>NW_005370080.1:2542394-2570284 GCF_000412655.1 Myotis brandtii | reverse complement strand
CTTCTTTATCCATTCATCTATTCATGGGCACTTACATTACTTCCATATCATGATTATTGTGAATAATGCTTCAATAAACATAGGGATGCATATATATTTTTTAATTAGTGTTCTAATTTTCTTTGGATGAATACTCAGAAATGGAATTGCTGGGTCATATTGTATATCTATTTTTAGTTTTTTTTTTTAAAGAATATGTCTAGTTTGCAGTCTGACCAACAGGGCACAATCATCCCCTTTTCTTCACATCCTCACCAATACATGTTATTTGTTTACTGTTTGATAATAGCCATTATAACTAGTGTGAGGTAGTATCTCATTGTGGTTTTGATTTCTCTGATTATTAGTGATGTATCTTTTCATGTTTGTTGGCCATCTGTACATCTTCTATGGAGAAATGTCTTTTCATGTCCTTTGTCCGTTTTTTAAACTGGATTATTTATTTTTTGTCATTGAGTTGTCGAGTGTCTTATATATTTTGGGTATCAATCCCTTATCAGATATGTTATTTGCAAATATATTCTCCCATTCAGTAGGTTGTCTTTTTGTTTTGTTGAAGGTTTTCCTTTGCTGGCTGAAGGTTTTTAGTTTGACTCTGTCCTATTTGTTTAATTTTGTCTTTGTTTTCCTTGCTCTAGGGCAGTGGTCAGCAAACTGCGGCTCGGCAAACCATGGCTCGCGAGCCACATGCGGCTCTTTGGCCCCTTGAGTGTGGCTCTTCCACAAAATACCGACTTCTGCACATGGGCCACGAAGTTTCAATCGCACTGTATGTGCACGCCCACACGTGGTATTTTGTGGAAGAGCCACACTCAAGGGGCCAAAGAGCCGCATGTGGCTCTCGAGCCACGGTTTGCCAACCACGGTTCTAGGGGATATATCAAGAATATATGATTCAGAATGATGTCAACTAGTTTACTTCCTATGTTTTCTTCTAGAAGTCTTATGGTTTCATGCCTCACATTTAAGTTGTTAACCATTTTTAGTTTATTTTTATAATTGATGTAAGAGAATTGTCCAGTTTCAGTTTTTTTTGCATGTATCTCTCCAGTTTTCTCGATATCACTTGTTGAATACACTGTCCATGTATATTTTTACCTCCTTTGTCATAGATTAATTCAGAATATAAGCAAAGCTTTACTTCTGGCCTCTTCATTCTGTTTCATTTATTTATGTGTCTATTTTTGTGCCAGTTTTAATTATGGTAGCTTTGTAGCATAGTTTGAGATCAGAGAGTATGATACCTTACACTTTGTTTTGCTTTCTTAAGATTGCTTTGGCTATTCAGGATAGTTTGTGTTTTCATATAAATTTAGGGTTATTGGCCCTGGCCAATGTTGCTCAGTTGTTTGGACCATTGTCCTGTATGCTGATAGGCGGTGGGTTTGATTCCCAGTCAGGGCACATACCTAGGTTGAGGTTCGATTCCTGGTTTGGGAGTGTACAGGAGGCAACCAATTGATGTTTCTTTCTCACATTGATGTTTTTTTCTCTCTCTCTCCATTTAAAATCAATGAAAAGTGTATTCCTGGGTGAGGAAATAATTTTTTAAATGTTATAATTGTTTTAATTAGGGTTATTTGATCTAGTCCTGAGAAGAATAACATTAGTATTTTGATAGGAATTGAATTGAATAAGTAAATTGCTTTGGGTAACATGATAACTTTAACAATATTTAATCCTTCCAATTTATGAGCACAACATATCCTTCCATTTATTTGTGTCTTCTTCCATTTCTTGATTCAATGTTTTCAATTTTCAGAGTACAGGTCTTTCACCTCCTTGGTTAAAGTTATTCCTAGGTATTTTATACAGTTGTAAATGAGATTTTTAAAAATTTCTTCTTATGATAGTTTATTATTATGCATAAAAATGCAACTAATTTATTCTAAATATTTTGTATTCTATTTTACTGAAATCTTTTATTAATTCTATTAACTTTTTTGGTGAATTTTTTAGAGTTTCCTATATGTTGTATCATGTCATCTCTAATAGTGACAGTTTTACTTCTTTCTAGACAAAGACATTAAAATAACTATCTTAAAGATGTGCAGAGAATTAAATAACTAAGTGAAAAAATTAAAGAAAATGATATATGAAAAAATGGAAATATCCATAAAAATATAGAAACCTAAAATTAAATCTAAAACTTTCTAGAACTGAGAAGTACAGTAATTGAAATAACAAATTCAGTAAAGGAAATGAACCAACACATGCATTGTGGTAGTTTCTGAAGGAGACAGGAGAGAAAGAGGTGGAGAAAAACTATAATAATAAAAGTGTAATATGCTAATTAGACTGGACAGCCAAACGACCTTCCAGACATCCCTCTAGATGAAGCCGTGGCAGTGGGGGCTGAGGCAGAGACAGTTATGGGTGATGAGACAGGCAGATGAGGGGTTAGGGACGATAAGGCAAGCAGGCAGAGGCAGTTAGGGGTGATCAGGCAGGCAGGTGAGTGGTTAGGATGATCAGGCAGGCAGGCAAGTGGTTAGGGGTAATGAAGCAGGCAGGCAGAGTGGTTAAGGGGTGATCAGGCCTGCCAGCAGATGAGCAGTTAGGAGCCAGCAGTCCAACTGCTGGTTTAGGTCCAATCCCTGGGAGGGGTTCCGGATTGCGAGAGGGTGCAAGCTGGGCTGAGGGAACCACTCCTCCTCACCCCCAAGCACTGGCCTCTAGTATTTAATAAAATACTGGCTGAAAACTTCCCAAAGTGACAAAGACATGAATTGAATATCCAAGAAGCTCAACAAACTCTAAGTAAGATAAACTCAAAGAGACTCACATCCAGACACATAGTGATCATACTTTTAAAAGAGAGAGAGAATATCTTGATAACAGAAAAAGAGAAGTGACTCATTACATGCAAAGGATCTTCAATAAGTTTATCAGCATATTTCTCATTAGAAACTTTGGAGGCCAAAGGCAGTGAGCCAATATATTCAAAGTGCAAAAAGAAAAAACAACAACAACACGTCAAACAAGAATTCTGTAACTCATAGATTTTCAGGTAAACAAAAGCTGAGAGAATTCGTTACTATTAATGCATCTCTGTAAGAAATTTCAGGGGAATTCTGCAGGTTACAATAAAATTATACTAGACCGTAACTCACCAATGTCCATATTTCCTCTTCTTGGAGGGCCCTGTTTCTCTTTAGATTTCAGGCTTGTTAGTTTCCTTGGACAAGAAAAGTTATAATAGGACAGTTTATTCAATTTTCTCTTGTCAGAGTGGAAGCTACATTGTTTCCTAGAAAGAAATAGCATTCTCTCTATTATTTGAATTGGAAACTTCAAATCAGTAGTGGCTTGTTGTATGAAACCATAAAAAATTTGAAGAGTTTGCAAATTAACTGGGTAGCCTGCCTCCATTTCATTAATGCTAGCCAAAGGATGAGACTCTTGAGTCAGATAAAATTTAGTTTTTTACAGCAATAGGAGTAGGCAGCATATTATCATGTTTGTGCACATTCCTCAAGCACCAATTTCCATAGTGCAATAAGCAGGGGGCTGGGTGATACCTCCACATGCAGTGGGTCACATTACAGGCCAACCTTAAGTTTAAGGAAATCAAATCTTTTAAAGTGGCAGTAAATGTAATTCCCCTTTGTTGTGGAGGGAGACACTATTTCTCTTTTGTATGCTGCACAAACGTTCTTGAAGAGATAGTTCAGAACAAAGGCAACTAGTGCCTCTGCTCCCAAGACACACAAAAATGTGAGACACCTATGGGGAATTAACTCCCAATAGAGAAAGCATCTTATGAGCTGTTCTATTTTCTCAATCTACATTCTCAATCCAATTATATCAATTACTTAATTCTATATTTTGTATCCCAGAATCTATTTCTATTCATTTCAATGATATTTATTGTGGAGCTCTCATGTATCATCACATTTTTCAGAAGCTTAAGATACTATAGTGAACAAAAATAACATGGTGTATATTTCTCTGAGCTGATAAGTAAAATAATTGGAGTTTTTCAGGTTTTTAATCAAACCATACAAAGCTCCAATGGGCTAAACTGCTAGCAACAGGAGACTTTAGATATTCAGACCATAATAACTGAATGCTGTTTACATTTTTATTCCTAACCTGATCATAATTCCTTTTCTATTATACATGCTCCTGTAGGAATTTCACTACCTGGCTGTGAAGTTTTTATAAGCAAGAAATGCATTTTATTATATTCTGTTTTGCTGTAACTTCTCATATGCTTTATTATAGCATAGGAGACGAGGAATGTTTTTTGTGAATTTGCCTTTAAAGGTGTCCTGTACGCTTCACATGTTATTTCATTAGAAAATTGTAATTTATTTTACTTTTCTATAGCATGGTAAGTAGCCAAATAATTTTTACCTGGATGTTTGTTACAGCAAAGAGCTTTGAATCATTAGGCTTAAAATGAAAATTCTGATATTTTATCTCCAGCAACCTTTCCACCTCATAAAATAGATATGGTGCTTCCTATTTCTGTATATGAAGGTGAGAGATAACAAAATTGAAGGAAGTTTGGATTTGCAAATGACTTGGAATCATATCTTGAACACCATTTTTTTTTATCACATGTCCTTTTCAAAACAGATATAAAATGTAGTGTTTTCTTCTTTTTTTAATTGCCAGGAATAGAAATATGATGGCATTTCATTTCTGATAAAACATCACAGGGCTATCTATTTCCCCCAAATAATACCTTTGACCTAGGTATGTTTTCCTCTTGATTATTAAGTTCCATAAATGTGTATGTATGTACATCGATATCTCTATATGTAATTTAAACTATAGTTTTTTTTATTCATTTATGCTTAATTTATGTATCTTGAGTACATGTTTCTGTGCCTGGGGTATCTTGCCAAGACATCTTTGTAAGTGCTGACCTTTGAACCTAGGAATTATGTTTTACCAGCATTCAACTAGGGAAGGTCCAAAGTTCACCTCTCAACCCTGTGTGCGCTGCTTGATTTAAATGTGAAACTTGGCACTGAGTGTCTCTCTGTGCCCGGTTATTATTCTTGGAATGCAAAAGGTACATGTTTTTGCAATTCTCTGAGGAGCTCCTCTATAGCTTTTCCAGAACCTAAGTCAGATTTTGCTTCCAAGGCTATGTTCCAAGGCCTACAATTCATTATTTACCAGCTCCAGACAGATGGGCGCTATTTTTGAAATCCATATGGCTTTCCTGACTGCTAGGTCTATTTAATGGTCTGTGTTACTACTGCAGAAATACACTTCTGCGTTTGTTCTTCCTTTGCTGCAGAGCAATTCTGATTTCCACCTAATACTGAAGCAGTCCTGGAGAGTAAAGGGAGAGCACTCATTTGCAAGTGAACTTTGGTCAACATTTCTGAACTTCCACAGATTCCATTTCAACATTAATTTGGAACCTCAGGCATTAGAAATAGTAAGACTATGATGCCTGTAACTACCTTTGAAGCCAGGGAAAAGGAAATAAAAATGACATATATACATATGCTAGGAAATTTATAGCTGGTGTATAGGTAGATTAATGTTTGGAAAATTAAATAAAATTTTAAATGCACTAGGAAGGCATATCAGAACAGAATCTTAATTAAGTAAAAACCACTTCTGTCTTAAAAGGACCACTTGGTGTTCATTTTATAATTCCTGTTTTTGGAACCATGACCTATCCTATCTGAAACTCACTATCCTGTAATTCCTTCCATTTAGAATGTAACCCAGAGTCACACAATAAGCCAAATGTGTTGCTGCAGGCTAAAACTGATACACAGTGTTTGCCTACTAAAGCCTAGGAACTTGACTCAGTGGCAAGCCCCACTTCAAGATGTATTTATTCACAGTTCATGTACAATTCTAAAACTAGATATTTTCATTTCTTGTTTGTATTAGTTGGCTAGGGCTGCCATAACAAGTACCACAGACTGATTAAACAGAAGATGGATTAAACAAAATAAATTTATTTTCTCAGTTCTGAAGTCTGGAAAGTTCAAGATCAGGGTGTTGGCAGGGTTGGTTTCACTCCAAGGCCTTTTTCCTTAGCTTGTGGATGGCCATCTTCTCCCTTTTTCTGCACATGGTCTTTCCTCTCTGTGTGTGCATGTATGTGTCTAAATTTCCTCTTTTTATAAGAACAGCAGTTATATTGGATTAGGGCCCTTAAGACCTCATTTAATTTAATCACCCCTTTAAAGACCTCATTTCCAAATACAGTTGCATTCTGAGGTGCTGGGGTTTAGCAATTCAACATACGAATTTTGGAGAATGCAATTCAGCTTATTACATTATTCATAGAAGCTTTGAAACATAAGATAGAAACAGTGACTGTAGAAATATAGCATTAGTTAGTTTCACTGATAGTGGTAATAATCAATAACCAAATGGCAAGAAGGAAGATAGCACATTTACTTAAAAGCATATGTAAGTACATATATTAAAAAGCACAAAAGCCTGGTGTAAACATCCTTTCATCTCTCAGTAGGCCCTGGATCATCTGGTTGGTAAGATTAGAGGCGTGTTAATCTCTGACATTCAGAAGAAACCATATCACCTGATGAGTCATGGCACACATGTACATTGTTTCAAGAAATATGCCTTAAAATGCTGCCAATGCCCTCAGCCTTTCTCTTTGTCTAATGTCCTAAGAAGAAGGTCCTTGTCCTAGATGGAAGCACACCTAAGAGTTTCTCTTTGCTTGAAGACAATAAAAATCCACCAGGTGTCAAAAATAAATTCTTCAGTCCCTTTATCTAAAGCAGTTAAGGATTGGGGATGGCATAAAAAATGTCTAGCAAGCAAGAACATACTTTCTCGGGCTCTAAGTGATACAGGGTTGGACATGTGAAGATAACCTTCCATGATCTAAGAGTGACAGACCAGTGTGAAGTATTAACACCAGGAATTTAGAAAATAGGGCAATTCTTCTTCAGCAGAGTCTACAGGCATACAGATTTTGAACTCCCAAAGGCAATTCAAATTTCACATCAGCAACCAAACTCATTATTCACCACTCCCAAACCAAGTCTTCTTCTACAGTAAGTCATTTAAGCCAGAACTAACTTCCTGTAACAAACTGATTCCATCTCCTATGTATCTTTCAAATCCATTCCAATCTCCTATTTTTATTATGTTACCCTGGTTAAATGTCTCTACCTGCCTCTAGTCTTACCAATTTCTAGACCATCCTTTATATAATCAACTGATTATCTAAATAAAATGCAAATTTAACCATATCACTTCTCTGTCTAAAGCCACTAAATAGCTCCTCATTTCCTTCAATAAAAGTCCAAACTCCTCAAAGAGCATATAGGGCCTTCTGTACTTAATCCCCTTTGATATGGTCATTCTACTCACTTCCTTTAACATTTCTCATTTTCATCCTCCCATTCCAACTTTAGAATATATAGGTTCTAATCCATTTGCATCTCTTTACACATTGATTTAACATACATAATATTAGAAAAGCAACACAAATATTGATCATTTAACAACATACATATCTTATGATAATTTTATTGATTTTCTGGAACCAACAAGTTTTGAAAAAGTTTAAATAGTAAAAACCATTTTCTTTCACAAAATCATCATTTACTAAGCTAAGTATTAATATTTTATGACTTTACAATGAATACAGAACCGTAGAATAAAGAAAGATAAGAGCAACCTTTATAAACCAGCAAGTTGTTCTTTACTATGAGTATAAACTTTGCACCTTACCAGACAAAGTTATATTGACTACAATAAATTGATTTACAAGTTTAGAAATAGTAGGGAAATAATCTAATAACCCTTTGATTAGTCTTGTTTAGTGCAAGGCATTTCTTTCTGTAGGCATAAGCATAACTAATATTGGGGTGTGATGGGGAAGTAGTGGAAGAAACTAGAGCTACTGTCCATGGTCCTGATACACAAATACACACTATGACATGGTTGCTTTCTGTGGGCCATGTGCCTCCTTCCCCATTTCTATAACCCACGAGCATCCAAAAGATACATCAGGACTGCTGACTATAGTTTTTGAGAAAGTCAGTGATTTAAGTGAATACTATTATAGGTTGAATTGTGTCTCCCAAAAAGATATGTTGAAATACTAACCTTTAGAATCTGTGAATATGACCTTATTTGGAAATAGGGCCTTTGCAGATGTAATCAAGTTAAGATGAGGTCAGACTGAATTTATTTATATTGTTCTAACAAGAAGGAAATTTGGACACAGATACACAGAGGGGGAAAAAAAAACATGTGAAACAGAAGCAAAGATTGGAGTGATGAATCTATAAGCTAAGAAACATCAAGGATTGCTGGCAAACACCAGAAACTACAGGAGGCAAGAAAATATTCTTCCCTTAAAACCTTCATAGAGTACATGACCCTACCAACACCTTGATTTCAGACTTCTAGCCTCCAGAACTGTGATATAATACATATATGTTGTTTAAGCTACCCAATCTGAAATAATTTGTAGGGAAGCCCTAGGAAATTAATACAAGTCCAATCTAAATATTCCTTTGTTTTTTTTATTTTTGTGTTACTTTTCAGCCAAAATCATAGCTCATTGTCTTACTTTAAGCTATAAGTTTGGTGCACTCATTAATATGTATAAAGGGTAGTAGTGTTCAGGACTATAATATGGTAATGCTTACAAGTGAGGAAAATCACATTGTCAACATTGAGTCAGACTTTAGGTCTTACTTCCATGATATTCTCATATTTCTACTTCAGCTCAGGCTTCAAGTATGTCTTTTTCTTAAAGGAATAAAATAGACATATCCATATTATTAAAAAATACTGTTTATTTTGGGGTAATTTATATAAATTTTGCTTACCTTCTCTTTTCTTTTATATCTTAAGTATTTCCCTGAATAGTAACAGTGACTAATATGTCTCTTTACTTTTTAAGACATTGTTAGGTAAGCAAAAATAGGAGAATTATTTCTCAAAATGTCAATTTTCCTGGGTCTACTTTGCACTAGAGGGCAGACTGGTAAAGAAGTAGCTAGGGAGAGAGGGCATGGTGAACATAGCATGCTTTACAAATCGTAAAGGTTCCTGGTGACTTGGTTCCTCCTGTCTGCAATGATAACAGGTTGCTTTCTCCCTCTGCCATGCATACATTCAGTGGCCAAGAAAGTTATCTTCATTATTCTTCTTGTGTGTATGCTGTTTTGTTGTTGATGAGAGCACAGAAGAATTCCTGCCTTTATTATTTTTTATCTGGGATGTGTATGTGACCAGGAGGCGTGTGCTCAATGCTCTGCTTGCTGATGTTATCAAGACATCTTATAGGGCACAGTATTGAGGGGTTTCCTGTTCTTTAGAACAGAACAGCCAGACTAACTTTTGAGACAATGCACTCTGGGTACATGGTGCTGACAGGCTGCACGTTAACTCAGAAGGAGCCTTTTGCGTGATTGGCAACACCACATCTAATTCTTAGATTGTTTTATTCTTTCCTTTTTAAGAGTGAAAACTTTCTCATTATATACTTTCTATATATTTCTAAACTCATTGTGTGCCCAATGTAAACACAGAAGATGTCTCTGGGGGACAACTTCCTGAGATAAATTTTCTGGCGTGAATGTTGGGACTGGCATCTAATTACGCTGTATAGAAAGGTTGTCTTCGCTGGAGTTGCCCTCAGGTTGTGGCATTGTTTATTAGAATTGGACACAGAATCAGAACTCTTGCTGGACTCATTTATTTTATTTTTATCACTTGAACATATACACAGCAAAACCAGGAACTTTATTTCAAGATTTTTTTCATAATTGTTAATTGAGATAGGCAGTCTCTTAAGGATAACTGGTCTTAACTTGTGAGATATGAGTCTAAAGCCTTAACCCTTTCTTTAGGCCACTCTGAATAAGGGAAATAATTTTTCTTTGTCAAAACTTTTTGCCATGTGAACTAATGACTTATTTAAGAAAACTATTTCTGAGGAGAATGGTTGAGATGGCAGAGTAGGAAGATTCTGAGCTCACATTCTCCCATGGACACAGCAACACTACAACATATAGAACTATTACTGAGAATGACTTGAAGACTAGCTGTAGCTGTACAGATTTTCTGGAACTAAAAGTATAAAGAAAAAGCCACGTTGAGATGGGCAGGAGGGGTAGAGATACAGTTTAGTCAGGATGCACATCCCTGGTACCGCATCCCACAAGTGAGAGGGATATCTCAATCAGGGAGCTGCCCTGAGGAGTGAGGGAAGCAGCCAGGAGACCTGCACCAGAAAGAGAAACCCCCATATCACCTGGCTTTAAACCCAGCTGGGCTTATACCCAGGAGAGCTGAAGGGCTGTAAGAAACCACGAATTTTCTCTTAAACAACTTGCACACAAACTCACTCTCAGTTCCAGTGCAGAGATGGCCATTTGAAAAGTGTCTGGGTCACTTTGGAAGGAGATACATTGACCATTTTTAGAGTGAGTGCTGGAGGGGCAGGGGTCTGTTGGTACTTACTCCAGGCACAGAAGTGCTGGTGGGTGCTTTTTAAAAACTCTTTCCACCTAGCTGGGTCAGCATGGGCAGACACCATTTGTGACATTATCCATCAAACATTCTCCATCAAACTTACTAGTACCATTCATTCACCCCAACCTGGTGTTTCCCTGAGTGCTAATCCCACCCAACCTGCTCGCCCTAATCAGTGCCTAAGTAGTCCACATGCCACCACACCCAGTGGATGACTTCAGATGGTACTGGCACCCCTCCTAAAAGGGCCAGTCTCCTCATACCAGCACATCCACAGTAGTCATGGCAGGGCCTCCCGGACAGTGGGTGGGGGGCCAGCCCCAACCATCACCATATTTGCAGCCAATGCTGTCTGTGGCTGACACTGGCTATCCACCAGTGTGTCTGCAGCAATTTCAACCTGATCACAACAGGAAGGAACTTAAAACCCACATAGGGGACACCCCACAATCACCTGGCTCTGGTGACCAGGAAGAATTTATATGGAACTACAAAGACCCTCAATAGCAAAGCAGTTTTGAGAAAGAAGAATAAGATTAGAGGTATCATGCACCTTGATTTCAAACTACATGACAAAGCTATAGTAACCAAATCTGTATGGTACTGGCCCTAAAACAGACACATAGATCAATGGAATAGAATAAAGAGCCCCAAATAATCCCACATTTACATGGTCAATTAATCTACAACAAAGGAGGCAAGAACATACAATGGGGTAAAGACAGTCTCTTCAATAAATGGTGTTGGAAAAAATGAATGATACATACACAAAAATGAAACTGGACAACTTTCTTACACCATATACAAAAATAAAATGGATTAAAGGTTTATATGTAAGACCTGAAACAATAAAACTCCTAGAAGAAAACATAAGCAGTAAACTCTTTGACACTGGCTTTAGCAATATTTTTGTTGGATATGTCTCCCCAGGGAAAGGTAACAAAAGAAAAATTAAACAGATGAGACTACATCAAAATAAAAAGCTTTTGTACAATAAAGGAAATGATTAGTAAAATGGACAGGCAACTTACTGAATGGGAGAAGATATTTTCAAGTGATACATCCAATAAAGGGTTAATATCCAAAGGTATATATCTATAATAATAAAAGGGTAATATGCTAATTAGACTGGATGTCATTCTGGACATCCTTCCTGACAAAGCCAGGAGTGGAGGGAAGCCAGCCAGGCCCTAGGTGCCTGCGGGTGGACCAGGGGAAGCCAGCTGGGGTCCCGGGTGCCTGCCGGCAGCCAGAGGAGGGAAGCCCAGGAACTGGGTGCCAGAGGAAACCAGCGGCCTGGGTTCTGGCAGCAAGGAAGGCCTACTCTTGCACAAGTTTTCGTGCATCAGGCCTCTAGTATATATATAAAGAACATATACAAATCAACATTAAAAAAGCAATTCAGGAGATCCAACATGGCAGCCAATAGGATGGCAGGGAGGCAGAGAATGTGACAAAGTAAAGAAGTGAGAGGTGCATGTGTGGCATGTGTGTGGGTGAGTGAGGTATAAATAGATATCTTAGGAGTCCCAGGGACTGACAGATCGGGCTCTCCTAGATGGGGAGCCCTTGCTACCACTGCGGGCACCTCCAGGCCTGCTCAGCTTTGGCACAGAACCAGGCCATCTTGTAGAAGGGAGAAACAGAGGCCAGAAGTGCTGCCTCACCAACATCCAGACCAACCTGGGACAGCACCCCAGGACCTGTGCAGGGAACTGCTTGCCACCATAACTCACATGGAACCACCACTGAGCTCCAGCAGTGAGCAGTGTGGTGCCATGACATGGGTCCCAAACATTTGCAGTGAGAGCACACTAGACAGACCTCCCGAGCTGTGCTTCCTAGCCAGAGCCCAAACCCAGCATCCCAGGATCCCATGCTTCAGGTCCCCATGCTATGAGTTCAAGCCACAGATACCCTACTCCCTACTCCATCCCTCATCCCAATACAGAACCACAGTCAGGTGTGTGCTACACCTCTGTCCAGACTGAACCCTCGATGGGTGAGCACCCCGCCCCTGGCACAGACAGTCCTCACCCAGTGAGTGCCTCTGGTACAGACAGACCCTTTGGCTGGTGTGCACCCTGTCCCTGGCACAGACAGAGCCACAGCCCAGTGTGTACTATGCTCCCAGCAGAGACAGAGCCTTGGGCTTGTGGGTGCTCTGCCACCAGCACAGACAGAGCCTTCAGCTGGTGCACACCTCATCCCCAGAACAGACAGAGCTTTCACCCAGTATACACCCTACCCTCAGCCCAGGTCAGAGATGCTGGTGCAACCAGGTGTGTCCAACCACAGGTTACAGGACCATGCTGCAAGTGCATTGCCAGAGGGACCTAGGGCACCATCCCACCTTAGGAGCTTGGGCTGCACAGTGAATTGCATGCCAGAGGGCTCTGGGCCTTTGAAGAAAGTCACACACCAGAGGAACTGTGCACCCACCCCCACTAACCATAAGAAATGGATAACTGAGTGACCACAACCATGGGAGAAGGGGGTACAACTCAGAGAAGAGGCAATAAATGTATGAAACTTAAGGTATACCCAGCTCCCAGGACTAGTGAGTCCAGGACCATTCTACTGCAAGAGGCTTCAACCCCTCAGGCCCCAGGCAGGAAGCCCAGGGCCAGAAAGAGACAGCAAAAATGGAGAGACAAAGAAATAACCTCCAAAGAAAGAAAAGGCGGAATTGCTAGAAAAGGAACTAAATGAAATAGAGTCATGCAATATGACAGAACAAAGAATTCATAGTAAGGGTCATACAGTTCATAAACCGATGGATGAGAAAATCAACAACTTACAAGAGAATCAAGAGGAACTAAAAAATGATATGGCTAAAATAAAATAAAATAAAAAACACGATGGAGGGTTTCAACAATAGACTAGAAGAAATGGAGGACCGAATTAGTGAGCTAGAAGATAGGGCAGTAAAACTTATCCAATCTGAACAACAATTGGAGAAAAAAATTATGAAGCAGGAGGAGAGCCTACGGGAGCTTTGGGACAACATGAAACGAAGTAAAATATATATAATAGGGGTGCCAGAATGACAAGAAGAGGAGCAAAAATTAGAAAACCTATTTGAAGAACTAATGAAAGAAAACTTCCCTGATTTGGAGAAGAAAAAAGCCACACAAGCACAGAGAGTCCCAAACAAGATGAATCCAAAAGACCCATCTTTTGTAATTATGTCTTAATTACAATGGCAAATGTTAATAACAGAGATAATCTTAAAGGTGGCAAGAGAGACAGACAGTTACCTACAAAGGATCTACCATTAGATTATCAAATGATTTGTCAACAGAAACACAGCAGGGCAGAAGGGAATGGAATGAAGTATACAAAGTGATGCAAACAAGGGACTGAATCCAAGAACACTCTATCCATCAAGGCTATCATTCAAAACTGAAGGGGAAATAAGGAGCTTCTCAGACAAAAAAAGGCTAAGGGAGTTTATCACTACCAAGCCAGTAATGCAAGAAATGCTAAAGGGACTGCTGTAAAAAGAAGAAATAGAAAGGGAAGATGGAACACAAACATAAAGAATAAAAATGGCGACAAAAAAGTACCTATCAATAATAACCTTAAATTTAAATGGACTAAATGCACCAATCAAAAGACATAGAATGGCTGAATGGATAAAAAAAAACATGACACTTATATGTGCTGTCTACAAGAGACCCACATCAGAACAAAGTATTCACACAGGTTGATAGTGAAAGTATGGAAAAAAATTTTCCAGGCAAATGGAAATGAAAAAAAAAAAGCTGTGGTAGCAATACTTATATCTGACATAATAGACCTCATAGTGAAGGCCATAATAAGAGCTAAGGAAGGCCACTTCATAATACTAAAGGGATCAATACAGCAAGAGGCTATAACTCTGGTAAATATATATATGCACCCAATGCAGGAGCACCCAAAACATAAAAAAAAAACTTCTGGAAGATATCAAGGGAGAGGTTGACAGCAATATAATCATAGTAAGAGACTTTAATATCTCATTGACATCAGTGGATAAATTTCTAGACAAAAAATCAGCAAAGAAATAGCAATCCTAAACGACTCATTAGATCACATGGACTTAGTCAACATCTTCAGAACATTTCACCCCAAAGCTACAGAATATACATTCTTCTCAAGTGCACAATGGACATTTCCAAAGATAGACCACATATTGGGTCACAGGCAACGTCTCTCCAAATTCAAATGGATTGAAATCATATCAAGCATCTTCTGAGATCACAATGGCATCATATTAGAAATCAGCTACAATAAAAACAATAAAAAATCAAATACTTGGAGGCTAAATAGCATGTTATTAAAAAATTATTGGGTTACCAAAGCAATCAAAGAAGAAATAAAAAAAAATCCTGGATACAAGTGACAATGAAAACACAACAATCCAAAATGTATGGGACACAGTGAAAGTAGTCCTGAGAGGGAAGTTCATAGTATTGCAGCTCTACCTCAAAAAACAAGAAAAACTGGTAATAAGTGATCTAACTCTACAACTTAAAGGATTAGAAAGAGAGCAGCAAGAAAAGCCAAAAGTGAGCAGAAGGAAGGAAATAATAAAGATTAGAGTGGAAATAAATGACATAGAGACTGAAAAAACAATACAAAAGATCAATGAAACCAAGAGCTGGTTCTTTGAAAGTATAAACAAGATTGATGAACCTCTAGCCAGGCTCACCAAGAAGCAAAGAGAGAGGACCCAAATAAACAAAATCAGAAATGAAAGAGGAGAAATAACAGCAGACCCCAAAGAAATACAAAGGATTGTTTGAAAATACTATGAACAACTCTATTCCAACAAACTGGTCAACCTAGAAGAAAAGGACATATTCCTAGAAGAATACAACTTTCCAAAACTCAATCAGGAAGAATAAAAAATCTGAATAGGCTGATAACTATGGAGGAAATTGAAGCAGTAATCAATAAACTTCTAGAAAGCAAAAGCCCTGGGCCAGACAGCTTCATATGGGAAGTTTTACCAAACATTCAAAGAAGAACTAAAACCTATCCTTTTCAGACTATTCCAAAAAATTCAAGAGAAAGGAACACTTTCAAGCTCTTTCTATGAAGCCAGCATTATCCTAATACCAAAACCAGATACAGACACTACAAAGAGAATTACAGGCCAATATCTCTGGTGAACATAGATGCTAAAATCCTCAACAAAATTCTAGCAAATCAGATCCAACATTACATCAGAAAGATCATATACCATGACCAAATGGGATTTATTCCAGGGAAATGGATAAAGGACTTAAATGTACGACAGGAAACCATAAAAATTCTAGAAGAATCCAAAGGCAACAAAATCTCAGACATATGCCAAAGCAATTTCTTCACTGATACAGCTCCTAGGGCAGTTGAAACTAAAGAGAAAATGAACAAATGGGACTACATCAAAATAAAAAGCTTCTGCACAGCAAAAGAAACCATCAACAAAACAACAAGAAAGCCCACTGCATGGGAGAACATATTTGTCAATATTATATCCGATAAGGGCCTAATCTCCAAAATTTATAGAGAACTCATACATTTTAACAAAAGAAAGATAAACAATCCAATCAAAAAATGGGCAAGGAATTAAATAGACACTTTTTTAAAGAGGACATTCAGAAGGCCAAGAGACATTTTAAAACATGCTCAAAGTCACTAATCATCTGAGAGAAACAAATCAAAACGACCATGATATACCATCTTATGCCTGTCAGAATGGCTATCAGTAACAAATCAACAAAGGACAAGTGCTGGTGAGGATGTGGAGAAAAAGGAACCCTTGTGCACTGCTGGTGGGAATGCAGACTGGTGCAGCCACTATGGAAGACAGTATGGAGTTTCCTCAAAAAGTTAAAAATGGAACTCCCATTTGACCCATTGATCCCACTGCTAGGAATATATCCCAAGAAACCAGAAACATCAATCAGAAAGGACATATGCACCCTTGTGTTCATATCAGCACAATTTAAAATAGCTAAGATTTGGAAACAGCCTAAGTGCCCATCAGCAGATGAGTGGATTAAAAAACTGTGGTACATCTACACATTGGAATACTACACTGATGTAAAAAAAAAGAACTCTTATCATTTGCAACAGCATGGATGGACCTAGAGAGCATTATGCTAAGTGAAATAAGCCATTCAGAGAAAAATATATATCACATGATCTCACTCATTTGTGACATTTGTGAAGTATAATGAACAACATAAACTGATGAACAAAAATAGATCCAGAGACATAGAAGCATCGAACAGACTGTCAAACCTTAGAGGGAAGGCAGGGGAGGGGGATGGGGGTAAAAATAAACTATATTTTTTGGTGGCTTTTGAAAACCACCCTGGGGGGTAAGAGATCAACCAAAAGACTTGTATGCATGCATATAAGCATAACCAATAGACACAGACACTAGGCAGGTTAGGGCATGTGCTGGGAGGTGGGGATGGCCAGGGAGTGGTCAATGGGGAAAAAAGGAGACATATGCAATACCACATGTAATACTTTAAACAATAAAGAATTAAAAAAAACAATTCAATTAAAAAATGAGCAGAGGCTCTAGGCGGTTTGGCTCAGTGGATAGAACGTCGGCCTTCAGACTGAATGGTCCCAGATTCAATTCCGGTCAAGGGCATGTACCTTGGGTGCAGGTTTCCAGCCCTTGTTCGGGAGGCACCCAATCGATATGTCTCTCTCACATCGATGTTTCTCTCTGTCTCTACCTCTCCCTTCCACTCTCTCTAAAAGTCAATGGAAAAAATATCTTTGGTTGAGGATTAAAAAAAGTAAAATGAGCAGAGGACCTGAATAGACACTACTTCAAAGGAGACATACAGATGGCCAACAAACACATGAAAAGATGCTAATATTACACAGCATCAGGGAAATGCAAATCAAAACCACAATAAAACATCACCTCACACCTGTCAGAATGGCAATTATGGACAAATTTTTTACCTTTCTGAATTTTAATTTCATAATATTTAAAGGGAGGAGAATTGTGTCTACTTTGGGAGGATTAAGACAGGTATTAAAACTGCCTGGTATGTGCTAGTGGTATGGACTGAATGCTAGTTGTATCTCCTCCAAATTCATATATTGAAACCTTAACTCCAAACATGATGATCTTTAGAGGTGGGACCTTTGGAAATTAATTAGGTTTAGATGAAGTCCTGAGGCTGGTGCCCTCATGATGAGATTGGTGTCCTTATAAGAAGAGAAGAATCAGGAGAGCTCTCTTTTCTCAAGCACACATCCCAAGAAAAATGCCATGGGAGCACACAGGTAGTCATGTATAAGCCAGGAAGAGGGCTCTCACCCAGAGCTGAATCTGCTGGTGCTTGGACCTTGGATTTCTTAAATTCCAGATCTATGAGAAAGTAAATTTATGTTGTTTAAATCACCCAGGTATTTTGCTATATAACTTCGAGCCAAGATAGTAGGTACCAGTGTTTCTAAAAATTAGATCTAATATCTAAAAGATTCTGGAAAGTAGTTTTATTTCACTGTAAAGAAGAGCTTTCTTATACTAAAGCTGTATTAACAATGGAGGGAGGGAGTGAATTCCTTCTTGCAGAAGTGCTCAGAATGGATGGTAACCTGACTGGTCTTTGCATCCTTTCTGCTCACCTCTTGGTATTGGCTTCACCTTTGCTATTTCCTAGAAAATCAAGGCACAGACAAGTAATCTCTCTATAAAAGAGAGGTTAATTTGAAAAAGAGCTATCATAATTCTGATCTACTTGATAGGTTTGTAATTCAAACTTCTTGAGAGAATGTGTTCATTTATTTCTAATTTGGATATGTTCATTTATTTTAGCCAGTTATACTTGCAAAATTATATCTTTTCATATAATATCAGTTACTTCCAACCAAATAAATGACTATAGGCTTAAAAAGAGTATTTATTCTCTTAAACTAAGTTTGTTTTTTTTAATATATTTTATTGATTTTTTACAGAGAGGAAGGGAGAGGAATAGAGAGTTAGAAACATCGATGAGAGAGAAACATCAATCAGCTGCCTCCTGCATACTACCTACTGGGTATGTGCCCGCAACCCAGGTACATGCCCTTGACTGGAATCGAACCTGGGACCCTTGAGTCTGCAGGCTGATGCTCTATCCACTGAGCCAAACCGGCTAGGGCAGAAATGAGTTTTAATTGCTCCAAACAAAACATACACTGTTTCCAATAAGGAATTATAGTCTTAAAGAGAATAAAACTGAAATGCAAGAATGCATCATTTCTATTTTCAGAGACAAGATGAAAACTCAATGTATATATATCCTGAAAGAAATGTATAAATAATCCTCTATAAGTCACAGAGAGTCCCAGTGGAACACTGAATCTAAGTTATGGCTCCATGAAGTTGTATAAGTGTAAATTACGTGCCACTAATGATACGAATTTCATTAATATTAAAAAGTAAAGTGTTACTATTTCTGTGTAGATAAACTGTATTTCTTTGGTGGCTTTTGAAAACCACCCTGGGTGCATAATCAGAACTTTCATGGGAATTGAGATTCTGTGTATAAAAATTAATGTGCATATAACATCTACTGTTGACAGCTCATATTATTACTCAATGTAACTTACATTAATAAATGAAAGTAGTGTAGTCCAGCCGGCATGGCTCAGTGGTTGACCATCGACCTACGAACCAGGAAGTCACGGTTCAATTCCCAGTCAGGGCACATGCCCAGGGTTGTGGGCTCAATCCCCATTGTGGGGTGTGCAAGAGGCAGCTGATCAATGATTCTCTCTCATCATTGATATTTCTATCTCTCACTCCCTCCCCCCTCCTCTCTGAAATCAATAAAACAATATTTTTAAAAAATAAAATAAATTAAAATAGTGTCAAACTAATAGAATAAAGAGAGGCAGCATTGTGGGTTTTTTAAAGACTCATTATCAACTTGTTAAATGCAATAAGAAGGAAGATTCTAAAATTTGGCTGAAATTAGGAGTCACTCAAACCTAAAGGAATGGACATTTTAAATTCCTTCCTGGACAATAAATTTGTCTTCCAAATATAACATGTATCTTAAAAGTTTGGGGAACTTTATCCAGAAATCAAGATAAAATCATCAATGTGTTTTGTTATGAATTATGACAGGTCTGATTAGATTACTCTTTTTCTGTAACAGAGATATTCATCATATTTTCCCCTCAAACAGGAATTGATTGAAAAATCATTTAAGACACCTCTTGGCTGGCAAGTTGGACTTTCCAAAGAAAATTTTAAAATTCTTCAAGATTTGGTGAGCTAGGTATCTCAAGTGCCTCAGGTAAGGATAGTCATTCTAAGGTCTGAACTGATAAATCCACCTAAGTATTAACCTGTTCTACTTATTGTGCAAATATATCAATCATTTCTTAGAACGAAAGCTTTTAGAAATAGGAATACAATTCTTATAAGCACTGTATAAAAATCTATGATTACATGTTATTTGTCTCATTAATTCCTCACACTTTAAGAAATGTTATTTTAATCAAATCAAAAGAGGAATTTGCTCTTTTGTGCATGCCTCAGGAAATTACAAGTGGCTCATTTTGAGACTTATAAATATGCCTGCAGTAATTCTCCAAATTCAAAGGTGATCTTGAGTTTAGAGAAGTTATTTCTCCATGTGAACAATGGTAAGTGGTAGTGCTGGGACTCAAACCCAAGTGAGATTGTCTACAAACACTCTCATAGTTTTTCTCAATACACCACCTTCTCTTTTTGGAAACATTTTCATCCCCTTTGCTACTTAAGACCCTTTATTTCACTTCTAAATATCAGAGTTCTTTGGGGCTCTGGACTGGGCTTTCTTCTCTCAGTATTCTCTTTACATGGACAACCTCATTTATTCCCACGTGCACAAATGCCACCTGAATATTGACAATTTCCATTTTAATATCTAATTCAAACATATCGTCTGAGTTCTAGGTTCATTCAATTAAATGATTTATAATCACTTCATACTTAAAATTTTACAAGCTTGGCTTCCTTCATAAAACAAAATGTACCATCTCCAACTTTTCCATCTCAATAAATGGCACATCCACCCACATGCCATAAGCCAAGTAGTTACCATCGATTTGTCTGTGTCCCCACATTCAACACATATCCTAATTATGTTCTGTTGAAATGTTTTCTAAGTATTCATTGAGTCCATCTACTTGTCTCCATTTTCTGGTGATGAGGCTCAAGAAAGTGATTGCTGATTCAAAAAATCCAAGTTGATACAATCTCATGACAAAAATGTGTAATGGCTTCTACTTCTTGCTTTCTGGAACTGTGGTCATGAATATGCTTATTTCTATCAATAACGTGTTGTCCTTGCTTTAACACATTTTGAACTATTTTCAATTTTTTGTGGCAAAAATAATTTAAGAGTTTTTTTCTCATTTCAATGCCTCCTCTTGTCCTTTCTATATGTGGCATTTCCTATGTTTTTTAGAAACCCTTCTGATTCCCACTGGGGACTTTTTTGCTCAATTATTACATCAAGGGTTTCTTTTGTCTAGCCTGTACTTAAATCCTGGTTCCCAGGGACTGAATTCTAATAACCATTGTTTAGATATTAGCATATATTTCATAGCCAACATGTGAAAACATGTTATTTAAAGTTTTCTCTTATTTAAAAACAGAAACAAAACATAAAGTGGTATTCTTTTACTCCAAAGAAAGATGGCAAAGAAAAGTCCCTAGATTTTGCCACAGAATGAATACATGATCAAGTTTTTTTAAAATATCACACAAGTTTTTTCTTTCCTCCATCAATACATAATCCCTTAGTTAGTATTTTCATATTTAAGAGACAGCAGTGCACATGGCAAATAAATCTGACACACTTCTCATAGTAGCCACATTTTCTCTCTCAAAAGAGAGAGACTTGACAGAAAGGTCCAGAGATCTTTCTCATCAAATACCAGTCCTCATTCCACAATAGCTGAGCTGCCTAATTTCACATGCAGTCTTTGAACACTGTGCCACTTTAGAAAACGAGATTTTTAAATTATTGTAATTCTGTTGTAAGGATGGTTTGGTTTTATAGTTTCCAGAAATAAATATCAAAAGAGCTAGCTTCTGAGAATGCAAGACAAGGCAGGACATGAATCTGTATCAAGGTCTTTAGGCATATACTTGCAGGCCTGGGAACCGACAGAAACCACAAAGAGAATAAATGGATTTCTGTAGGTATTTGATATGGAACAATATCCCTAACAAAATTTTCATTGTCTACCTCATATTTTGGGGTAGTCAAATGCAATTCTACATTATTTCATGATATAAACTTTGAGTTCAAAATAAGGCAGGAGAAAATGTCTCTTTTTTATTTTTTTAATTTTTATTTATTTATTTATTTTAAATATATTTCTTTATTGATTTCAGAGAAGAAGAGAGGAGAGAGAGATAGAAACATCAATGATGAGAGAGAATCATTGATTGGCTGCCTCCTGCACGCCCCCCACTGGGGATCAAGCCCGCAACCCAGGCATGTGCCCCTGGCTGGAATCGAACCTGGGACCCTTCAATCTGCAGGCCGACGCTCTATCCACTGAGCCAAGCCGGCCAGGGCAAATGTCTCTTTTTTAAAAAGGAAACATTGATTTGAGAATCAAAACTCTAGAACCAGAAAGATGGATAATGAATATTGTCAGACTCAGCCCAAGGCAGAACAGAGCTCATGGGTTTGGAGTCAGGCTTCTGCTTTGCCACTTACTAGCTGTGTGAACTGAGCTAACAATTTTAACGTATTTCCTTATCTTTAAAATAAACATCTATTTGTAATACAATAAATATTTATTGAGCATCTGTTACGTGCCATCATTTATGCTGAATTGGGATGAGTTGTGGTGATGGAGATACAGTAGTAAACATAACAGGCAGACAAATATTTCCGTTTTCAGAAATTTCATTTAGTTGTGGGAAATATTAAAGAAATTACCAAGAAAATAATTATTTAATACAGTTGTGGTTAGAGCTATGAATTAAGAGAACAGGGTGCTTTGAGAACCTGTTACTGGAGTTAACCTGATGTAATCTGGTAGTAATATTAGCACATGTGATAGGCGACCAATGGTCCTCTCCCCAAGATGTCCATGTCCTAATCCCTGGAACCAGTGAGGGTTATATGGCAAAGACTGTGCAGATGTGATTGAGTTAAGGATATTGAGGTGGGGAGATGATCCAGAATTATCTGGATGAACCCTAAATACAATCACAAGCATCCTTATCAGAGGAGGCAAAGGAAGGCTGTAATCAATAGAGGAGGAGGCAATGTGGCCACTGAGGTGGAGATTGGAGTGATGCAGCCTCAGCTAAAGAATGCTGGAGTCCCCAGGTGGTGGGAGAGGCAAGGAATGGATGCCCCCCAGAACCTCTGCAGGAGTTGTGGCCCTGCTGGCTCCTTGATTTAACTCAATGAAACTGATTTTATACATTAGGCTTCTTGATCTGTGAGGTATCCTATTGTTAAAAGCAACCAAGTTTGTGGTAATTTGCTACAGCAGCCCCAAGCAATTAAAAGTCCCCATGTCATAGGGCTTGCCAAGAACAGTGCCTGCCAGGAATATTGTAAATCCTCAGTTTTTATTTGTTGTCATTATTATCTAAACCACATAGGTTAGTGGAAACTCTTGCTCATGGGAAAAAGTTTGATTAAATTAGACATTCATTCTTTCAAAAGAAAAATGAACTTCTCCCTTGTTTACAGACTATGGGCACCCTGATTTTTTTCAGCACTCTATTCACTTTGTCAGAGATACCAATACTTACTGTCTCATAATTATATTTACCCAACATCCAGTCATTTGTGTCTGCTCATTTATTAATAATATTATTATTACTATCCTTTCCCCCTGAATTAGCAGGATGTCGTAGAGATCATTAGTGACAACGTGCCTTCTAGATATTAGCAGAATTGGTTTTACTTCTTTCTCTTTGCTATACATGTTCTTTCTCTATAAGCTTAGTCTCTTCTCTTTCCTCTCTCTTTCCATGTTCTCTCTCTCTCTCTCCAGTCTACACACACACACACACACACACACACACAGAGAGAGAGAGAGAACATGCCTTACACCTGACTTTCAAACATTTGGGTGCTCTTTACCACATTACTGATAAAATGCACAACTCTTGCCCTTTCTTTTTGCAGATTTAACGACTATAGCGCACTTACGGTGTACAGTCACTTACAATTTTATTCCTTTTTGGAGTAATTGAAATGGAGTCATGACTCAACCCTTACTGAAACACCACATTGTGAGGCTGCCAGATTTGGAAAATACTGGAACTCCTACCCTAACCAAAGCTGTCTTTCTAGTCTCTTATTCCATTATTCCTCCCATCAACTGCTGTCCATGCTTGGAAATTCTTTGTCCTACTTAATGTAGTTGCATGACTAGATGTAATAAGAATCCTAATTGCAGATTGCAATGAAAAAAATAGTGCTCCATCTTCAGAGAAATTAGTTTAAAAAATCTCTGCATGTGAAAGATTGAAAAACATCAGAGATCTAGGAAAGAAAATAATTTTGGACTCCCTGAATTGTTATTAATTGGTGTATATGTTGGTCCATTTTAAGTGGTCCTGGTTAAAATACTGACCTGGTTCTAAAGGTTGGACATTTATAATTTTCTCTTGATTAAACCCCATTGCTTGTGTGACCTCATTATTTCCATGGACTTTCTTATTTCATGAAGAAGAAGTTGACATCCTGAGAGCTAAGAATGAGTATAATTTTGTGATACAGTAAGATCTGGAAATGGATTTGAGAGCTTCTGTCCAGATCAAAGGCAGCATTGGCTCAGACTCCATTGGTCTCACCAGGCCAGCCAGGTGCCATTCCTATGGCAGTCACCCCGTGGGCATCAGTGACATCCTGACTGCTTCACTGAGCAGGAGGTTCTCAATTCAGATACTTTTTTTCTTACAATGCAGAATTACACTAATTTATTTTTTATTTATACCAACTAATTACTTGTGACTATTATCCCTATACTTTTTGCCCTCACTCTCTCTCCATCCTTTCCTCCCCCTTCTCAGCCATCTTTGCGTGATAAGGAATGGGATCATTGTAGCCAGACCACTGAGACATGGAGCCTTTGCTCTGCTTCTTTATGATGGTGCCTGGACTTTGCATTGCCACCTCCTTAGGTACTCCTCTAGCTCATGCTCCTTTGATGTCAGAGCTCTTTGCACACTTTGAATTGGCTGGAAGCCTGATATGTCCACTGTAATTATGAGCTCTCCTCTCCATGAGAAGTGCTGCGCTGTTGCCTGGATTGAGGGGTGCCTTTTGTGAGCTCTGTGTTATGTTTGCACCTTGAACAGAATTTTCTCTGCACTAAAGGCTGCACTTGCTCTTTGGCACAATAAGGGAAGGTTCCTAAATTTACAGCCCTTGAGGGACTCCACCAGGGGCCACAAGCCGATGACTTCACTCATCACTTTTCTAATTCTCTCTGGGTCCCTCCTGATTGCTTTTAGGTGTTCTTCTGGCCCCTGGTCCCATTGAGAAGACATGTCTCCAAAGCCTGCTAATTGGAGTCCATGGGCCTCAGGACCTTGGTAGGCACATACTGGCTCTCAGATCTTTGTGGTCTTTTGTGGCTCCATTGACTTCTCTCCACAGTCTGGAAGACTGCTTGTCTTTTTGAGCAGAAAGAAATCACTTCTTGGCAGTCAGGCAGCATGGAGACTTGCTCTCCAGTAAAGCATAGATTCTCATTCCATAGTTTTCTCCTGCTCTCAATTTCAAACACTTCTCCAAAGACAGGCTCATACCCTCTTCTATAGAACCCAGTCTGCTAGAAGGGTCTAGAGCAGAAAACATTAGCTCTTTCTGGCCTACTTTATGAGCAAACACGTTGCATAGATTCTTATTTTGATAAGTTTTAATTCAATCCAATTTGGAAAGCCATTATGATGGGAACAAATAACATTCTCTCATAGGGTATAACATTATTCCAAATCTAGGGAAAGAAGATGTGACCCTGACTTTTAGGCACATACATTTTCTTATAAATACATACAGTAACACACACACACACACACACACACACACACACACACACAAACACACACACACACACACACACACACATTATATACCAATAGAATATAAAGGTTGAACACACACTTCACAACTCTCACTCATACACACACCAATGGAAATTATTCTCAAAATAATTGAACATTAAGAGGTAAATACTGCCTTGTCATGCTTTTCCAAGATTTCCTGCATGGACAGATTTATTTCGTCTTTCTAAGATAAATGTTTTTCCAACTATTTACTCTAGAAAGATCTGACTCGTTTCTCTCCTGTGCTATTTCAGGTCACACTGTTTACCTGGAAAGCCTCAATTACAACTCCAGACTTACTGGTACTCTACGAAAGCCTCCCTTACTCAAAACAAATGGTCCTGCTCCTCTTTCTCCATAATCAGGTAGCACTTTTTACATTTGTAACACTTTAATATAGAGGTGTAACTATTTGTATACAAAACTGTCTCTATATTATGCTATGAGCTCCTTAGAGGCAGGCACTTCTCTTAGTAATCTCTAGCACTTAGCATAATGCCCAAAACAGCATAGACCCTTAATAAATTGGGACAGACATACAAATTGCCAATAGATACATAAAAAGATGCTCAATAGCAGTAATCAGGGAAATATAAATTAAAATCAAAACTATATATCACCTCATGTCTGTTAGGATGGCTACTATCAAAAAGTTAGGAGATAAATGTTGGTGAGGATGTAGAGAAAAATAAATTTTATACACTATTGGCAGGAATGTAAATTGGTACAGTCACTATGGAAACAATATTAGTATCCACCAATTGATGAATGGCTAAAGAAAATCTAACACACAAACACATACACTGGCCCTGACCGGTTTGGCTCAGTGGATAGAGCATCGGCCTGTGGACTGAAGGGTCCCAGGTTCGATTCCGGTCAAGGGCATGTACCTTGGTTGTGGGCACATCCCCAGTAGGAGGTGTGCAGGAGGCAGCTGATCGATGTTCCTCTCTCATCGATGTTTCTAACTCTCTATCCCTCTCCCTTCCACTCTGTAAAAAATCAATAAAATATATTTAAAAAAACACATACACTGGAATATCACTTAGCCATAAAAAAGAAGGAAATCCTGACATTTCCAACATGGATGAATCCAGCAGGCATTATGCTAAGTAGAATAAGCCAGACAGAGAGAAACAAATAATGTATAGTATCATTTACATGTGGAATCTAAAAAACAAAATTCATAGAAACAGAGAATGGTAGTTGCTGGAATGCCAGAGACTAGGGGGAGGAGGAAATCAGGTGATATAAGTCAAAGGATACAAACTTTCAGTTGTAAGATGAAGTTCTGAGGATGCAATGTAAAGCATGGTGACTATCCTAACATATAAAAAGCCAGGGGCCGTCACGACCTAAACAATCAGATGGACAACCAAACACCAGGCTAAGGTCCCAGCCCGAGCAGCAGGAGTGAGTCTGGGTCCTGGCTGGCATGGTGGGAGTGATTCCCGGGTCCTGGTCAGCACTGCAGAAATCAGTCAGAGTCCCGGCTGGCATGGTGGACATGAGTCCTGGGTCCCGGCTGGTGTGGTGGGAATCAGTTTGGGTCCCAGCTGGCATGGCAGCAATAGGGAGCTCTGGGCCCCGGATTTGAAGCTGGCCACACCCCCGATCATGGGAGACCCAGAGTTCTGCCTCACCCTGGCCAGGGCCCAGAGCTCCCTCCCACTGCTGGGCCCTGGCTGGGGCATGCAGCGACAGGGGATGCTAGGCCCTGGGCTTGAAGGAATGGCCATGCCCCTGATTGCGGGAGACCCAGAGTTCTGCTCTACCCTGGCCAGGGCCCAGAGCTCCCTTCCGCTGCTGCACCCTGGTGGGAGGGAGCTCTGAGCCCTGGGGAACTGGAGCCATGCTGTGATTGGACTGGCCTCTGGGTCCCTCCCCCTGCCTGCAGGCTTTGGGGAACCAGAGCCATGCTGCGATCTGGGAATCGTGGTCCCTATCCCCGGCCCACAGGCCCCAGGGAAAAGGAGCTGTGCTGTGATGGAACTGGACTCTATCCGAGGGGTTCCGGATAATGAGAGCATGCAGGCTGGGCTGAGAGACCTCCCCCGAGTGCACGGATTTTCATGCTCTGGGCCTCTAGTAGTTAATAACATGGTATTATAGCCCTGGCTGAGTAGCTCAGTTGGTTAGAACATCATCCTGATATGCCAAGGTTGTGGGTTTGATCCCAGGTCAGGGCACAAACAAGAAGAAACCAGTGAATGCATAAAAAAGTGGAAATCTACACTAATAAAAGAGAAACATGGTAATTAGCGTACGACCGCTACCCTTTTCACTGGCTAATCAGTGAGTATATGCAAATTAACTGTCAGCCAAGATGGCGGCCGGCAGCCAGGCACT
The DNA here is from genome assembly GCF_000412655.1 of Myotis brandtii. Lineage (NCBI taxonomy): Eukaryota > Metazoa > Chordata > Mammalia > Chiroptera > Vespertilionidae > Myotis > Myotis brandtii. The sequence goes on along the minus strand of NW_005370080.1, from coordinate 2,542,404 downwards.
GAAGCGAGCA
>NW_005370080.1:2526076-2539815 GCF_000412655.1 Myotis brandtii | reverse complement strand
ATATATATATAATCAATAAATAATTTTTAAAAAAAATAACATGGTATTTTATACTTGCAAGCTGCTGAGAGTAGATCATAAGCTTCTCATCACACACACACACCACACACACACAAATGTTAACTATATAAGGTGAGGATGATAATTATCTTTATCTTGCTAATCTTTCTCTAAGGTATATGTATGTCCAATCATCATGTACACTTCAAATGTGTACAATTATACTCGTCAAAAATTTAAAGAAATAAATTTCCACAGAATGGCTTGCAAGATGAATAATTAATCTTTAACTGATTTGCCATTTTAGTCATGCACTCAGACATTAAACAGTGTGGGGCAAAACCCGAAGTACTGAATGATGGTGTATTGTAGATGTGGCCTAATGGTCTCCAGGGAGAATTCTACCAGGAGGACCAGTTGCATTTCCCAGTTTATGATTTTGCTTTTTCTAGTCCATTGCTTGATCATATTTCAGGATGTATTCCAGGATACCTTTAGATTTGATTAATTAATTAGGGTCTGTTCTTTCTTAAGTTTAACATTTTCTCTAAGTGTTGAGTGGACTAGCTCCTCCAGTTTTCTTTCTCTCAGCAGTTGTTTAGGGAAATTTTCTTTCCATGGGAAAATCGAAGGCCTTGTCTGTCAGCGTGGCCCTTCTGGTGGGGTAATTGTTTCCCAAAGCAAGGATTAAGGACATTTAGTCATTTGGACATAAACGATTTTTCTTCTGTCATTTCAGTATAGGAGTCAATGAAGACATCTTAGTCTTCTTAATAAATTACACATAATCTCTCTCTGCACACGTTTTTCTGCTTCTAGCTTGGAGCAAAAGATTGCTCATGCTGAAAAGAATGATGCATACGTGTTTGTTTTGCTGTTAACTCTATTTTGTTATATAGCACAATTATGTAATTCAAATTGTTACCCCTAGCACGTTGTACCAAATATGCACTTTATTTCTTCTCAGTCATGGCTGTGACTATCTTGCCTGTTTCTTTGTGTAACATGTTCTTTGTGGGTCTCTGTGTCAAACTTCAAATATTTGGCAATTATGAAAATTCAGGCCACAGTTTTACTTTGCATTCTATACATATGAGGTTTTATAAATAAGCTTTATGAATGAAACAATTTAAAGAAATAATATTTTAGGGAAGAACTTTCAAAGTCATTTTCTTTAGTCAGGAATAAAACTTAGTCTGGAAACATTTTGTTAAATTTGTCTACATTACCTTATATGTATAAAAATAATTAAAAATCATTTAAAATATACCTGTAATTCCTGTTTGAACTTTGATTGTATTTTTTGTTGTTAATCCAAGTGAAAGCTTCTACAATCCTTAGATTTGAATGGAAAGATAGGAATACAGGGATAGGGTCCATTTGACTGAGTGATCCCACTTCTAGGAATATATCCCAAGAAATAAGAAACATCAATCAGAAAGAATATATGTACCCCTATGTTCACAGCAATGTAATATACAATAGATAAGATTTGGAAACAGCCCAAGTGCCCATCAGCAGATGAGTGGATAAAAAACCTTGGTATATCTACACAATGAAATACTATGCAGATGTGAAAAAGAAGGAACTCTTACCATTTACAACAGCATGGATGGATGTGGAAAGCATTATACTAAGCAAAATAAGCAGTCAGAGAAAGATAAGTATCACATGATCTCACTTATTTGTGAAATATAATGAACAACATAAACAGATGAACAAAAATAGATCCAGAGACATAGAAACAAGGAAGGAAGGAAGGAAGGAAGGAAGGAAGGAAGGAAGGAAGGAAGGAAGGAAGGAAGGAAGGAAGGAAGGAAGGAAGGAAGGAAGGAAGGAAGGAAGGAAGGAAGGAAGGAAGGAAGGAAGGAAGGAAGGAAGGAAGGAAGGAAGGAAGGAAGGAAGGAAGGAAGGAAGGAAGGAAGGAAGGAAGGAAGGAAGGAAGGAAGGAAGGAAGGAAGGAAGGAAGGAAGGAAGGAAGGAAGGAAGGAAGGAAGGAAGGAAGGAAGGAAGGAAGGAAGGAAGAAAGAAAGATTATTATAAGTATAAAAAACAAAAAAGAATACAGGGATATCCACATTGTACTGTGAACTCTCCATTTCTCAATAACTTTTTTCTTTCTTTTAACCAAGCCCAGGGCAAGGGCCTTTCCCAGGATTTGCAGCAGAGACTCCTGAAGTGTGTGGGAAATAGGGCAGGAGCTGGCAAATGTTTTCTGGAAAAGGTTTGCAAATAGTAAATATTTTATACTTTGAGGTCCATATGCTGTCTCTTGCATATTCTTCACTGCTTTGCTTTTCCTCCTTTCCACCCCCAACAATATCTCAAACGTGTAAAATCTCTTCATATTTGCAGTATTTGGGGGGACTTTTTAGAAATTGCCAGTTTTATTCTCTTGAATAAGAGCCAAAGCTTTCACAAATAAGTAAGTACAAAAAAAAAAGGCATGAAACAAGCATATTAGAATTTCTTGAAAACTTATGTTGATAAGGAAAGGAAGTAAAATAATTTGACTTTCTTACTAGGAAGTAAATGACCTTCAAGAATTTACTATGTCAGTCTTGCTTGAAAAGCTATACCAAGTTCTGCACAGTATTTATTTCACCCAGTTTATCTGTTCCATCTTCAATTCTTTTTCCACTTGACTTAAGCTCCAAATTCTCCATGAGCCCCTTAGGCCTATGCCTTGTATAAGGCAGTGGTCGGCAAACTGCTGCTCACGAGCCACATGCGGCTCTTTGGCCCCTTGAGTGTGGCTACAAAGTTTCAATCGCACTGTATGTGCGTGCCCGCATATGGTATTTTGTGGAAGAGCCACACTCAAGGGGCCGCAGTTTGCCTACCACTGGTATAAGGCATACTAAGAAAAAATAACTTAACTTCTGTTTAAAGTAGTATTTTCTGTTAAGTAATTTAACTTCAAGTAAGCCACAAATTTCAGATTATAGTAAAATAAAGATGATTTGAAATATAAAATTCAACTTAGTGTTTGCTTTTATATTGTCCATACCAGCTGAATAGTTTTGAGCTCTATAGATACAGGAATGGCTATTAACAGAAATGGCCTGGTATTAAATGTTGGTAGTAAAAGTTTTGATGAAAAATGCTAAGTTTCAACCACCTAGTGTTTGCCATGGAAGTTGAAAAGATAAGAGCAAGTCAAATTGCATCTATACCATAAGTGCTACAAAACATTAGCCTAATGCCTTATCTAAAACTGTGAATTTGAAATATACATAGTATTCTCTTTATCTAAAAAAGTTATACACGGTCAGCAAAAGGAATGAAAGTGAGCATTGCTTTTGGTTAGGGGCAATGGGCTGACTGATAATATCCAGGGATCTAAAAATACCTAGAGCCTTCTTGGATGATCAAATGGCTCACTTAGAGGATATTTTCAGAGCCAATTCTCCTGTGCACAAAATTCACTTTGCCCAGAGGCAATTGCTAGGTGCCTTGGAAACCTAGAGGGATAAAGGTGATCCCTAAAGTCAGATGCTAATTGTGAATAAGCCTGCCATAATCTTCTTCCACTCACCATCTTCACTCCACTTGATGGTTTACAAACATTGGTTTCTATCATTGCAGGAGAAGAAACTGAATCTCAAAGAAGGTAGCTGCCTTATTCAGGGTCTTGCTCCTAAGAAGTAGGGTAATTGGACTCTAGATCTCAGATGGCTTTCAACTCGTCTTCTCTGTGACAGAATTTGAAGAAACTGTGACATTTCCTCATCCAAAGAAGCTCCCTCATGTACATGTCATGATAGTTTCTCATTCTGCTATAAGAGATATTATTTTGGTTTAATCACTTTTAATGATAAAGAAAACATCAAGAATTTGTGTAATTTGTTGATGACAGCCATTCTGACATGTGTGAGATGGTACCTCGTTGTCGTTTTGATTTGCATCTCTTGGATGACTTCGAGCATGTTTTCATATGTCTCTTGGCCTTCCTTATGTCCTCTTTCGATAAATATCTATTTAGGTTCATTGCCCATTTTTTGATTGGGTTGTTTAACTTCCTTTTGTTAAGTTGTATGAGTTCCCTATAAATGTTGGAGAATAAATCCTTACCAGAGATAACATTGGCATATTTTTTCTCCCATGCAGTGAGCTTTTGGTTTTTTGTTTGTTTGTTTTTGTTTTTTTGTTTGCTTGTTTGCTGTGCAGAAACTTTTTATTTTGATGTAATCCCATTTGTTTATTTTCTCTTTAGTTTACTTTGCCCTAGGAGCTGTATTGGTGAAGATATTGCTTCGGCATATGTCTGAGATTTTGCTGCCTGAAGATTCCTCTAATATTTTTATGGTTTCTCGTCTTATGTTTAAGTCCTTTAACCATTTTGAGTTTATTTTTGTGTATGGTGTAAGCTGGTGGTCTAGTTTCATTTTTTTGCATGTATCTGCCTAGAAACTAGAAACACCACTCAGAAAGGATATGTGCACTCCTATGTTCATAGCGGCCCAATTTACAATAGCTAAGATTTGGAAACAGCCTAAGTGCCCATCAGCAGATGAGTGGATTAAAAAAAATGTGGTACATCTACACAATGGAATACTCATGGAGAGCATTATGCTAAGCGAAATAAGCCAGTCAGAGAAAGATAAATATCACATGATCTCACTTATTTGTGGAATATAATAAACAACACAAACTGATGAACAAAAACAGATCCAGAGACAGAGAAACATTGATCAGACCGTCAAACCTCAGAGGGAAGGTAGGGAAGGGTGGGGGTAAGGAGAAGAGATAAAACAAAGGGACTTGTATGCATGCATATAAGCCTAACCAATGGACACAGACACCAGGGGGTGAGAGCATGAGTGGGGAGGTGGGGGCGGGGGGCAATGGGGGAATAAGGACACATGTGTAATACCTTAATCAATAATAAAAAAAGAATTTGTTTAACCCTCACAATGCTACTCTCTGCAAGGTAGATTCTTCTTTCCAACTGACAGTTTTAAGTGTGTGGTTTGGAGCAGTGACATTACTGCCTTAGGCCCCACAGCTGGAAACGGCACACCTGGCACTCAAACTTGGGGCTCTGAAAGACCTTTCTCTTTTCTCTCTAGGAATAATAGCTCAAAATAGAAATTTCTTTCTACAGAAATTTTCTGGCTGAAAATGCAAGGATAATTGACTATATGAGTTTGATGATGCTCTGGGTGGATAACTCCGTTGGAGCATCGTCCGATACACCAAAAAGGTTATGGGTTCGTTTCCAGGTCAGGGCACATACCTAGGTTGGGGTTTGATCCCTGGTCAGGGCACATATGGTAAGCAACCAATCCATGTTTCTCTCTCACATCTCTCTCGCTCTCCCTCTCTCTCCCTCTCTGTCTCTCTCTAATATCAATAAACATATCCTCAAGTGAGGATTTTTTTAAAAGTTTGATAGTGGCTGGAAAGAGAAATCCAGAAAGAGGGGCAGGAGATCTAAATGACCTGTGGAAATGATAGAGCTTGGAGGAATGTGGGTGCATTTAGGGAAGAGCATTAACAGCATGGCCTATGACTAGAGGATACTGTGCACTCTAGGCAAGTTATTTAATTTCTTTTCATATCAGATTATCCTTATCTGTAGAAATAATAATCCCTATCTTCCTGGGTTGCTGTGAAGAAAGAAAAAAGAAGGTTGTAGGGTATCAAACATAAACTGCAACTACTTCAAAATTTTCCCACAATAGCCCTTTGTCTGAACAGAATCTATTTTTTACTCTCTACTGAATCTTTGTCATAAAAACAAAACTAAACATAATTTTAAAACCTTTTCTTGGTTCCATTTCCCCACAGCTATTGCTCCTTAAAAATGTGGTTTGTTCTCACTGTCTCCCATTCCTCTCTCCCTAGTCTTTCTTAGACCAACTCCAGCTTCGCTTTCATCCCATTACTTCACTGAAACTGCAGTCTGACCTCTCATGGTCAATTCTCCATCATCATCCTACTTGACCTATCAGTGACACAGTGTGTCACCCCCTTCTTCTTGATTAACTTTTTAAACTTAACTTATTAGACAATTAGCTCTCTTGGTTTTTCTCCTACACAATTGGTCACTCTTTCTTTATTACCTTTGCCGGTCCCTCTTCTTCTTCCCAGACACTGGGCATTGGAGTGCCCATGGCTTCAGTTATCATTTTGTTCTTCTGTCTACTCAATCCTCTAGTGATCTTATTAAGAGCCATGAATTTAAATGACATCCATCTGCTGGCAATTTCAATTATACAAACCAGATCTCCTCTTAAGCTCCAGTCTCATTGAGTAAACAACTGCCTACTGCCCATCTCCTTTTCGATGTTTAATTGACATTTCAAATTCAACATGTCTAAAACTAAAATTTCAATGACACTCTTACCCCACTCCATCTGTGTTTTCTGTATCCTACCCTATCACAGTTCATAGCTATTCGTTCTAGTTGCTCAAAAACAAAACCTTGGATTCACCTTCACTCTTTGTCTTCTCACAGCTCACATCTAATCCTCGTATCTTTAACTAGTTGAACATTTGACTGCTCCTCACCACCACCACCACCGCTATCACTCTGGTTTGAACACCATCATCTCTCATCTAAAGTAGTACAATAGCCTCCTGAATTTTACTCTGATTCCTACTTGGAAGGCAGAATGACCTTTTCAAATGTGATATTATCACAGTACTCCTTTCTCACCCACTTACAATGTCTCTCTACTGTATGAGAATAAAAGTAAAAATCTTAAAGTGGCCTACTAGGTTCAGCGTCATATGGGCCTTGTTTCTTCTTGGGCTCCATTTCCTACTACTCTCTCCCTCCTTTCCAGCCACACTGCCCTGCTTTCTGTTTTTGAAGGCAGTGCAGCTTTGCTCAACCAAGTCTTTGCCTGGAGTACTCTTCCACCAGATATTTATGTGATTAATTCCCTTCCCTATCTCAAGTCTTCTACAAGTGTCAACTTTTCAACAAGGACTACTTAACCAGATCATTCTGTTTAACCCCAAATACTGTTCACCAACCCACCATGGGCATTCCCATGTCTCCTCATACTCATGTACTTCTTTTTTCCCCCATAACACTTATCATCTTTGAAATCCTATATAATAAAATCCTAATATGCTAAGTGTCCGGTTGTCTGGTCGGCCGTTCAAACATACAAAGCATAATATGCTAATGATATGCTAAGGCCGCTCAACTGCTCACTATTACGTGCACTGACCACCAGGGGGCAGACACTCCAACCGGTAGGCTAGCTTGCTGCTGGGGTCAGGCTAATCAGGACTCAGCAATATGGGCCAGACACACCCCAGAGCACTCCCCCAGCTGGCCAACCTCACACGTCTCTCCCTGCCCCCAATTGTGCAACCATGAGGTCCCTTGGCCTGGCCTGCAACCTCTCGCAATCCAGGACCCCTCAGGGGATGTCGGAGAGTCTGTTTTGGCCAATCCCACAGGCCAGGCCGAGGGACCCCACTGGTGCATGAATTCATGTCCCAGGCCTCTAATATTCTATATAATTTACTCATCAATTATGCTTATTTTGTTTCTGTCTTCTTCCACTAGAATGTAGGCTCCTCGAGGGCAGGAATGCTTATCTGTGTTGTTTAGTGATTACCAAAAATGCCTAGAACAGTGGGTTATACATATTGGACACTTAGTAGCTATTTTTGAGTAAATAATTGAATGAATAAACTGGAAATGAACTGAATCTGATTCAAGAGCATGGTATACATCTCTTCTATATCTGTCTGTGGGAAAATTTTAGGTACAAATCTAATGTCTAAAACTAAAATTTCAAGTCACTCCCCCCCCATCCCAAGAAATCTGTTTTTTTTCTGTAGCCTTCTCCATCACAGTTGATGTCAAACTGTCCTTTGTTCTTCTACCAGCAACCGTTCTCTCATTCAATTCCATGGGAGAGGTGTGATTTCTTTTTTAATTTAGCTTATCAACTTCAATAAAAATGTGTACCAGTCACCAGGAATGTGTAACACATCAGTTGCTTAAATCTGCCATGTTGGTAATATTGACACCATGAAAATAGGCAATTGGTAATAATCAAATGTTGTAAATTAGGCCTAATTAGATTTAAATAAAATTTAAATAAGAGACTTGGTTGTTAAACATTTACTATTAAACAAAATCCACCTTTGCATGTTAAAATTGTGGAGATGTCTGCAGGGTAAGTTAATTTAACTTTCTCTTCCAGTCTTATTAAATGTGCATAACTGTGGAAATAGCTTTTAGTGTAGGGCAGTGATGGCGAACCTATGACACGCGTGTCAGAGGTGACACGCAAACTCATTTTTTTGGTTGATTTTTCTTTGTTAAATGGCATTTAAATATATAAAATAAATATCAAAATTATAAATCTTTGTTTTACTATGGTTGCAAATATCAAAAAATTTCTATATGTGACACGGCACCAGAGTTAAGTTAGGGTTTTTCAAAATGCTGACACGCCGAGCTCAAAAGGTTCGCCATCACTGGTTTAGGGTTTTGGGGGGTTTTGAGTGTGTGTGTGTGTGTGTGTGTGTGTGTGTGTGTGTGTATGTATTTACCTTGGAATACACATTAGTACTCTAATTGAATACACTTTGTAAAATGCTATGATAATGAAATGTTTGAGTCTAAAAAAGTCTAGGTTTTCAAATGTGTAATTTTAGGCAAAATATTCTTTCATGTGAACTGAGGAAAATATCTAATTTGCAAGATTTTAGAAAGGCTTAAAATAAAACAAAACATATAAAACTTCCTGACATATACTAGGCACTTTAAAATGCTAATTTTTCTTTTCCTCACTCCCATTTCCCAACCTGGTTTTGAAAAATATAAAATGATACTAAAATCTTCCTATCGTAAGAATGAGAATTATCATCCTGAATCTTATTTCTTATTATGCAATCAGATATCAAAATTCATAATCAAAAATAAGAAATTTCTTATATTTAGCATTTTATTTGTAACACTATTTGAAAAGGTATTTATTCTGAACCTAGATTTAAATTTAATTCATCATAAAATGGTTTTCAATTTTACTATAAATATTTACCAAATAATATTTTCTTCCCCCTTTTAATTGTGAACCTTAGCAAGATGAATTGCTTTGGGCAAGGAGTCTTTATCTGAGAATAGGCAGTCTTTTTTTATGGGGAGGGGGGAGTGACACAAAGTTTTCTTTAATTATTCTTTGCGGGGAAGGGACGCCACACTTCTACTCAATTAAGAGAAACATTTTTATCAGCACAGAAGTCTTTTTTATTTTTCCCCACTTATCATGCCATGAATTCATAGGGAATGGGTTCCAGCAGCTCAAGCTCCTTTCCACTGGTTCTCACAAAGTGTGCTTCTCTGGGTGGAGCAGGCTGATGCTTCAGTTGAACCCAGGTACCTTTCTCTTTGGCTTGCTTCTTTTTCTGATCATTTTCCTTCACACGTTTCAGGAAGCTATTTCGGCTCTTAGTGTGCTTAATATGCTCAATATGTACATTAATTCTCTTGGCAAGAATCTTGCCCTTAACTTGCTTGTTCACAATAATGCCCACTGCATGCTGGGTGACATTGTAGACTCTTCCAGTTTTGCCCTGGTGACATTTGTGGGGCATTCCTTTTTGAACAGTGCCCATTCTCTTGATGTCCACAATATCACCTTTCTTGTAGATTCGCATGTGTGTGGCCGAAGGAACAAGTCCATGTTTTCTAAAAGGCCTAGAGAACATATAGCGGGTGCCTCTCCTCTTTCCCTTTGTGTTAGTCATTTTGGCGAATTACTGGAAGATGGCGGTTCCAGCTGAAAGGAAACGAGAATAGGCAGTCTTAGGTCTTACTTTCAGCTACTTATTAACTGTGATCCTGGGCAAGTCCATTTATTCTTCTGGACCTCAGTTTGCTTGTCTGTAAGTAGGGGTAATAATATCTAACAGCCAGAGTCATCATGGGAAAATGCAGCACAGGAGTGGAACTAAGTCCCTGGGACATAAGTAGAGTCACTAAGAGTGTTACTAGTGTTCACCTCTGACCAGTTAGTTGTGAAAGGCAATGCCTTAAGATGATCTACTGGTCCTAGCTTCTGCGCAGTCTTTTTCCTACTTCTTCCCACCTAGTCACTCTCTGAGCTCATCTCCTCCCCTTAGCTCGCCCCATTTGCACCACACTTGCGACCTTACTGGCTCTAAAATCTGCCTCACATCTTTCTCTTTCTATTTTCTCTCCATAGTTGTTTTCCCAGATTCACACCTGGCTTAGTCCTCCACTTTTGTAAAGTTTTTGATCAGCTGATCCCTATTCATGGAGGCCTTCCCTGAGCACCCCATTTAAAGTTGGACTACCTGCAGCACTCTCTCTCGTCCTTGTTTATTTTTCTCCACAGCACTTCCCATCACAACATTTATTATGTATTTGCTTATTATCAGTCTCCCCTCACCCTGCCCCATGACAAAATCCTCCATGGGGTCAGGGCTTTTCAGCTGTGTTGTTCATACGTGTATCTCCAGGGTTGGCAGTAGTGTCTGGTACATAGTATGTGCTCCATAAGTTACTGTTGAATATTATTGAACATTTTAGGTTATAGTCTCTGGTTCAACTGGCTAAGGAGTGGGGGAGATGATCAAACCAGAGACTAGAAATGAGGGAAAAATTAAAAAAAAATTTAAACCTGATTCTCAGATATTACCTATTTTCTATACACTGAAAAAAAAGTGTTTGAAAACTGCAAGTTGCACTACCCTTAGAAATCATAATTTTGTGACATTCTCTGCATAACTTGGGAAAATTAGACTTATTCTTAGCTTTCAGCTTACACAATCAGATAAAGACTCAAGAGATGTGTAACATTGCACTTTGTTCTAATGTTCTCCTCTTTATTATATTTACCCATGAGAATTGCAGTAATCTCCTAAACAGTATGAGCCATACTACCAAAAACCTGTCAAATAAACTTTTCTCACTCCTATAAACTCATGGACATGGACTCCCAAAGGGTTGACACGAAGGGAATGTTTTGCTTTGTCTTTGTCATAACTTTTTCCAAGCCCGTATAATCTTGTTTAGTGCATCCTTTTTTCATTTTTTCCTATTTGCAAATGATTCATAGAACTCCTTACTTTTCCTCCTCATATATCTATCTCTTTGCATGACTAGAAAAGCCTTAGTTAACATTATAAAACTAGGGAGAGGTGAGCAGTGACTTCATTCTCTAAGCTGCGATTCTTCCATAACCCTCTTAAACCTGAAGCAAAGCCAATCTGCCAGAAAGCATTTTGTTGTTGCCTTGGCAACCCCCTGACTCATTGACTAATACCTGCTCCCAGAAGTCCTTAAATAGGTGAAGCCCATTTAGCCACGATCAGAATCCCTGCTTTGGCCCATGTTTACTATTGCACACCCAAATGAAATGTGTCTTTGGATGAAGGTAAGACAACCAGTAATTGCTTGCCCATACTTGAAGAGAAAGGCATCTCAAAATCAGGTTGCCTTGCCTGGTACAACCAGAGATGACTCAGATGAGTTGGATTTGAGGGAAAATGCTTGTTAAGATTGTATAAACCAGCCAGCAGCATGGTGCTCATTTCATTGACAAAGACTTTCTCTGTGTCATATTGATTAATGCAAATTTGTTTTGTTCTCTAAAAACAATAAAATGACCTAAAAAGTTTTTGTTCAATCAGTGTTCACATTGGGCACCTAAGTTTTTATAATTTAAGTCTTGCCTCGACCTTTACCTCTTGATTGTTCATAGTAGAAGAGGATTTTTGGTGAGCATGTGTGAAAACCACCAAGAAAATCCCAGAAATAACTGGGAGGGATTTAGGGTGACGAGGTGAGGTCCTCCTTGTGCAAGTAGATGCAGTGAGCCAGTAAAAATTGCCTATTACTCACCATTACCTTATTTGTACCCATATGTTGAAGATTATTTTCTTGAGATGATTTTTGGAGTCTCTCCAACATTTATGAAAAGAATGTTGGTGAGGCAGTTCTTTCCAGGACACAGCTAGTCAGAGAAGGCGCAAGCCAAGTGGAGAAAGTGGAGAGGTTCGAAGCCTGGTCCATCCTGCAAAAGTGAGGTGAATGATGTGAACATCATTTTCTTTCTCTTCTCTTTATCCCATTAGAGGATTTGTAGTGACTGAAATGGCTTCAGAGGATTATAAACCCCTGAACTGATAGAGAACAGGAATAGAAGGAAATATTCGAATGGATGCAAGTAACATATTGTTCCTACATAAAACACTACATTTACTTGGAAGGGAACTCTCCAAGTGACCACACACTCTCTGAGGGCTATTGTTTCTCTCTCCTGCTGCCTCAGTGAGGCAAAGGTTGATTGCTGTGTGCACTAGGCAAATAATGAAGTAGAGGCTCAGTTAATACATGCCACTCTTAATGATTAACAATTGCACATGAGCATACTTCTTCTAATCAAAAGGTCATCAAGTGAAGATGGCTATTTATCTCTTTGAATAGTCCTGCCATCTCCACCTTTCCCCCTTTTATTATCTGACATTTGATTGAAATCCTACTTATGTTAATAAAATAATCAGAAGCCTGAAAAAGCATCTGAAGCTAGTCCTCTCCTATTTGTTGTGACTTCCACAAGCTTGAAAAATGTTTGGAAGTGTCTTTGTTGGCATGTTACTCACTTTTGGAAAATTTACCATGAGAAGGTTAAAGCCAACATGCAAGAAAAAGCTTTTATAGATTATATCATTCCCGGCTTCCCTTTATTACCTCCAGAAATAATTGGTTTTAGGAATATTTCATTATTGAGTTTTAGGATGAAAATTCATTTGATAAATTGGTATATTCATTCTTCTCTGAATATGATTTAAAATAAAATAATAGATCTCAATTATAAATAAAATCCTGGAGGAAATATTTCATGTTTGGTTTGTTTTTAAAAGTACCCATTCAAAATAAAATTATTTTAGATATTCCATATATCAGAAACTGTGAAGGATCTAAGATTTCACCTTACTTAGAAGCTAACGAGTTGCACTGCCATTGTTTCATAGATGCTGGCAGAGGACATGAGACTCTTGTGTCAGAGACAAAGAACTTTGTGACTCAGAGCAATAACAATAAGCCAAGTAGTAGCATTCTCTTGTGCCATTCCACAGCCCCAGGTACACCGTGCAATTCAAAGAGAGCCAGGTGACATCTGCACACACCATGAGCTGCATTACAAGATAGGAAGCCTGAGCCTAGGAAATCAGAATCTTTTATAGTAAGCACGCCTGTCTTTTGCCCCAGAGAGAAACAACTTTCTCTTCAAAGGCTATTCACTACACAGACATCTTTGAAAACATAGTCTATATCAAAAGCAGTCAATACCTCTGCTCACAACAAGTGCAGAACATGAGCTATTCATTGCAAATTGTCTCCCAACCACTCACATATTTTTAAAAAGTGAATGTCCATATCATGTCAAATTATATATATTAAATGCTATAGGTCTCTCAAAGTAACACTGCAATGTGAATTTTACTTTATAATATACTAGAGGCCTGGTACACAAAAATTTGTGCACTCCGGGGGGAGGAATGGGGGGTCCCTCAGCCCGGCCTGTGCCCTCTCCCAGACGGGACCCCTCGGAAGATAACGACCTGCTGGCTTAGGCCTGTTCCCGGGTAGAGGGCAGAAGACCCAATCCCTAGGTGCAGCCCCTGGTCGGGCTCAGAGCAGGGCTGATTGGGGAGTTGGGGCGCCGCCCCCTGTCATGCACAGAGCAGGGCGGATTGGGAGGTTGCAATGCCACCCTCAGTCATGCTCAGGG
>NW_005370080.1:2503409-2524880 GCF_000412655.1 Myotis brandtii | reverse complement strand
TATTTGCAACATAGTACATAGTTGCTTAGAGTTGCAGCTGAGAGGCCGGCAAGTTAGGCGGGGAACGTTGGAGTCCGCAGTCACTGGAGCAAGCAAGCCTCCCTGTTCGCTTCAGTGCATGGCTGCCAGCTGCCATCTTGGCTGACAGTTAATTTGCATAAGGATATGCTGATTAGCCAATGGGAAGGGTAGCGGTCGTACACTAATTACCATGTTTCTCTTTTATTAATGTAGATAATCTTAACTTGTATGATTGGATTCACTTCCCAGTTAATATTTTTATAAATATAAACAAATAATGGTGATCAAATAAAAAGTCACACTTTTCTAAGGTAACAAAGTTCTATTTAAATTGAGATTTTTAATAATGTTATAAATCAAGTTGAAAACCAATTGGAGAATACCTTTGCAAAATGAACCCAGTTACAAGAAAATTTGGAAGATGAATAGATGTTGTCTTTTTCAAGTATTGATTTGAATGGAAAAACACCAGTATAAATGAATAATCCAAAGGAAGGTTGTTTGTTGGCCTTGGGAAGAAGTTCTTGAGCTGGGCATTGGCCAGATGGGGGACACAGCTGTATAGTGGGAGTCAGTCTAAAGTCTATATGATGGCAAAGGATACCCAAGGAATACAAGATACAAAGAAAGAAAATTGATCCAATTCATTCTTCCAGGGGAAAGATAAATACTAGTTGATTAGTGTTTATTTTGTGTGTGTGTGTGTGTGTGTGTGTGTGTGTGTGTGTGTGTGTTTACTGCTAGAGATACTTGATTTCTGAAATGCAAATCTTATTTTTATCTTGTTTTATTTTTTTATCCATTACACTTTCCCCATCTCAAACCAGGAAAGATAATAATCCTATAAACCCCTAATGCACAAAATTTATTCAGATATTGAAAATTTGAGTAGGATATGCTTCCACCCTCCAGAATGTGATATAACTTTAAGGATTAGCTAGTTGAAAATAAATTGAATTTAAACTCTTCCACTTATTGTTATAAACATCCATCCCTTTGGCTCTGGCATTTTCAGATGCTCAGGCACTAAGTCTTTATGATCCATGATGATGTTAATATTGACCTGTGTGAGTGGTCTTGAATGTGCTGGAAGCTGTCCCTTACAGCTTTCCCCAACCTAGTGACCAAAAATAAATAAATGAATAAACAAACAAAATTACGTTCTGGCATCAAAGTACATACTTTTGTAAATTGAATATTTTTTTACCCCACAAATGATGAAAGTATTGATTTTAGAACCAACTGCCTGGTCCAAATCTTGGCTTCACCACTTACTAGCAGTTTGACCATAGGCGCTGACTTCACCTGCCTGTGCCTCAGTTTCCCCAGCTGCAAAATGGAGGTCATAATAGCTTTCACCTTAAAAGGTTGTTATGAGGACTAGATGAGTTTAATATGTGAAATATCTTTAAACAATGCTTGACACATAGGAAGCACTTTATAAATGTTCACTATTATTATCTCAAAACTAGCATTATATTCAAACCGCTCTATTTAACAAAGTCATGCATTTCATCCATATCAGATCCACTGATTTTACCCTCCATCACCTGTGGGTAAAATCTATTTGTAGTGTCATTTTGTCAGAGAGCTCTTTAGTAGAAAAGGTTGTTTCTGGGGTGTGTTTTATTTTTAATTCTACATAATGACTCAAACTGTTCTATTTCACTCCTGACTGAGAGCAGACTAAAGTAACTTGACAGATGTTTTTCTGACATGTCTTGACAATGTCCTGATGCCCCACCAAAAACATAGCTATGACGAGAAACCAAGTGTAACTTGGCCGTATTTGGAGTGGACTCAGTGTGGGGAATTGTAGCAGCACAGCTCCTAAGCATCAAGGACTGTATGAATAAGAGGGGGGGTGGAGCCTCAGCAGATATTGAAGATGTCAGTGAACTTTTCAAAGCTGTAGCAGCACTGCTATTTCTGTTGGAATGTGAAGGACTCCTTTTCTTCTTAAGAAAAATAAACTTGTTGGGACAAGTTAACTCCTGATATTGAACTGACATGGAAGGAGGGGGCATAATATGTGTAGTTTAGATTTATTGTAGTAATTGCAGAAAGCCTCCACTACAGAGTAAATGGAAGGAAAACACTTTAAAGGAGACTGTTATGGGCTGAATTGTCTCTTCTCCTGATGCCAAAATGCATGTGTTGGAGCCCTAGCCCCAAGTGTCTCAGAATGTGACCATATTTGGAGATCAGGTCTTTATAGAAGTAATTACATTAAAATGAGGTCATTAGGGTGGGTCCTAATCCAATAGGACTGGTGTTCTTATAAGAAGAGAAAATAGAAGTATGGAACAGACTGACAAATCTCAGAGGGAAGGTGGGTGGGTGTGTGGGCAGGGAGAGATTAATCAAAGAACATGTATGCATATATGCATAACCCACGGACACAGACAATAGTGTGGTGAAGGCCTGGGGGCGGGTGTGGGGTACAGGGGGTCAATGGGAGGGTAAAGGAGTACATTTGTAATACTTTCAACAATAAAGATAAATTTTTTAAATATTCAGAAAAAAATATTTTTAAAGAAGAGGAAGTTGTGACACAGAGGCGTAAAGAGGAAAGATGGGAAAATACAGAGAGAAGGAGCCATCTCCAAGGCAAGGAGAGAGGCCTCAGAAGGAACAACTATGTGCAGCACCTTAATCTCAGACTTGCAGCCTCCCTGAGAAAATAAACTTGTTATTTAAGCCACTCAGTTTGTGACCATTCCTTACAGAAGCTCCAGTAGCTAATACAGAGATGAAAGACTGAAGACATGCAGGGGCTGGAAAGCAGTGTCTCAAACTTCCATGTCATGAAGAGGGCAGCAAGTTTGATACACACGAGCAGTGTAACATTTTCACACCCAAGTCTCCACTATTTAATTTTGTACAATCAAGGTCAACTTTAACTCTGAAACTTGATTCACTCATCTCTAAAATGGGCTATCAGGTCCTTAAGGCAACCACAGGGAATTTTCTATCTTTTTTTACTGTGAAGCTAGTCCACAGAAAAAAAAATTTTTTCTAATGAATGAATCAAAGATTCTAGAAAAAGAAAGCAAAGGAGTTCACCCTCTTCAAGGAGTTTACATCTATTTGTAAATGCTGAGTACTCAAAAGAGTGAGGGCTCTAAAACTCCCAGAAAGAGAGACCCTTGAACCTGGGGTGATCATGGAAGGCTTCAATGAGGAAGTGAAGTTGATTTTTCTCTTTGACTGTTGAGTAGAGACTGAGTATGACAAAAAAAGATGTTCCTGATGAAAGCGGAGGTAGAAAATGCATTGTATGTTATAGGGATAATGAAAGGAACAGCTAGCCAATATGGAGCCCTTTGCACACTAAAGAAAACACCTTTAGGTGATAGTGTTGTAAGTTATTTCTTTCTGAACCATACCTTAAAAAACAATAAGGTAATTTGACTAGTTGTTAGAGGGAAAAAAATTGTCTGACTATTAAAATCAATCAGGGCTATTGTGAATATTATAGCAGGCAAATGTTTCATCCTTTGACCTAGAAAATGAAACCTTACTATTCTATTCCATCCCTTTGACACTTGGGGTTATTTGGACAGGGAGTGCACTATGGTTACTTTTGCTCCATCTAATAAGAAAATATTTGCCAAAGAAGAGAATAGAATAAACAGTACTCCAAAAGGAATGCTTCCAGAGCTTTAAGATACAAGTTTCATTCCAACTAGTATTCTAATTATGAATCTTTTTAAGCTTTCCATCAAAGTAGTAATCCAGAGGATTGCCATTTGGCATTGCCCTTAGGCCTATTTAATCCATTCCATGTCTTTGAAAGCACTAGCTGTATTTTACAATTTAAGCTTTACTTCAGATTGACCTTTACTATAGTTTTCCAAATGATCACATTTTACTGTACTGTTAGTCTTCTATGAATTAAATCAACAAAAACTTATTGACTTTTACCATGCTCAAAATTAGCTTTAGAGAATAAATAACACTAAAACAATTTATGATGATGCTGTGTGATGTACATATTTTCTATTAAGGCCATTAAGGGCTCCAAAATCTTGGCAGTTGATAATTTTTTTTTTTACACAAATTGAGGTAAGGATTGGTGTTTGGATTTTGAAGATGACAAAATAGATTGCAGATATATTGAAGATGGTGTTACTCAGTGAAAGATGACAGGTCTGTTGCCATTAGCATCTTTAAAGATGAAAGGTAGAGAGGGCAAGCAAGCATAAAACTCCTAATTAATAACATGTTGCTCCTTATTACCCACATGGACTAGAGCTTACTGAGTATAACTGTTGAAGGAAGCTTTGTTAGGAAGGGGAAAAAAGCATAAGGATTAGAAAGAGAAGTAAGTATTAAGAGAATGGCAGGGAGAGACCAGTTCATAATCTAGAGCAGCGGTTCTCAACCTGTGGGTCGCGACCCCTTTGGGGGTCGAACGACCCTTTCACAGGGGTCGCCTAAGACCGTCGGAAAACACATATATAATTACATATTGTTTTGTGATTAATCACTATGCTTTAATTATGTTCAATTTGTAACAATGAAATTGGGGGTCGCCACAACATGAGGAACTGTATTAAAGGGTTGCAGCATTAGGAAGGTTGAGAACCACTAATCTAGAGCTTGGCTTTACTTTTAAAGGTAATGGAAAGCAATTGGTGTCCCTGGGGTAGGGATCTAATAAGATCCGAGTAACATTTCCTGAAAATTATCTTAGTAGCTGTCTTCAGAATGCGTTTCAGTTAAAGAAGCAAGAAGGCAAGCGATAGGAGATTTGCATCAGTGAGACCTGATTATAAACTGTTGTTCATCACAACAGTGATGATGGGGAAGAAGGTAAGAATGCAAAAGATGGCATAAAGGTCTAATGGAACAGCAAAATGTGGGCAAAAGTAAAATAAGGAGACCAAGGTGTCTCTGAAGGTCGGTAGACATGTAGTATAGATGGGGCTGCAGATAGAACAGACTGTTTCAAAGGTCATTTAGGATAATTTCCAAGGAGAGGGATAAGTAACACAATTAGTTAGTGTCACAGTTGTTGCCAGTGTCTTACAATAATTTCAGAAGTTTATGTGCACTATGACACGTGCACAAGTTAATAAGAGCCTAAAGTTTCTGACTTCCTTCTCACCTATGACAAAGATGCTAATGAGCCTGGAGGTAGGTAAAAGTTGTCATGAAACATCATTCTGAATAGCTATGGCTTCACCTCTTACGGTCTTCAAAATCCAGTTCTCTCTACCAAGTCTCACCTTAACTGGAGGAAAATTGGGCACTTCCTTTGTATTCATGAGAGTGCACATCACACACCGGGCATTATTAAATTCATGCCACCAGATTAGGGGACCAAAGTAAGAGCTATTTTAAATAGTAAAATTAATAATATACATACATGCTCAAAGAAGAATATACTAACTTCAGAATATATCCCCTCCACCTTTTCCAGCCAGATAAGAGTTATGAATTTCTCTTCTCCCAAAGATTGAAGTTCCACGAGCTGGTAATCTAGGCAGTGAAAAGAGGAAGAGGACCAAATTAGATACAGAAGATCTGTTTTCCAGTTTGAGGTTTGTCACTTTTTAGGTCTAAGACCTTAGGAAAGCTACACAGATATCTGAACAACACTTTCCACCTCTGTAAAATGAGGCTGTGCTTGCAAGACTTATAAGCATGTCTTCCCATGGTCTAAGCACCAATGGCATTAGTTATTACTGTTATTACTTTGTTGTTACTTTTATTGTGTCGTGCCTTGCTATAAAAATGGGCTGTGAAATCAGCTATTTTCTGCTCCGAGGTGGGAAGGGCTTGTCTTTGGTTCCCTCTATTCCCTATTCTAACTTCATGTCATTTTATTTTTATGGAAGATTGAGGAAGGAGCATATTTGTTTTTGTGAAAGTACTTTGTAAACTATAAAATGTTTTAAATGACAGCAGTCTTTTGATAGGAACATTTTGTTGGGAGTTCATAACTTCAGGCAGAAAAGCAATGGGTGGTGGTGGACAAGTACAGCAGTTAGGACTACTGTTGATTATTACTTAAATCACTGACCTTAATGATGTCTAATAATGACATACTGGGATGAAAACATATTTAGGCTTAAGATGTATTTTATGGATTTGAACTAAAATCAGGAATCTTCCTCCTCAAATAGGGGAGCTTCATGTGGGTTCTTGGGCTCTTTTTCTAAAAGCAGTAGTTCAACTTTCCAGTTTGGTCATTGAGCCTTATGTCACTCATGGACGGCAGCTCTGTTTTCAGATAAGCAGTCTACAAGCCAATGTTTTGGCAGAAAATCACATTCTGGGTAATAGGTCTGGTATCTGTAGGAATCCTATCTCTGCCCCAATTTGCTCATTTCCTCTCTCTCTCTCTCTCTCTCTCTCTCTCTCTTCCCCTCCCTCTCTCAGGATATGTTTTTGTCAACTTTAGAGAGGAAAGGAAAGGAAGAAAGAGAAAGAAACATTGATCTGTTGCCTCCTGCATGCCCCCTACTGGAGATAGAGCCTGCAACCCAGGCATGTGTCCTGCTGGGTGATCCAACCAGCCACCTCTTGTGCATGGGATGACACTCAACCAATTGAGCCACACCAGCTGGTCTTACTTCTCTTCTTTAATTGAATTTATTGGGGTGCTCACCTCTCTTGTGTGACAAAGTCTACATTCACAGCTGAAGTACATGCTTCTTGGAGTGAAGTGGTGGGTGCACTTCCGGTTCTGTGGGAGACTTCGCAATCTGTGACAAGCCACAGAAACACTTTGTGAGTTAGAGATGAGTTACTCCCACTTACCTCCCTCTGACAGGTGCTGTCAGAAATAGAAAGCTCTAAAAGATCCTTAAACATAGACTTAAACTAATAATTATAATTTATAATAGTAATTAACTTCCTTCACAGGTGAGTCATCTATAGGTTAGAGATTTAGTGATCATTTATTTCAAAGTTCCCCTTACTTAACATCTCCCCATTCTCCCCAATCTCCAACCTGGCAACAACCATTCTAGGTTACATTTTAAGGAAAATTTTCTTTCTTAGCTTTTGAAGAGATCAGAGAGAATATTTCTCATCTTATATTTAATGCATGTGGATGACTGATATTGGCAAAGTAATGTTTTCCTTAAATCAGAAAAAATGGGTTAAATGTTTTCTAAAGTAATCTGTAATTGTGTCAATACTGATATTTTTGCTTTTAAATTCCTTTAATATTCAACAGGGCAGCTTATCTCTGTGAAATGTTTCCTCCTTCCCCTGACAATAACAAATGGATGGGAAGTTCAAACATTTGTACTATTTCTTTGAAGCAATTGCCCTAAGCCAGTAAAAGCTGTTTCATCAGCTACAACTTTGAATATTTTTATTTCCTCCTGACAAAATTTTAGGTCTGTGTTCACGAACAAGATATATAACTGTCAATAGCCATCTCTTCAGCAGATAAAGTTAGTTTATTAAACAGTAATCTGCTCTCCTGGTCTCTCCCCACCCTGACATATTGCCCATTTATTTCACATTCTTGTAGTGTAAAATAAACATGCTAAGTCTGTTGAGATACTCCCATGGTTATTTACTTTTCAAATTTAATAAGAAGGAGGGGGTGACCTTTCTTCCTAGGACAGGAAACAAAATTAGACCTGACAGTGATACACTATCAATTTTCACAACTATGAGAATATTTCATAAAGCAAGCATCTCTCTGTGCACTTTGGTGACTGCAAGCTGGCCAATGAAGTCATAAAACCCAAACCCTTTAAGTTCCTTCTGAGTTAATTTTCCATTTACTTGCAGGGTTTCATTTAATCTGGCAAGTTGATAACCATGCATAATTATGTCAGATTTCTTCCTCATCAAATTCTACATTTCTCAGGACAAAAGGAGTCTATTATACTTTTCTTGATGCAGATAGGAAGAGCATGGGGATTCTGCAAATGCTTAACAGAGGGACATGCCTTTGCAAATTAGCTTCATGAAACTAAGCCAACTAATTTTATTTTATTTCTCATACAATCAAAGGCAACATCAAGATTCTCTTACCCACAGTGTTATAACCATGAAAATGCATAATAAAGTTAAAGACAACTACATCTCCATATATGTACCCCCCCAAAAAAAAATGTGTCGGCAGTGCCAGGAAAAACGTCATACATTTAGACTCATTTTTTGTGTGTTGTGTTTTGTTTTATTTTATTTTTTTCCATAATCATTTATCCCTCTATATAGCTTCTTCCACCTCCCTCTACCCACCCAGCCCCCACAGTCACCTCACTATTGTCCATGTCCATGAATTCTCTCTCTCCCTCCTTTTTTTGCTCAATTCCTCCACTCACTTTTTTTATTATTCTTCACCATCTTGGATTTGGTCTCACAGCCAGAGGCATAATACTGATATGTGCAAAATAGTCAGGGCAGCAACATATGAAGATTCAGAAGTATTAAATTATTTAGAATGAAGAAAAGTATTTCTAGACCTTGTACAGACACTGCAAATTCTTTGGCAACGAAAGAAAATAATAAAATGGTCAAGGAGATGTATACATACAGCTCTCCTCTGAGAGCTTGAAGAAATAGAGATACTTTTTTCAATCTTCAATAACACTCTCTAATTTTCACCTCTACAGTTGTCTTAGCTTGAATCATAGTTTTGTTTTATTTTAAGGAGGATGGGTGTTGGGGAAAGGAATGGTTACTGATTTCCAGATTTTAAAAAAAATACAACCCAGGAAGAATTCTGATGAGGGAACCCCAATGGCTGGAGTCACTATTTTCCCCACTCTAGGTGGTGGTTTGGTGATGAGAAGATACAACCCTGTTATTATCACTCTCTTTTCTAGGAGTTTCATCATAAAGCAATCTGTTCATTGTATGCAAGCTACAAGAAATTTGGTTCAGAAAAAATAAAATTGTTAAAAAAGATAAATGTGAGATATTGTGTATAGTGTTAGGTTGAAGCCTATGAGATATATATATATATTAAAGTCAGGTTTTCAATGTGAAGGTTTGCATTTTTATGGTCCAGGTGTTAAGTTTCAATATTGGTTCCATTTACTGAGGAAGCAATCCAGGTTAAAGGTAGACCCAACAAAGAATACCCCAGTCCAAAGCAGTCCAGATTTATTATTATTACTTTTAATTTATTACTATTATAAAATATTCCTTAGACATTATTAACCATGGAGTGAATCAGGATAATATTTTAAGGATTATACTTTCTTGCATTTAAATTCTAGGTAATACATTTTCTTGTATTAATAAATACTATTAAGAGTTCTAAAGTTTTTCTGCATGCTCCTCTCCAACTTCTCCCTCTTCTCATCTTCACATTGTTAATGTGTCCCTAATTAATGCCAGATATAAGCCAAGTGTTTCTTGTATGAATGAGTAGCATGCTAAGTTCTCTTTGAGGACATATTTACACATTTTATTTTAAACTTTAATTTTTAATTGTGTTTGTACTTCAGATTTCATGATTATAGTTGTTTTCCTTTCCAAGTAAAGTTTTTCTCATTGCTAAAACACCCTGATGTACTTTTTTAAACATTTCAGTTAACAAATTTCTGCCCATTGCTAACACTAGTAAACAACTTTGCTTCTTCCTCTTAATTAGTCATTCATCTATCAGTGATTGAAAGTTACCATAGAGGTTCCCACCAAGACAAAACATCCTAATGTTAGGCCTATGATTCACTTTTTCCTTCAGGCTTCCTCCCCGACCCCCCCATTCAATATTATCTTGGATAAAGCATTTGAGAAATTCTTGATGGAGACTAAATTCTACTGTGATTAAGACTTATTCTTTCTTGGGATGAAACAGCCACTAAGATTCAGCAGAAAGTTTCAGTCAGACAGCAGCAATGTTTTCCAGTTCACAAGCAACTGAGTCATCTGCACCCTGGAGCCGTCCTACCTGTTTACAATGGGGAAAGGACTATTTCAATTTCTGTTACAAAGGACTGTAACAGTTCAATTCTGTTAGAACATGGTCTTTTCTCACATGATGGTTCCTTGGCCTTCTGAGGTTAAATCTCCAGTAAGTGGGCTGGGCACATTCCAGTTGAGGATTTGGCACTTAGCAGGGAGAGAATAGCTCTGCTGTCAGTTCTCAGTGAAAAAACAAATAACTCCAAAGAACAAAAGGAAAACAGTCCCTTTCTAGTCTTTGTCATGAATTTTATACAAAGTCAACTTTCTAACAGCTCCTCTGAGATAATGACTGGCCTAACAGGACTTTTCTTCTTGGTTAAACCAGATGCCAAGGGAGAAGGAAGGGGAACCTGGGGGAGAGATCTGTTTCTTTCCACTCTGCTGGCCAGTTTCTTTCTTGATGGGATTCCAGGATGTAAGTGTGCAAAAGACACACATGGAAGCAAGCTACACAAGAATGGCTTAAGACTCCGGGGTTAGAGGCCCACTCCAAATTGGTGGTTTGGCTGGAACTTGGTCCACAGAGATGGCTCTGAGTAAATCAATGCATGCAAGAAATAGATAAAAGGACAAACCTCCTGACTTTGTATATCTGGTATCCAAATACCCAGATTTTAAGAACATGTTCACATAAATCTGAATGGAAGAGTGAGCCTTAATTTTAAAGACTGTGAAGCAGTGAGAGCTCTGACTTGTACTCTCCTAAGGGAAGATATTGGACTTTCTATTGATAGTCCGTTGGAGAGACTAATTCCCACAGTTCCCTTGAGACTCAACTATATTCATTGGGTAAAGATCTAATTGGTCATCAGGACTCTAACAGAAGTACTCACTGAAGAGGAATTGACATAGGTACTGGAACATCCTGCATCTATCCTTTACTTAGACGTACCTTAAATGGCTGGTATTTTCTTGCAACAGAAGTAGATGATATGTGCTTCAACTATGCAAAGAAAAATGTGGAACAGAATAACTTATCTGATCTTATAAAAGCTGTAAAAGTACCACAGAAGACACTTCTGATGGATGCTCTTAAAGAAGAATCTGAGATAATCTATGACTTTTGCATGTGCAATCCTCCCTTTTTTGCCAATCAGTTGGAAGCCAAGGTAGTAAACTCCACCTAGTTGGGTAAACACAGGAGATATGACAGAGATCATGGCGGAAGGAGGTGAATTAGAGTTTGTTAAAAGGATCATCTACCACAGTTTACAACTTAAAAAAAGATTGCTGTATGCTGGGAAAGAAATGAAGCCTTGCTCCTCTAAAGGAAGAACTTGGAGTGCAAGGGCTTCCTAAAGTCACCTACATGGAACTCTGTCAAGACTGGACAATGAGATGGGCCTTAGCTTGGAGTTTTCATGGTGACGTAACAGTACCATCACCACCAAGTAAGCAAATTAAATTAGAGAAACCCATCACATTTGTAGTGGTGGGGTCTGTGATGAAAAAATTATCCCTCAAAGCATCACCTTTGGGCTCTGAGACAATGGAAGAAGGCATGGTAGTTGTGACGGCATGGATTGAAAAAATTCTCACTGATCTAAAGGTCCAGCATAAATGAGTTCCATGTGGAAAGGGGGAAGTTAGCCTTTTCCTAACAGCCATAGACAACTCCTGGATTCATTTAAGGAGAAAGAAAAGAGAATGAGTTAGATAATTGAGAGAAGTTCCTCAAGCTCCTGAGGACATCATCCAAGTCTTGGAAGAGAAAAAGCTAACCCCTGAAGAGTCTGGCAGTAGCCAAGATTTGGCCTAGCGACCCTGGAAGAGTGTCCTGTGCGGGCCTGCTCTTCAGGAAGGCAAGTCAGCCACTGTTGAAGGCCATGACCCAATCCAGGTTTCGCTTTCCCAGGAAGGAAACCCAGAACCAATGGAGGTTGAAAGGAGTGAGGAAAAGGGAGACATGGAGGTTGGGAAAGTTATAAAGGCTCTAGCAATGGAGCCCAGGACCGAGAGGCTCTGAGCAGCTCATTAACCCAGTGTCTGAAAAAGCCAGGAAGGAAACCCAGAACCAATGGAGGTTGAAAGGAATGAGGAAAAAGGAGACATGGAGGCTGGGGAAAGTTGTAAAGGCTCTAGCAATGGATCCCAGGACCGAGAGGCTTCTGAACAGCTCATTAACCCAGTGTGTGAAAAAAGGTATCCTTTCCAAGGAGTGGCTGGACATTACCTTTTCAAGTGTTTGATGAACATTAAGAAGGAGGTAGATGATGCCTCAGTTGAAATGCACTGGGTTGAGGGTCAGAACAGGGATTTGATGAACCAGCTTTCTACCTATATACATAACCAGATTTTCAAGCTTGTTGCCAGTTAACTCTAAACTTCTAGCACAGTTGTAAAAGTTCTATAAAGCAATTTGCTTTGGAGTGGCCTGTGGGGTGGCAAGAGAAATTCTACCATAGGCTTATTGGGAGCATTAAGTGGAATTACCTTTAAAAACAAAAACAAATTAATTCATTTTTAGAAATCCCCCCAACCCTCTTTTTTTTTTTAATTGCAGGACATTGTAGTATGGTAGTTCAGGAGGAAGAATTATAATTATCAGCATCAACAAAAAGCCATCAGAAAACTCATAAGGGATTTAAACCTGACTTAAACTGATTACCCTAGCTTTAGACTGCTCCATTGAGGCCAAAAGGATTATTTTTGGAATCTGCTTTGGGTCAAAACTGTACAGAGCATCGGGCTTTCTCATCCCCCAAATGGAGTGAGTACACCTGGGAAGATAGGCTCTGTACCCTCTTCTAGAGTCACCTTCACGACTGAAGACTTTCTGGTACATAAGATTGACTGCCCCTGAGTCAGTCCTAGGAAAAGAACTGGCCTGATGGTAGATGGTGGGAGAGTCAGGGAGAGGAAGCTTAGTAATGCCAGAAGAGGGGCTGATCTGGGGAGTGCCTGGAAACGTCACATTCCTGACTCATGTCCGTTTTGATGTTGCTTATTCCAGAAACAATTAGATAAGCAAAACTCCCAGATGTGAATGACTGAGACACAACAGAATGAAGCCATACCCTTACTTCCAACCTATTGAAAGTACTGTTTGTAGTATTTTTACTAGTATATGACATTTGAAATGGAGCTTTGTTTTGTTTTTAATATAAGAGTAATTTTAAATTTAAAAATAAAAATAATGTTCTTTGTGATCCCCAGGGATCTCAGACAGACTTTTCTAAGGCAATAAATCTCTCAGAGGAAAGGCCCTCATACCCCAAACCATACACTCATCTGAGACTTTTGGCACCCAGGTATGGAAACCTAATTCAAGCTAGCTTAATAAAAGAAAAAAGGGGTGGGGGGAGAGAAGGAATTGCTTGCAAGTGTAGATATAATTGGATTCTGGATATGAAGGCTGCTCTCTGCAGTGCATATGCCTGTTCTACTCTTGCATTCACACACAGGTCCTCAAGCAACCCTGAGCCAACATAGACCTTTGAACTTCTGATCTGAGAGGAAGGAATATTATTTTTTTCCAATAGCTCTGGCAAGGGTCAAGTAAGGACTCTGATTAGTTTGGTTTGGATCAAATGACCATCCCTAAATCAATCTTTGTGGTCAGCACGATGAGTGGCCAGAATTGAGCCAAGTGTCCATTCCTAAGACTAGGGGGATGTGGCAGGGGTGAGGGTTGGGCAGAGATGAAGGATTGGAAATCACCTGAATCAGTTGGACTAAAAGGTATTATGAAAGATTGAGGGAGAGTTGGTTCCTTATGGCAGTATTGGAAACATAATAAAAGATATGTCCACTGCATGTATGGGAAGACCTAGATGGGCTGTTCATTAAAGGAGACCATAAGTTTATCAGTGCTTGGAGAAATAGTGGGTTCTGAACCAGGTTTGTATAAATCATAATGTGAATTGGAGAGTGAAGCTGCAGGTTGAGGTTTAGCACACTCAATTTTAAGTAATTTCATTGTACTTTGCTGGTTGGTCTAGTCCTGGGTAAGATTGTAAATTCAGTTACACTTGGGTATTGGGTTTTTAATCTCTTATTTATATGGTCCTGTTTTCATTCCTGCCTACCCATTGTCCACCAAAGAACTTACACTTCTCAAAACATCTGGCCCTGATGTCCCACACCTAAGTAATGACATAAACATTCTATCCCTCATTCTTTGCCAAATGACCTACCCTATGCTTTAAACTCAAAGGATTTCAGGGAAATTGATGGTTAATATAAATTAAAATGAGTACTATTATTTACCAGACAAGATACTATTATTTTTACTTTAAATATATTTTTTTATTTTTCAATTACAATTGACATACCATATTATATTAGTTTCAGGTACACAAACCAGTGATTAGACATTATGTAACTTACTAAGTGATCATTCCAATAAATCTCATATTGACTTGGCAACATACACAGTTACTACAAAATTATTGACTACATTCCCTATACTGTACTTTACATTCCTGTGACAATTCTGTAATTACCAATCTGTATTGCTTAATCCCTCCAACTCACTTCCCATCTGGCAACTCTCAAAATGTTCTCTGTATCTATGAGTCTGTATCTGTCCTGCTTGTTTATTTATTTTGTATTTTAGATTAAATTGTGGATAGATATGTATTTATTGCCATTTTATTATTCATATTTTTTTATTTTTTTCTTCTTAAAAGAAGGCCTTTTAACATTTCATGTAATACTGGTTTAGTGGTGATGAATTCTTTTAGCTTTTTCTTGTCTTGGAAGCTCTTTATATATCCTTCAATTCTAAATTATAGCTTTGCTGGGTAGAGTAATCTTTTCTGGGTAGGTCCTTGCTTTTCATCACTTTGAATATTTCTTGCCATTCCCTTCTGGCCTGCAAAGTTTCTGTTGAGAAATCAGTTGAGAGCTGCCTTTATAGGTAATTAAATGCTTTTCTTCAGTTGCTTTTAAGATTCTCTTTGTTTTTAATATTTGGCATTTTAATGATGATGTTCCTTGGTGTGGGTCTCTTTGGGTTCATCTTGTTTGGGACTCTCTGCACTTCTTGGACTATATGTCTATTTTCTTCACTGGGTTAGAGAAGTTTTCTGTCATTATTTTTACATAGGATTTCAATTCCTTTCTCTCTCTTCTCCTACTGGCATCCCCTTGATGTGAATGTTGGTATGCTTCAAATTGTCCCACAGGCTCCTTATTCTATCCTCAGTTTTTGTATTCCTTTTTTTTTTTTTTGATGTTCTAAATGGTTGATGTATGCTTTCTATCTTTCAAATCGCTGATCTGATCCTCTGCTTCATCTACTCCACTGTCGATGCCCTATAATCTATTCTTCATTTCAGTTAATATATTTTTCATTTCTGACTGGTCCTTCTTTGTTTTCTGGTTCCACTTTTAAGTATCCTATTTCTTTGTTGAAGTTCTCACTAAGTTCATCTACTCTTCCCCTAAGTTTATTGAACATCCTTATAACCTGTTTTGAACTCTGCATCTAGTAGATTGTTTGTCTCCATTTTGTTTAATTATCTTTCTGAGTTTTGTTCTATTCTTTCATTTGGGACATGTTTCTTTATCTCCTCATTGTGGCAGCCTTTCTGTGGTTGTTTCTTATATTAGGTAGAGCTGCTACATCTCTGGGGTTTGGCAGAGTGGTCTTATGTAGTAGGTATTCTGTAAAGTCCAGCAGCACATCATCCCCAATCACCCAAGCTGGTCACTTCAGGTATATCCCCCCATTGTGTGGGATGTGTATACCCTCCTATTGTAGCTGATTCTTAATTATTGTTGGCACATCAATGTGAGGGATTTACCTCCCAGGCCAATTGGCTGCAAGGATTGGCTGTGATCACCCTGGAGGATCAGCTGTGCAGTAGCCCACCCCACAAAACAGGACATACTTCAGTGTGCCTCTGGTGCCTGCTGAATCTACCCCTTAAAATGTGCCACTTGTGGAAGTGCTTGGGTGGTGCTTCTACATGGTCTGAAACTGTCCACCTGGTGGGTTGGCTCTGGGGCCTCTTGGAAGGTGTAAGCCAAGTTCAGCCACCACCAGTGTTCTATTTGGGGCCACTGGAATGAGCTATAAAACAACTGCAGATGACTGTTACTTGTACTTGGTCACACGGTGCCTAGGAGAGGCCAGGGTGTGAACCAAGGCTGGCTGCTGCTTGTGCCAGGCCTGGGGCTACTTAGTGAGAGGTATGGGGCATGCCAAAAGTAGATACTGCTTGTTTGAGAGATTTTAGGAAATTCTAAAGCATGAATTAAGACAGGCTATTCATGTGGAAAAGCCACTGGAAACAGCTTGGTGGCCTGAAAGTTGGGTGGGGTGGGGTCTCAGGGAATCATTGGGGTGGAACAAGCAGTGATAGGTTGATAGAGACTCAGATATGGCACTAAAATTCTGACTGGGGGGTGGGTAGGGATGGGCTCAGCAAAGGAACAATGGCTTCTGCCAACATTTTTGTTTGAAAGAAAGCTTCCCCTTCAGCTTTCACCCTGATGTCAAACAATTCAGTCCCTTCACATAGGTCCCTGATGCCTTTTTAGCTGCTTCCCCAGTGCTGAAGCTCAGAGTGAGTGAGTCTGAGTAAGTCCTTGCACAAGACTCCATCAGCCCTCTGTCTCGCTCAACCACAATCCCTGTTGGTTTTTACAGCCAGAAGTTGTGGGGACTTATTTTCCTGGCTGGGAAACCAGGGCTGGGGATGGGGGGCCTGGTGTGTGACTGGGATCCCTCCCTCCACAGGGGAACCTCCACAGCTGAGATATTCCTTCTAATTTTTATTCACCATACATGAGTGTGGGATCAGCCTATTCTGCATCTTAACTCTCCTACCAGTCTCAATGTGGCTTCCTCTTTATATCTGTAATTGTAAGATTTCTGTTCAGTTAGATTTCAGGTGGTTCTGAATGATGGTTGTTCTGTAGTTCAGTTGTAACTCTGATGTGGTTGTGGAAGAAATCAAGTACCACATTTACCTATGCTGCCATCTTGACCACCAGACAAGATACTATCGATATTTCAAGTAAAGCTATCCCTTTGCCTTGTGAGAAGAGAAGGGAGAGGTAGGGGAGGGGAAAATATTAAGAACTGGTTTTTAAGAATTTTATTTTGGTAAGTTAAGGGCCTTAAAAATAGCCACAACAAAATTGCTATTTAGTATAACCAAAATTTTGTAAAAGAAAAGATATTTTAATATAAAAAATTGGAAAAGGTTTAGTTTCATATTCAAAGAAAATTCCTTAAATTTTAGAAATTCAACTTTTTGGAAAATCCATTGAAATGTCCTAAATTAGAGATCATTTAATGCTTCATCTCAAAGCAGCCCTTGCTAAAGATTAAGGTTTAGGAACCTCGAGTTGCCCCTAAAGAGTTCAATGGTAGGCATTTTGGAGCTGTGGTTTATCAGTGGGAAAATTTTATGGCTAACACGCCCTCATACTATGGAGATAAAACATGGCCTTGGTTCTAGGTTATAGAGTCTGATAGAATCTACACAGATGGAATCATTCTTCATAGGGACCTTTCATGACTTAGGAGAATATCCTCTCTGTAGAAAGGGAAATTGAGGTTCAAGAGGTAAAAAGACTTGTCTAAGGCCACACTCTGCAAGTGAATCCCATAGCCAAGGCAGAACTTTTACAAACCAAGACTCAGCTGGCATTCAGACAGAATGCAGAGAGAAGGGTCAGAACCTGAGACAAAACATGTCCCTGAATGGGCCCACATGATGAGTAGGCAGAGATGGCCATAGGTGATGGGGAAGATTCTAGACCAGCAGGTGGAGCATTTCAGCAAAAGACAGTGGTGTCAAGGAATGGATCTCAGCATGGCCATCTGGGAGTTTGTATCTGGGATGTGCAACAGTGAAAAATACCCAGACCATATCTTGAATTTGGAATTTTCCAGATAGGCCCCATGAAGTCTAAAGAAAACCCTACTCTCAGAAACACTGGATTACAAGATAGGAGTTTGAATTCCCTAGAGGGAAAGTCAGAACATTAGTTTCTGGAAATGAGGAGTGAAGGTAGATGGGCAATATCCAAACTAACTGGATTGGCTGCAGAATATCAGACCAATTGAGTAGGCAAGCCAATTCTGATATGATGAGTACAATGGTAGCAGCAAATTTGGGACTTGGAGAGAAGAAATGTGTAGAATTATTTTGCCCAGTGAAATAGCCATTATTTTGAATATTTTACTGTCACTTGAGCCCCATTGCTGAAAAAGAGCATATCAAGCACTGTGTCAGAAAAGATATAGTCACATTTGTATGAGGAGACATTTGGGTGAGATTGTGAATTTATAAGGTATTTAGAAAGAAAAAAAAAAGGAAAAAAAGAGGAAATTTTGCTAAACCACAAGGAAAGACGAAGACTAGCTCTTCAGAGAAGTAGAAATTAGCTGAAAGTAGAGTGTCACAGTTTTGTCAAAGTGCTCACAAAAAAACTCAACATTAGCATAGGGAGAAGGGCAGTTGGGACTAAACAAACTGCCAACAAGATAGTGTAAATCATGATAGATATTCAACCTGCTTAGCTATTTAACTGATTTGAAATCTGGTAAAACCATGGAACCTTCACAGAACCCTCACCCAAAAGAGGTGTCCTGAGCCTTGAAGTAGGAATGATATAACTTTTTGAGAGTTTTAAGAGGCTAAAAAAGAAAGTTCAGACTGAGTTCCAAGGAAAACACACAGTGATCAGTGGGTATAATCCCGATGAAAATAAAGACAAAAGGGAATGCCAAAAATTCTTCAGTGCTTTCAGATCATAGGAAGCTGCACCTCAGCATTATACCTCAGGATTAGTTCGTATTGCAGGGAAATTCAGATATGTCACTTGTAACTTGATTAATTTAGACCTAGGGGTAGTGGGGTAGAAAGTGTGGCATTGCCTACTTATTTCTCCTGTAACACTGCAGTCCCCTGGATATGGGAAATCAGCAATCAAAATATTAATAATTAAACTTTCACATCTCCTACAACAACAAAAAAACAATACTCAGAGCACAGGCATTACTGGAAATTCATGAAATGAACCCTCTCTTTTTGGTCAGTGTTTACTACAATCCTGATTGTTTCAGAAAGAAAACTTTATGAAAGGAAATCAAGAGCATTTCTCTAACTCCACAAGCACTGCAATAACAGGAAACAAAACTCCTATTTCTGTACTTTGCCAGATAAGAACTGAATAGTAGATTTTTTTTTGAAGGGATGTGGCAAATACAGTTAAAGACATATAAATTACTGTCTTTTTCATGGTCTTGGCTGGGTGACTTACATTGTAGCTTCTATTTCTGATGGGGGAGACACATTTGTCATTACTCCAGAAAATGGTAGAAAATGACAAGTTGGCAAAAGAGAAACTGTTGTTAAGAGAATGGCCATTCCAGCCTTGTTCATTTGGTGAAGCCACTTTACCCCAAGAACATTCCAAACAATGGATTAGAAGCAAAGCAAAGGCCAATTTACTAAGCAGTTGGAAGCAGTTCCCAGTGAACAACTAAGATACTGCAGTTCAGATACTTTCTAAGAAAAGAATAAATAAAAGCACACAGTGGTCTTAAATGGGGTCTTCTTTTAAATATGGAAGGAGATGTTCAGGGCATATTTGCTTATTATATATTTTATAATTCAAGTACAATAGCTAGCTATTCTATTATAATACACTAGTGGCCCGGTGCATGAAATTTGTGCACGGGGGTGGGTGGGGGGCGTTCCCTCAGCCCAGCCTGCACCCTCTCCAATCAGGGACCCCATGGAGGATGTCGGACTGCTGGTTTAGGCCCGATCCCTACGGGACATCCCTCTTGCAATCTGGGACCACTGGCTCCTAACCACTCACCTGCCTGACTGACTGATCACCCCAAACTGCCTCTTCCTGCCTTCCTGATCGCCCCTAACTGCCCTCCCTTGCTGGCCTCATCTCACCCCAAACTGCTCTCCCCTGCCAACCTGGTCACCCTTAACAGCCTCTGCCTCAGCCCCCACCACCATGGCTTTGTTTGGAAGGAAGTCGGACATCCAGAAGATGACCAGTTGACCCAGTCTAATTAGCATCTAATTAGCATATTACCCTTTTATTAGTATAGATAGATTATATAGTATAGGATTGCTTAAATGAGGAGGGGGGAAACCTTTTTCATCAGGAGGAGATGCTCTTGGCAGACAAAAATACATAATCTCTATATCTGGACTGATAGCCAGCCATATGCACTATACTGCCAAATCGGTCATTAAAAAATTGAACTGCTTTCTTGCACCTTACATCAAATAGCCGTTGCCTTTAAAACCCCTCCTCAGCCCCCACCTTAGGTTCTGCCATTGTAGTTCACCCAGATTAGGTTCTGATTGGTCGGTTTCTATGCCAGTCAGCGTCAAAAGCTCCACCTCCTAGGCACCATTGGCTCCTCGCACTTCACTCAAATTAGGTTCTGATTCGTTGATTTCTATGCCAGTCAGCGTCAAAAGCTCCATCTCCTAGGCAGCCATTGGCTCCTCACACTTCAAGATTTGGTTCTGATTGGTCAGTTTCTATGCCAGTCAGCATCTCTGGGCCTATCAGCGGGCCTGATCAAAGAGACGTCTGATCAGCAGCCCCAGTGGAGGCCCAAGAGAAAGAGAGGCACAGCTGCTGGCCAGGCCCAGAGCGAAAGAGAGAGACAAGTGCTGATCAACAGCTGCCATGGAGGTTACGGATCAGACCCTGCTTTTCTCTCCATGTCTCTCTTTGGGCCTGATCCGCAGCCCCCTTGGCAGTCAGTGCTGGGTCAGGGTGCCTGCAGAGGCAGCGGTCAGTGCTGGGTCTCCACGGCAACCCAGCACTGACTTTTGGTCAGTCAAGCCTTTGGTCATTTTGGAAATGACGGACCCCGGGTTTTTATATATTAAGATGTCCCCAAACTTTTCTTTAAGTTATGTTGTAACAGTAATTAGGGAGATATGTGTGTTTCATTTTAAAGTTTATCCTCTTCAGTAGCTGTGAAAAAGGCAGGAAAGAGAGGTCAAAAGTCAGTGTGTTATTTAAGACACAAATCTTTCAAAATACATCTTCTAAGCATATATTGAAATATGTACACTGAGGGATTTTTTAGGTTATAATTCAAAGGTTCTTTTCTGGTCATGGTTTTCAGCTTTTTAATCATGACAATTGAGTATCAATTTTCTTGTTTGCTAAGACATCGCTGATGTCATCCACTGTTGACAAGGCACAGAGAAAATAGTTTTTAATACATGGTTATGTCCACAATTGTGAAATATTACTGAGACCAAGTAACAGAGGGTGAAATCACACCTTTGTTAAATGTAGTATTGTCACCACCAATAGGCAATTGTAAAGATGCAAAGTAATGCACCATAATTCAACCTCCAAACTCAGCTTTAGTCACTGCTAACATTTTGATATATTTTGCTATGCATTTTATTTTTTGTCTATACTAGAGCTCATTTATCCACAATTTTGCATCCTGAATGTAGTCCATTTTAACTTTATATCATAATTAAGTTCTATGTTATGAATTTTATGTAAAGACTAGAGACCAGGTGCATGAATTCGTGCAAAGGTGGGGTCCCTCAGCCTGGCTGGTGACTGGTTGTTCAGTCACATAGACTT
>NW_005370080.1:2490014-2503203 GCF_000412655.1 Myotis brandtii | reverse complement strand
TTTTACATGGAAATACCAAATAGTAACTGACACATCAAGGTTGCTTGCAGTGTTTCTTATTATAAATATTCTATGAAAAACATCCTTGCAAATATATCTCTTTCCGTATTATTTATGATTACATCAAGAATTTTAGGAGTGAAATAAAAAGATCAAATATTTAAATTTTTTTATAACTCTTGATACATATTTCCAACTTGTTTAATAGGAATGTTGTACCAATTTATAACCCAACAGAAGTTTATGAAGGTAAGCAAGAAAATGCACTTAGTCTTCGTAACTTGGTCAGGTTCTGTGAAAATTTATACAATGGTAAACAGAACCTTTGTAAAAGACAAACTGCTGAAATATTTTTTGTTTAAGATAAAATGAAGGAGCAAGGCATCTTTAAGTAATTACCAAATGCTAGGAATTAAAAGATATATTTAAATTTTATAACTGGCGAAACATTACAGACAATTTTTAAGTCAATTTTTTAAGAATAAAAATAATCTCTCATATTTGCCACCTGCTTAACAGTTTAGAAATACTTTCATAAATGATTTCTTATTAATTGTTATAAACTTTAGCTAACTTTAGAAAATTCTGAAATAACACTGGCCTATCATAAACCTTCAAATGCAATTACATTAAAAATATACCACAAGGAGAAAATAAACAAATGGGACTACATCAAAATAAAAAGCTTCTGAACAGCAAAAGAAACCATCAACAAAACAACAAGAAAACCCACTGCATGGAAGGACATATTTGCTAATGTTATCACCAATAAGGGTTTAATCTCCAACATTTACAGGGAACTCCTACAACTTAACAAAAGGAAGATAAAAAACCCATTCAAAAAAATGGGCAACAGACCTAAATAGATACTTTTCGAAAGAGGACATAAGGAAGGCCAAGAAACATATGAAAACATGTTCAAAGTCACTAATCATCTGAAAGATGCAAATCAAAATGACAATGTGGTACCATCTCACACCTGTCAGAATGGCTATCATCAACAAATCAACAAATGACAAGTACTGGTGAGGATGTGGAGAAAAAGGAACCCTCGTGCACTGCTGGTGGGAATGCAGACTGGAGCAACCACTGTGGAGAACAATATGAAGTTTCCTCAAAAAACTAAAAATGGAACTGCCATTTGACCCAGTGATCCCACTTCTAGGAATATATCCTAAGAAACTAGAAACACCAATCAGAAAGGACATATGCACCCCTGTGTTTATAGCAGCACAATTTACCATAGCTAAGATTTGGAAACAGCCTAAGTGCCCATCAGCAGATGAGTGGATTAGAAAACGGTGGTACATCTACACAATGGAATACTATGCTGCGGTAAAAAAGGAGTTCTTACCATTTGCAACAGCATGGATGGAACTGGACAGCATTATGCTAAGAGAAATAAGCCAGTCAGAGAAAGATAAATTCTACATGATCTCACTCATTTGTGGAAGATAATGAACAACATAAACTGATGAACAAAAACAGAGACAGAGAAGCATCCATCAGACCGTCAAACCTCAGAGGGAAGGTAGGGGAGGGTGGGGGTAAGGGGGAGAGATCAACCAAAGGACTTGTATGCATGCATATAAGCCTAACCAATGGATACAGACACCAGAGGGTGAGAGCGTGAGTAGGGGGGTGGGGGGACAATGGAGGGATAAGGACACATATGTAAAACCTTAATCAATAATGAAAAAATAAATTAAAAAATGTATAGGGAAAATCTAACCCCCCCAAAAAATACCATGAAATTGTCTTATATTTTAAGTTTATTTTCACAATAGTTTTAAAATTTATATTCCCAATAAATATCTCTGCTTTGGGTAAAGAATGAATTCTATGTCATGGTTCTTTCACGTTCAAGTGGTTTTGGAAGGCAGTTTTACATTCAGGAGGCAGATCTTATCACCACCTCGCTGCATGGAGCACTCCTAGCCTAAGCTGGTTATGATTATTGCACATGAAGGTGACAAGACAATAACACAGCTGCACTTCTAGAATTGCTGAAAATTCCAACTCATCTGGAAAATGGATTTGAGATAAGATTGCATTTTGTGAACCTAAAAGAAATATGTTACATGAACTCTAAATGCTTCGCCATGGCTTGGTGCTACTGATGATTCCCTTCCTTCTGACATTCATGTTTTAGGCAGGAAAATAATAGTAAGGCATCGAAACCGCATAATTAACTTAAAATATTAAAAAAGAGAAATTAGCCCTAGCTGGTTTGGCTCAGTGGATAGAGCATCGGCCAGAAAACTGAAGGGTCCAGGCTTGATTCTAGTCAAGGGTGCGCATACCTTGGTTGCAGGCTTGATCCCCAGCCCTGGTCTCAGTGTGTTTGGGAGGCAGTCTGTCAATGTGTCTTTCTCATATCAATGTTTCTCTCTCTCTCTCTCTCTCTCTCTCTCTCTCTCTCTCTGTCTCTCCCTCTCCCTTCCACTCTCTCTAAATATCAATGGAAAAATAACCTCAGGTGAGGATTAACCAAAAAATAAAATAAATAAAATAAAATCAGTTAATTAGAAACACACTGGTGTAAATATAAACTTTGAAGTTGTTGTTGTTGTTATTATTATTATTATTATTATCTAAGAGAAAACCAGGAAACTTTAAGAACATTACATGAGAAAAGAAAAACTTCAAAATAGATCTGTGTTGGCAGTTAACCAGGCATGAGTCTCATAGACAGAAATCCCAGCTAGCAGGCAGCCTTGCTCAAAAATAGATGTGGTTTGCCTGTTTTGGAGATATGCTTGTTTGGTTTCTGAATCAGCCAGAGATTTCATATTATGTAACTATTTTAGGTTTTTAAGGAGTCTGACAAAATGAGGTCAAGGGGCAAAATGAGGTCAGAGATGAACAGAGAATGCTCACATTTTTGCTGCTCTTGACATTTTTATTTCATTGGAAAGGAAAGAAAAAATAGTTCATTGTAAATAGATATCTTTATTATCAATCCTCCAAAAGGATATCCAAATAGAAATAAGCAAAAGTGACAAGACACACCAAATTAAATTAGACCATTTAGTGTCAAGACCCATCATCTCAATTTAGATAAGTTGGTAACAGTTTATCTGCCTTTCGTCTAGCATGCAATATGAGATAAATAAGCCTTGAAGGGATGTCTTAAAGATTGGATCATATGTCCATCTAACTCAGTTTGTTTTGGACCACTGTGTCACTTTTATGTCCCACAGTGTCCCTCAATAACTGCACAGAAATAGGAATTGGTAGATATACTCAAATTGTCATTTTCTTTTATCTGATCCATAATAACTATACCCAGGTACCTGTCCCAGCCCAGACTGATGCATGTGCATTTCTCTTGAGACATCCAGAGTTTACATTATAATTTGTTTCTGTTTGTTAAGACAGTGGGCATGTCAGATCTAAGCATGCCTTCTTGGGCATGCATCTGTGCAGTGACACAGAAGCAAAATAATGCCAAGTTATTGTCAGTGCCGATACTGATTACTAGAAAGAACATGACATTTTGCCTCTTAATCACAGTTTTCAGAGTCCCATAAGTGACAGAAGGGAAGGGACCAAGTGCTTGCTGGGTGATTCATGGTGTCTATGGTAGAGTTCTTAGATGCATCCTTACACCCAGATTAGCAGTCCTGGAGTCAGGAGAGGGGCATTTTTATGCTCTTATAGTGTCTTTTAGAGATAATAGTATGCACAGTTCTAGCCTGTCACTCTTTTAAAATTAAGGAGGGATTTAGATCTTTCAGAAAATGCATTTGAAGCAGGCCTTGCAATGTCAACCTTAGAAGTTTATAGGACACCATCTATGTTTATTGCAGCTTGCACACATTTTGGACAAAACAGAACTATTTATTTTGAAAGTAAAATGTCTCCAAACAACCCTGTATTACAAAATACTTTAGAACGCCTTTTGGTGATGGCTAGGGATTATTTTTCATATTTATGAATAAGCGTGTGGAGATAATGGGCATAAAACACCATTTGCAGCTTCTGACACTTCTGGAGCCTGATTTTTGTAGAAAGAAGTAGCAGCGATTCGGCTGCATGCAATGGCCTATTCTATCCAGTATCTTCAGAGTACAAACTTCTCTATTTTTCACATGTGAAGTAATTACGCATGATGTAAACTGCAAGAGCAATGCTAAGGTTTATTTCAGGGAGGTATATCTCTAAATCTATATTTTGAGGTAGTTAACCTGTTGGGAAAAGGGCCTTTAGGATCAACATTTCCTGCTTTTTTTTGGTATTCTTTTGACAAATGGAAATGCCTATTTCAGAATATCTATCAAATTCTACAATGTTAGAGCTAGGTAGGAATATAAGCCATAAGATATTAAAACCATAATTATTATTTATTAGTATATTTATGTGGCATTTGCACGGACCATTTCTAGAACTTTATCGCTCTGGTTGACAGGGGGATGGAGATTAGACAATATTGTCTCTCCAATATAGGCAGTCATACTTTTTTTTTTTTAATCCTCACCCAAGGACATATTCACTGATTTGAGAGAGAGAGAGAGAGAGAGAGAGAGAGAGAGAGAGAGAGAGACATTGATGTGACAGAGAAACATCAATCGGTTGCCTCCCGAAAGCACTCCGACTAGGGATCAAACTCACAACCTTGTGGTATACAGGGACAATGCTCCAACCAACTGAACCCCCTGGCAAAGGAAGCAGTTATACTCTTGATGCTCTTCTGTTGCTAGGGCAACTCTTAGTCAACTGGCAGGACCTAGCTTTTGGGATTCACTTCTGGTTTGTCAGTGCCTCATAGAATTGGTTTGTATTTGAATTTTTTTCTTCTATGTGACCATGAACATTTTAGAAACCTTTCTTTATTTGTCCAGGGATGATACTTTAGTTGAAATTGTGTCTTGGCAACATTCTGTGTTATACCAACCTAAAAACAATTGCTCAGTTAAATATAATTCAAGTTTCATGCCTCAGCAAAAATTGTAAAAAAAAAAAAAAATCATTACATACTGAAATCCTTGCTAAGCTCACACCCTCTATTGAGAGCATTTAGTTTGTCTAATTCCTCAAATTCTGACTCTAAGCAAATTCTGCTTCTGATTTGTTTCCCCATGTAGGTCTGACTCCAGGGAGAGATTTCACTGATGATGCCAGCATGAGTATTACAGTTTTATGACACTTTTTAAATTAATTAATTGCAAATTAATATATTGGATTCACATAAGTGATGTTCTACATGCATTAACTCGAGTCTGCCTGCTCTCATTGCCTTAACAAAATCCAGTTTCAGAGTCACAGGCTGAAAGTCAGACCAGACGCAGGTGCGTGGTGGTAATGTCTCCAGGGCCCTCCTGCCTTGTCAGGGTGTTGTGTGCCCCCCTGGAGGCAATTCTCAGATGTCACCGTATGAAAACTGTTTCAAATTCCTACAGTCCTCTTCGAATTTTTGTTCTAGCGAAGTTTAGAATTCGTGCGAGCGAAACTATTATGGGATTGGAGGTGCATTTGAGGGAAATTGAGGTGATAATAGTGTAGAGGGAATACTGGCTTTGAAGGGTCAGGCAAGAATAGATTCCACATCCTCCTATAGAGTGCCCCCAACATTGCTGGCATACCATTGTGAGGGGAGAAGAAAGGCTTCCACAGGAGGAATGTTTATCCAATGAGAGCCAAATTTTGGAGGATGAGGAAAATAACAGTTCCCTATCTATATTACATTGGATTTGTCTCTACCCTTTATCATTAATCACTGCTCCAAACAAAGTTAATGGGAATGTTATGGCTGAATTTCTGTGAACTGGGGAAGCTTATCAATGGGGCTTGCCACTTCCTACCTACTTGTGGAATTTATCTGTGTTAAATGAGTTCACTTAGAGGTGTCACACACATTATAAACCCTGTCCTGCCAGGATAATGAAATATTACAAAATAGTCACACACACTTTAGGGAAATAAAAGAAAGTTTCTAAAATCCAAATTCTTTCCTCCATTCTATCCTGAACTTCTTGCTCTGAAAACTTAAATGGACCTTTATAACTACACACAGTGTAAACATCAATAGAACTTAATTATATTTAAAACCCAAATTGTTTACCACATAGTTTTTGAAATACAGGTTGTGATTATTTAAGGACATATCCTTTTAAGAAGGAATATTGTAAAAGGACATAAATGATAAATTCAAAACACAGTGAAAATTTGCTTTCTTAGGAGTAAATCTACCTGAATAGCCTATAGCCTACCAGAGACATTCACATTTAATCATATAAATATATGAAGTTATTTTATTCAAATAGTCATAGCGATGAATCCTTAAGAACCCTTGATTCCTACAGCAAAGA
Source organism: Myotis brandtii (assembly GCF_000412655.1). Lineage (NCBI taxonomy): Eukaryota > Metazoa > Chordata > Mammalia > Chiroptera > Vespertilionidae > Myotis > Myotis brandtii. The sequence continues at coordinate 2,496,892 of NW_005370080.1, read as the reverse complement.
AGTGAGACCACATCAAGAACACTGTAACTGAGTTACAAAGAATTGTAAAATTCTTACCCAATATGAATAACTAGAAAACTAGTTATAGAACCAAATCTTCCGGTTAAAGATACATCTCCTAAGTTCATTAGTCTACCCCGTATTTCAGTTAAATTAGGCCTTGGAGCAAGACAGTGAAAAGCCAATGGTTTAGAGAAAGTAGCATTACTAAAGAAATAACCCTGCTATTTGTCTTTGCTAAGCTCTGTGCTTTTTACATGAAGATTTATGGTGTTGAGAGCACAGATACTTTTAGTCATTTTACATGTTACCGCAGGGGTAGGTTGGGAAGGATTAGGCACTAGGAGAAGGACACCTCACTAAAGAATGTCACACACCCAGTCTTCCTTTAAAGCTTGTAGAAGAATTCTGCACCTTAACTTTAACAGCCATATTCAGGTTGAGTTTCTTAAAGGTACTAAGATAGGCTTTTCTGGAGGGATTGTGTGATATGAAGCAACTAAATTAATCGAAGCAGCTAAATTTCACAAATTATTTTAAGGGTTACAAAATGCTGGCTTAATCAACATTTTTAGTTGCATAACTGTATTTCTTCTCCTCAGCCCAAAACTTTATTTCTACATTATTTACAAAAATCACATTTTTTGTGACTTGCAATTGACTTAATTAGATTTATAATTTACTTTAGAAATGTTCTCCTAATAACTAAAATGCTAAATGTATATATTAATCTTCACCTGATCATATTTTTTTATTAGTTTCAGAGGGAGAGAAAGGGAGAGGGAGAGAGAGAAACATCTATGTGAGAGAGAAACATTGACTGGCTGTCTCCCATACCCACCTAAACTGGGTATTGAATCTGCAACCAAGTTATGTGCCCTGACTGGGACTTGAACTTGCACCTTTGGTGTATGGGACTAGGCTCCAAGCAACTGAGCCACACAGGCCAGGGCAATACTAAAATATTTTTATATAACATACATTCCTAACAATTTTGCTAGAATGCTAAAAAGGATGATTTTTGTTTCTCATTTTCAAGTGCTGTGGGCCTAAGACTAAATAAAAAGATATTCTACTCACAGTTAGGTTGCTATTTCAATTCTCTGAATTTTGGTATATATACTAGTACATATATAAATGAGGCTAATGATTCCCATGATTCAAGATAGTCATGAGGATTAAATTGGTTAAACTATATAAAATTTTAGGTGCCTGGATTATAGTAGATATTCTCATATTAATGCCCCCTATAATCCATTCAACCCCAACTAGATTTCAGTCTTCACTGGTACCATGATAACCAACTTTACATGTTATTAGTGGATTTAATCATCAAAATATGATCTACAAATTGCTCATAATGGAATGTAAATATATTTATTATAACTATAGTCAAAGGCATTTAATATGCTTTATTAGTATTATTTTTTCAATAATATAATACTTAACACCATCAAATTTTAACATTCATATTCTACTGGCAAGAGGATTTTTTAAAGGGATCTGACATATAAAGAAAAAGAAGAAATGATAGGGCTTCTGCACTCAAAATCAACATATTTTATTCTTCAGCCTTTGCGTAGTACATAAAGTTGAGCTTCTCAGGGTTTCAGAATGTGGTCTTATGCTACATATTAAAATGTGAATTCCACTATTCAAGCTGTCTCACTCTATCCTTTTCCCTCCCTCTCTCATGCAACATTTTATAAAATGTATACATATATACAGTATACATATCTCTATATATATAAAAGCCCATCAACCAGAATGGCGGAACAACTGGAGCGACCAGACTGACTATGATGCGCACTGCGGTGGCCAACCAGCCCATTCCAGGCACCAGTTGGTCCCCTCCAACCTCCTGCGGTCCCTCCCCATGGCAGGCCCTGCCCTCAATCACCCCCCCAATCAGGGGTGGGGCCAGCCAGCCAACTGCCCACAGGCCCTCCCCCTGACGGTCCCCCCCCCCATAGGCCCTATTGGAGGGACTGTCTGGCCAACCTCCCAGGGTCCCTCTTGTGGCTGGCCAGCCCCCCGATAGGCCGAGGGACCCCACCTGTGCATGAATTTGTGCACAGGGCCTCTAGTGTGTGTGTGTGTGTGTGTGTGTGTGTGTGTGTGTGAATATATATCTTTACTCATACATATTCCCCTGCCAAGAATCCTGTCCAAATCCTACCAATGGCTCAAGATCCCAATCAAGTACTACCTCCTATAATAATTCTTTGGCTGTTATTCTGCAAATAAAGGTATTATTAGAATGCAGGCAACCCAGCTATAGAGACAAAGGAGATGAGTGAGTCCTTCAACAGATTCACAACATAACATAAAGTCAAAAACAAAATATCACAGATACTAGAGTAAGGGGATTTGGAATCTATAGAGGGGATCCAACTGACCAGTTTAACTTGGTCAAGGTGGTGCAATGGGAAAAAAATGCTTAATGTAGATGACACCATGAACCTGGCCTTGTACACACAAGTAGTATCTTGCATGCATATGTAGGTGTCTGTCAAGTAGGATGAATGTAGATGATGGTGGAAGGGTTAGTCCTCAGAGAAAGACCTCAGATGTGAAGGCATAACAACTTGAAGCATGTTGGCTTGTGAGGAGCTGCAGGAACTTGGGTAGGACCGATGCAGAGGGGTGTCACAAAAGATATGTTGGGAAAGATAAGAGATGTAAAGTCCTCATGGTATGCTGTTTGTTCTATAGAGGTTGGACTTTATCCTCAAGAGAATTAAGAGCCAATGAAAATTTGTAAAGAATGAGAGCAAATGAGAAGATGCACATTTCAGGAAGGTCTCTGCAGGAAGGCTAGATTGGAGGTGGATTCTAGGTTGGAGACTGCCAGCTAGAAAGTGGGTAACATTCTCTTATTTGAAATTCTATTGTGTTGATTGCCAGTGCCATTTATTTTACCACTTAGTTGTCCTCTTCTTTCATGCATAAGAATTTTCTCTTTACAACTCTCATGGAAAGTATTCCTGCCTTGACATACTTGCATTGTTTTTGGTGCCTCCTCTGCTAACCCTCCACAAATCTTTATACACATACACAGCTCATATGCGGGATACATACAGAGAAAATAGACAGAAAATGCTTTTAATTGTTTGTTGATTTATTGATGACAGCCAATCTGGCAGGTGTTGTTTTAATTTGCATCTCTGATGATAGTGACTTTGAGCACTTTTTCATATGTCTCTTGGCCATCTGTTCATCCTTTTTGGAGAATTGTCTATTTAGGTCCTTTGTCCATTTTTTAAATTGGATTGTTTGTCTTCCGTTTGTTGAGTGAAATTAGTTCTTTATATATTTTGGAAATTAACCCCTTATCTGATATGTCATTGGCAAATATACTCTCCCATACAGTGGATTCCCTTTGCATTTTGAGGATGGTTTGTTTCTTTTGCTATGGAGAAGCTTTTCAGTTTGATGTAGTCCCATTTGTTTATTTTTTCCCTTTGTTTCTCTTCCACTGGGAGATGTATCTGAGAAAATTCTGCTGTGAGATATCTAAGATTTTGCTGCCTATGTTTTCTTCAAGTGCTGGCGAGGATGTGGAGAAAAGGGAACCCTAGTGCACTGCTGGTGGGAATGCACACTGATGCAGCCACTATGGGAAAAAGTATTGAATTTCCTCAAAAAATTAAAAATAAAACTGTTGTTTGGCCCACTGATCCCACTTCTGGGAATATATCCTAAAAACCTGAAACACCAATCAGAAAGAATGTATGCACCCCTATGTTCATAGCAGTGCAATTTACAATAGCTGAGATCTGGAAATAGCCCAAGTTCCCATCAGTAGCTGTGTGGATTAAAAGGATATGGTACATTTACACCCTAGAATCCTATGCAACTATAAAAAGGAAGTATCTCTTACCATTTGAGACAGTATGGAGGCACCTGGAGAGTATTATGCTAAGAAAAATAAGCCAATCAGAGAAATACAAGTATCACATGATAGCACTTATATGTGGATTCTAATGAACAAAATAAACCAACTAACAAAATAGTCCCAGAGCCATGGAAGTATGGCACAGGCTGACAATCTCAGGGGAAAGGGTGGAGGGGGACACAGGCTGAGAATAAACAAAGAACTTATATGCATAATCCATGGACACAGACAATAAATAGTGTGGTAGAGGCCTGAGGTGGGGGCAGGAACTGGGTGTAGGGGGCCAATGGGGGACATCTGTAATACCCTCAATAATAAAGATAAATTAAAAATAAATAAAAATAAAATGAAATATCTGTCATAAACCAGAAAGGAAGGAAGGAAGGAAGGAAGGAAGGAAGGAAGGAAGGAAGGAAGAAAGAAAGAAAGAAAGAAAGAAAGAAAGAAAGAAAGAAAGAAAGAAAGAGAAAGAAAGAAAGAAATGTTTTGGCTTCACAAGTAGTTAGTTGTACATAATCAGTAGGAATGAGGTCAGCCGCAGCAAATGTCATGCACACATAAGAGCTCCTAAAAGATGTTTGAAAGCTAAAGCAACAAGAGCATTAGAATATGTGTTTGGTAATTCTTTAACCTTTGGCTATTTATTTTATGTGACCTAATTTAATTTGAATATCTATAATAATAAAAGCATAATATGCTAATTAGACCAGACATCCTTCCAGATGTCCTTCTGGATGACCTTCCAGATGAAGCCAGGGCTGCGAGGGAAGCTCAGGTTCTGGGTGCCAGAGGGAAGCCGGTGCCCGCAGCCGGTGGGAAGAAAGGCCTACTCTTGCACGAATTTCATGCATCTGGCCTCTAGTTTACATATAAAAATCTTGGTCACCATTAAATAATTTATAATTAAATAATTAAAGTATACTTTAACTTTGCTAAATGTATGAGATGATTGTCCTAAACACATTGCCTTCATTGCCCACATCTTTCAAACTGAGTTTTTTAGAGCCTTATCCAACTCAGGGGAATTTTCATTCAAAAGTATCCATTCTTTTTCTTGCAGAGCTAATTTTTTAATCTGATCTTTTATGTGACCTTTTATCTGTAAACAGATTAGTCTTCTCTGAATGCACCATCTTAATTGATAAAGGATTACATGGTAGATGTGTTTTTAAAAATGCTGTTTAAGTGTAGTAAAATTCTGTGATGTTTTGAAAGGAAAAACTCCTTGTCAGGTATCCCATAATTTTTTGTTTTAAAATTCATGAAATTACATAACTATCTTGTCTAATACAAGATGACAAGCTTCTACTTTGAAATCAAATTTTCCTTAAATATAACAAAATACTTTTGTTGGTTTCAGAACACATTGCAAAACACACTTTTAAAATTCCTGCTTTGTGGTAGTGATAGAGATCTAAATGTTTAAAGTTTTAAAATTTATATGGATGTTGCCAGTTTGATTCCCAGTTAGGGCACATGACAGGTTTGTGGGCTCAATGTAGGAGCAGCCAATCTCGAAGTTTCTTTCTCACATTGATGCTTCTCTCTTTCTGCTTTTCCCTTCCTCTCTCTCTAAAAATCAATACAAATGTATTTTTAATTGTTTTAATTAGCAAAGCCATGCTAATGCCTCAGCCAGAATTCTTTGTAAAACCTTTCAATTTTATAAGTAGGTATTATACAATTAAACATTATACATAAATATATTTTCAATGTAAAAAAGTCAGACATTAAATTATCCAAACATTTTCTTTCTTCCCCCATCTCGGATCACTTCCCTAACACTCTCTATTCTAATTCCATTTCCTTCCCCAGAGCTACTATATGTGATTTATTTTGTATCTTTTCAATTTCTTTCTGTGCTTAACACACACACACACACACACACACACACACACACACACACACACTTACATACACCTTTTTCTTTGTTAGTTTTTGCAAAAACATTATTATACTATATGTATTATTCAGCAGCTTTATTTTTTCCTTAATGATTTGTCTTGGAGAATTTTCCATGTAGGTATATAACACAGTGATGGCGAACCTATGACACGCGTGTCAGAGGTGACATGCGAACTCATTTTTTTGGTTGATTTTTCTTTGTTAAATGGCATTTAAATATATAAAATAAATATCAAAAATATAAATCTTTGTTTTACTATGGTTGCAAATATCAAAAAAATTCTATATGTGACACGGCACCAGAGTTAAGTTAGGGTTTTTCAAAATGCTGACACGCCAAGCTCAAAAGGTTCGCCATCACTGATATAACATCTACCTTGTTCTGTTCAACTGCTGTAAAACATTTTATAGAACGGATATATTGTGATTTATTTATTAACATTCAAGCCTATTGCAATTCCTCACTCTTAAAAAAAGTGCTCCATTTGTGTGACAGACCTGTTTCTATAGAATAGACTCCCTGAATGCAATGCTGGTGAAAAGAATATGAATTCTTTTGTATTTTATAAATGCTGCACCAAATCATATTCTAATTTTTTCTTTATTGATTAAGGTATTACATATGTGTCCTTACCCCACTAATTGCCCCCAACCCCCCACTCATGCTCTCACCCCCTGATGTCTGTGTCCATTGGTTAGGCTTATATGCATGCATACAAGTTTTTTGGTTGATCTCTCCCCCTTACCCCCACCCTCCCCTACCTTTCCTCTGAAGTTTGATGGTCTGATTGATACTTCGCTGTCTCTGGATCTGTTTTTGTTCATCAGTTTATGTTTTCATTATATTACACAAATGAGAGAGATCATGTGATAGTTATCTTTCTCTAACAGGCTTATTTCGCTTAGCATAATGCTCTCCAGTTCCATCCATGCTGTTGCAAATGGTAAGAATTCCTTCTTCTTTTTTACCGCAGTGTAGTATTCCATTGTGTAGATGTACCACCGTTTTCTAATCCACTCATCTGCTGATGGGCACTTAGGCTGTTTCCAAATCTTAGCTATTGTAAATTGTGCT
>NW_005370080.1:2470761-2489960 GCF_000412655.1 Myotis brandtii | reverse complement strand
AACCTGGAGGAAATGGACATATTCCTAGAAAAATACAACATTCCAAATCTCAATCCGGAAGATTCTAAAAATCTCAATAGACCAATAACTATGGAAGAAATTGAAGCAGTCATCAAAAAGCTTCCAGCAAACAAAAGCCTGGGGCCTGATGGCTTCACAGGGGAGTTTTACCAAACATTCAAAGAAGAACTGAAACCTATCCTCCTCAGACTATTTCAAAAAATTCAAGAGGAAGAAACACTTCTAACCTCATTCTATGAAGCCAGTATTACCCTAATACCAAAACCAGATAAAAACAACACAATGAAAGAGAATTACAGGCCAATATCCCTCATGAACATCGATGCCAAAATCCTCAACAAAATTCTAGCAAAATTGGATCCAGCAGTACATCATGACCAAGTAGGATTTATCCCGGGGATGCAAGGATGGTACAATATCTGCAAATCAATAAATGTGATACATCATATAAACAAATTGAGAGATAAAAATCACATAGTCATATCAATTGATGCAGAAAAGGCATTTGACAAAATCCAACACCTCTTCTTGATAAAACCCCTCAGCAAAATGGGAATAAAGGGATCATACCTCAACATAATAAAAGCCTTATGTGACAAACCTACAGCCAACATCATATTCAATGGGTAAAAACTAAAACCATTTCACCTAAGAACAGGAATGAGACAGGGATGCCCATTTTCACCACTCCTGTTAGACATATAGTACTAACATTTTTTTACCCATTAGTACTATTGTCAAGCTCTACATCTGATTTTATCTTTTAAATCTTTTCAATTATGATGTTAAAATATGACATTTACCTATTGTTTTAATTAGTAATGCCAGAGATATTAAACATATTTTATGTTTTTGCCTGAGACCTACATTTCTGTGTTTTTAAAAATATATATTTTTGTCCATTTTAATAGATTCTATAATTGATTTGTATGAATTCTATCCTTTGATTGTTTAATTGAACAATCACTCTGATATACAGCAGAGCTTCTGGATTTTTTTTCTTGCTTACACTCTCCTAACCATAGATTTAAAAGTTATTGTATATTGTTTTTTGATAATCCATTGAGAATTCATGTTGTTGATACTGTGAAGTAGGAGAGTCCTATCTTTAATTTTTGCAAATTGATAGGCAATGGTTTAAGACATTTTCTTGCACAGTTGGTCATTTTTTCAATGATGTGAAAGGCCACTTCATAATAAACTACAACCCCATATGTGCATATCTGATTCTGGCCTCTCCATTTCCTTTTATTAATGATTTTATGTTTTATTTTACTGTCACAATGTTTTAATTATTATAACTTCATGACATGTTCTTATAGCTAGTAAAGCAAGTTCACATTTTTGTATTAAAATTATCTTGGTTATTTTTACAAATCTTATTTGTCATATGAAATTGAGAGCTTATCAAGTATCATGAAACATTTTATTGATATTTTAATTGGGGTTATATTAATTTCATGGGATAATTTGAGGGAAAAAAACATCAATTTTGCATCATTGAATCTTCTCATCCAAGAACATGGATAATTATTAAGGTTTTTTAAAATATCCTTCACTATATTTTTATGGTTTTGTTTTATATAGTTTCTTATACACTTCTTAGATTTATTATTAGGTCTTCTGTTTTTATTTTTGCAATTGCAAATAAAATATTTTTCTTCCAATAATTTCTTACTTAGTCATTTCTGCTACTTGGGAAAATTTTTGATGTTTTAAGTTTTAGTCTATCCACTTTTTAATCTTAGAACTTTGTGTTCTTCTCCTAACTTCTTGCATTTTATGATTTGTATCTGAGAGCCTTGGCTTGGCTCTTTTTGGGTTATCATCACCCAGCGTGCACCACTAGTTGTTAAAGGATCCTGTTCTTTTCTTTTTTAATTTTAGTGAGAAATAATTGACAAATACAATTGTATATATTTATAGTGTACAATGTGATGATTTAATATATAGAATGATTTTAAAAATCAAGATAATTAACACATCCAAGACCTCCATAATTAGCAGAGGTAACTTGTGTGTGTGTGTGTGTGTGTTGATAATGCTGAAGACCTACTCTCAACAACGTTCAACGAATCAATACCCTATTAATAACTACACTCATTATGGAAAACAGTATGGTGATTCCTCAAAATATTAAAAATTGAATCACTGTAAGATTTGACAATCCCACTCCTGGGTATGTATCCAAATGAATTGAAATTAGGATATGAAAAGATATCTGCATCCCCATGTTAATTGCAGCATTATTTATAATAGCCAATATATGAAAACAACCTATCCTTTGACAGTTGAAAGGACAAAAACAATGTGATATCTACAGATATAATTTAGCCATAAAAAAGAAGAAAATCTTGCCATTTGTGACCATGTGGAAGCATCTGGATAGCATTATGCGAAGTGAAATAAGCCAGAAAGAGGTTCCCATCTTTCTGAGAGGCTGAATCTTCCTGGAATGCTTCTTCATCTTCCTGGCTACAGTGCCCACCCTCACTGGTTCAATGCTGGGTACACACCATGACTGCTCACACATAGCCTAAATGAGGAAGGAAGAAATGGGGGGACGGGGAATCCAGCTGCTTCAACCACAATCTGCAAGTGAGCTCCGTGGTGCTTCCTCTCTGGGTCCTTTGGAGTTCCCCAAAGTTGCTCCAACTACTGTAGAGAGCTTTTTCTCCTTGAAGTGTAGACACAGGAGAGGCTAGACACATTTTCTTTTATGCTTTCTATTCTCTAACAATCCCTCAAAATCTCAGGTCCGTCAATGACACTAATTCTTATTTTCTAATGTTATTCATTTATTCTCCTTCTTTCATCTTTTTTTGCTGTTTAATGGGCTTGGAGACTGGCAGATAAGTTGAATTCAGTTCACTATCCTGGTCAACAGGATGATTTCCTCCAGATGTATATCTTAACGTATCATTTCCCCCCTAAAATGTCTTGGTGATTGTCCAACTTCCACCTCTGCTTCACAAGACCCTGCGCCATCTGGTGCCACCACTTGTCCAGCCTCACTCCTTATCACCCTTTCCCCAAAGCCCAGCTCTCATTTCCAAGCTGGAGACATACTTGTGTTCCTCAAACACACTCTATCTCAACCCATCCTTGTTACCTGTTATTCTTTACACTCTTCATTAGTTTTGTCCATTTCATCAGTTAGATGAGCTAAGATGCCAACTTTAGGAAGCTTTCCCTGACCTTCAAAATTAGGTTAGAAGCCTCACACCTATTCATCCATGGTACCTTCTGCTTATTTTCATCATTGCATTTGTCACACTGTGTATGACAATTTGCTTTATACTTTATTTTTTTTTACCTCTTTAGCCTGTATTTTATGTGAAGGGCGGGGATTGTAATTTGTTCATTATCATAACCTCTATGATGTAAGGAATTGCAATTAATTCTTATCTGTATACTTTCTAGAACCTGATACAATGCCTTAAATGTAGCTGTTGTTAAAAGCAGGAGCTTTGAAGTAAGGTAGACTTGGATTCAAAGCCTAGTCTTTCATTTATTAGTTCTGAGTAGTGGTGATTACATAATTTTCAGGGGCCAGGAAAAAAATAAAATGTAATCCATTAATGTGGTGGGAAGTCAATCTCCCTTTCTCATAGGTCCACCTTCCCAATCCTCGGATGACAGACAATCTCCAAGGGGTTGGGACCTCTGTGTTGGGATGGGATTGGTACCTGAATTGGGGGCAGGCAAGTAGCTCTTGCCATCACCTATCTGTGAAAATTATAAACAGAAAATTCATTTAAAATGGAATTAGGAGGCTTGAAGGGAGAACTTATGCATGTGCCACTCAATACACACTACTGACCCAAGAGGTAGAGATGTACCTTGCAGGTCCTACAGGAAGTGATGTTACTTTACTAACTCAGCAAGAAGAAGAAAAAGATCACTCAGTAATAGCTCAGGCAATGGGAGACTGCCATAACTCAGAAAATGAAAAGTCTCTATACTTGGAAATTTCTGTCTCCTCCAAAGGACTCTTTGTTTACAACAGCCTATTCTGAATCCATAAAAGAGGAGTCTTCTCCTATGTTTCTCTTGCATTATGCATGGTTTGCCTTTAAACCACATGTCCTGAATTGCAGTTTTTTGTTGTTCCCAAATAAACACAGTTTTCTAGAAAAACAGTCAAAACAAAACCAAGCCAAAACATCTACCAAATGTGACATGGCATTGTCAGATCAAGGCAGCAGCCTTTCTGTCTGAGCCTTCCAAGGACCCCAAACTCTCCCTGTGTGTGTGTCCGGGCTACCCAGGAGGTTGACCAAAAGAGTGCAACAGGGGTCTCCCCATGCAGGTGGTCACTGCCCTGGTCATAGGGCAAAGGTGATCACAGGGTTCGGAGAAGAGGAAGAGGCCAATGGTATCTGATAGGTGATGGAAGGCAGAACCACTTCTAAATGAAGGCTCCCACCCCGGGTGCTCCATTGTGCCCTTGAACTTCACTATAAAAATTCAATAATAAAACAATTAAAATGTCAGGAGGAGACCATAGAGCATCAATTCTAAGTATAGGGATCCTCAGGGTGGCAGGCGGTAGGGAGGGAGGTGGTGGAAACCTGTGCAGCTACACCAGTTACAAGCCCATAAAGCTTGTCCTTACTCTGTGACCTAAGAAAGGGTCACCTAAATTTTCTGAGTTTCAATGTCTTCACCTGTAAAATGGACATGATTAAATTTATATCACCAAGTTATAGTAAGCCTTGAAGAAGGCTTTGGGCGATATATGAAAAGAACAAATTTTAAATTAAATTAAAAAGTTAAAAAAGAAAACAAAACATCAGGCCTGCAAAATGGGTAGAGTTGGTCTCATCCAAAAAAAAAAAAAAAAAAAAGCTTATTAGCACAGCACTATACAGTATTTTGGGGGAAGTTAAATATCTATTGCTTGAAAGTACATAGTACAATTTTTTAATGGACTATTTTTGTAATCCTTAGAATATTTTGAAGTTTACTCAGGCATTAACCCTTCTAGTCATTAATAGTCATTAACCTTTTTTTTTTTTTTTTACAGAGAGGAAGGAAGAGGGATAGAGAGTTAGAAACATCGATGAGAGAGAAACATCAATCAGCTGCCTCCTGCACACCCCCTATTGGGGATGTGCCTGCAACCAAGGTACGTGCCCTTGACCGGAATTGAACCTGGGACGCTTCAGTCTGCAGGCCGAAGCTCTATCCAGTGAGCCAAACCGGTTAGGGCAGTCATTAACCTTTTTGGGTTGGGTTATAAAATGGAGGAACTGGCGGTAATTTCACAATATTAACCTATATCCACCCAAACCATGCTGTACGGAAATTGGTTCTCAGCATTCATCTCAGAGCAGCTGCTCGTGATTTTCCTGAGGTGCACGGAAAATACTGGTTCCTGAGCTCCACCCTCAGAATACCTGCAGACAAGATCGAGGAACATATGCTCTCTGCAAGCCTCCCAGGTATTCATTCACACACAAATTTTTTTCCTCAACATTTTCTTATGCTTTTATTTCTTTATGAGGTAAATTTACATACACAGAATGGACAACTTAGTTCACATTCACCACCTCAACAGATTCATAGACCTTTGTGATCCAAAGCCCAAATAACATATGCCATGGACTGGAAGCTTGTGTTTTCCCAAAATTCATAGTTTGAAACCTAATTCCCACTGTGATAGAATTTGGAAGTGGGACTTTTGTATTAGGGCAGAGCCCTCAGCAATGTGAATAGTTCCTACAAGAGAAATAATATCTCTCAGGCATGACAGGACACAACCAGAGATGGCTCTCCATAATCCAGGACTCTGGCCCACACTGGACACCTCGTCTGCCAGTGCTTGATCTTGTACTTAAAAGAGAAAACTGTTTTTAAGCCATCTTCTCTGTGGTATTTTTGTTACAGCAGCCTGAACTAAGACTATTACCATCACTCCAGGCAGTGTCCACATGCCATTCCTAGTAAAGAGACATGCCAGCCTCCCAGAGGTAACCACTGTTAGGATATTTTTCCAATATAGATTTGTTTGCCTGTGTCAGAACTTCACATAAAGGACTTACTTATTACATACACTCTCCTGTAGGCTCCTTTAACTCAGCATGTTTTTGAGATGTTGTAATCTCCAATGCTGTGTGTATTAATAGTGTGTCCTTTCTTTTTGCTCAACAATATATGAATTATAGGAATTCATTCATTATATGAATATGCTACCATTTGTTTATTCATTATCCTACTGATAGACACCTGGGCTGTTTTCAATTTGGGGCTATTATGAATAAAGATGCCACAAACATTTTTGTACAGGCTATTTTGTGGACACAATTTTCCATCTTTCTTGGGGAAAATGTTAGAAGTGTACTTGCTAGGTCAGAGCAGGTGTATATTTAATTTCGTAAGAAAATGCTAGTTCTTTTTCCAAGGTGGTTGTACTATTGTGCTTGAATGGCCTCTGGAAGGTAACTTCCAAGGAGGTAGACTCAACAGGCACTTAAAAAAAGTCTACTGTGCATGCAACAAATGTTTGGTAGCTATGATTATGTGGAGAAAAGGACAGCTGTCTTTGTTTCCTGTTCATATTTTTCAGAGACACAAATTCCTTTCCGTGTTTAAAAATTCCTAACAACACCAAGCTCAAGGACACAATTTAAAATCTTCAGCATTATGAACTCACAGTAAAGTGGGAAGGGGTAGATTGGGATGCTTATAGTGAATGCTCATTTTTTAATGCTCTGTATTTAGAAACAATCATCTGAATATCTAATAGCGTTTGACAGAGTTAGGATGTAAAGTGCATCTCTTCAGTGAGAAAAAGCAGACATAGGAACAAGGCACTTTGCCTCAGGCCACCAAGGGGAGCTTGGAACAGAAGCCAGTCCCCTATCAGGAGATCCCAGTTGCCTCTGAAATTCCATGATCAGAACAGGCAGAACACAAAAGAGAAACCGGCTGAGGAGAGGAAATGTTTTCCCACAAAAGCAATTTCCTCCAATTTGTATTTCAGCAACAAATTTGTTTCCAGTTTCAGATGCCACTATTCAAAAATGACCTGTTGCCTTTCGAATATAATAGAACCTCTCTCATTCTCAGTGATATGCTTGTAAATATTTATCAATACAGCTTGGCCCTTAGCCCCCTTTCTCTGCGGTGAGCCCCCAACCCCTGCCAGCACTCCTCAAGCCATGATTACTGTTATGTCTTTCACGTGGGCTGATGTGTTTTCTCATATGGTCTATGAGGTGCTATGAACATTTACAACTGAACTGTCAACATGGATAAAGAAAGCACTGTAAATTTTACAGTTCAGTAACCTTCATTATGCTTTTTATACTCTTGCATAGGCCCAGAAGACTTGCTTTATCTCAAGAGAAATAGATTAGATTAGAGTAACTATATTACTCAGTGCCAGTTGCACTCAAATAGCCAAATTGTCTCATTCTTAGAATTGTGTGTGTTTTTGTGGATTTTTAAAGTTATAATCTGGTTAATTAATGATAGAAACAAAACCTTGATTTATATTTCAGTCTTCCTCTCATTGAAACTATAGCTGTTTAAGACAGTGGTTCTAAAACTGTAGCAGGCATCAGAACTCCCTGGAGGAGTTGTTAAAAAATAGATTGCTGGCCCCCACCTCCACAATCTGCTATGGTTCAGAAGATCTGAGGTGGGGCCTGGAAACTTTCCTTTCTAACAAGTTCCTGCTGCTGCTGCTGCTGCTGCTGCTGCTGCTGCTGGTCCAGGCATCTAAATAATTGATCTGGTTCTTCAAACTGAAGAATCAGGGATATGTTCCTTTTTAGTTTTGATTTCCAGCAAGTGGTTGCCTTACTTCTAAATCTGAGCTATAGGGGACTAAGGCTTTGTCATCATAGAAAGCAAGACTTTCCTTAGCAAAGCTGGAGAGTGTGACCCTCACATGAGGACAAATACATACCTCAAGGTATGGATGGTACCAGAGAGTAACCTGACCAGTCTCAGTAGCCTCCAGCTGCTTTGGCCTCTCCTCCTTTGGAAAGGCCTTGTGAGAATGCCCTGACCCTTTCCCGCACTCCACATTACCACCTCTTTCTACTCAGCTTCTTTTCAACTTTATCTGCAAGGATATGTTAATCAGGAGGGCTCCCTTCTCTCTCTAGCTGCCCTTCTACACTCCCACTACTTTAAACATACTCTTACACACAAGTCAAGGTTCAACTCAAACCTCTCTCTCTCTCTCTTCTCTCTCTCTCTCTCTCTCTCTCTCTCTCACACACACACACACACACACACACACACACACACACTCACACACTTGCTCCATGAAACCCTAGAACTTTCAGTGCCTCTCTGTGGTCCAAAAGCATTTTGGTCCCACATCTCAACACATGGTTCTATACTTTTCTGGTTATACGTTGATCCCTCTCTATGAAACTCAGGCTCTTCTAGATCGAGCAGTATCTTATTTATATATATTACCCTGCAAAGTCACATTTAAGAAATGAAGGGAAAAAAAACAAAGTGGAAGGAGGGGGGAAGAGAGGAAGTTCTATTCCCAGGAATATGTGTACATTTATTATGGAAGGGTAGTATGGGAAGATTATAAAACAAACGTTAGCTACTAAATAAACAACCACAATTTCTCAAAGTAAGAATAATTGCCTAGGTTTTCTTCTAGGTTTTTTCTCAGAATCATGGTTTGGACAAGTGGGCCTGCTACACTTACAAACCAAGTTAAGATAGGTGGTTATGTTTATTCTTAAAACCAACAAAAATATCCTCCAGTAACTCTCAGTCCAGGATCATCATAAAGATTTCTTAAAATAAATGCTTTTTCCCCCTTACTTCTGTCTTTGGTTAAAAACAATTCTGCATAACAAATGCCTAAATGAAAAAAATATCTTATTTTTCATAGATTATAACTAGAGATGAAATAACATCTACACTAATAAAAGACAAAGATGCTAATTGACCATACCTTTGCTACACCCATCAGCCAATCAGAAGAGTATGCAAATTAACCCAACAAAAATGGCCGTTAAATTTGCATACTGCAGGTGGGGCAGGCAGCACCAGATGCTGCCCACGGGATCTGGGCCTCTGATCCGTGACCCGGAGAGGCGGGGCAGGCAGCGCCAGACACTGCCCGTGGGATCCGGGCCTCTGATCTGTGACCCGGGGAGACTGCGAGAGGGCACAGGCCAGGCTGAGGGCCCCCCCGCCTCTGAGTGCACAAATTTTTGTGCACCAGGCCTCTAGTTAAATATAAGTAAAAATAAATATGTAATCAGAAACAAATTTGTATCTTCAAAACCAAAAAGTAGACTCTTCCAGCACACCCTGTTTTGCCTTGTGTGCTGTTATCTGTTTCAAACATGAATATAAATGTGTGGTTTTCTGTGAGTATCCGCTTTCACATATGTGCTCCACTGGGGCTTCTCTGCTCAGGTAAAGATTCAAATGCAATGTTGGTTAATCTTCCCCATAGGATGTTGGAGAGCCTGCACATTCAAAGTTTATTTCCAGATGCTTTATTGTACAACAGACTTTCCATTTTGTCATGAGAATTCCACACAGACACTAATGCCTAAAGAGGTGGGGTGACCAAACCAATGAGATCCAGTATTAAAGTGACCCACCAATCCTCACATACCTTTTTAGACAGGTAACCTTCCAGAGGGAAATTCAACCTGTCTTTCAGGGTGAGACTTTCTGAGATTACAATTGTTTGGGTTTAGATTTAAGCCCCAACTACCCAAAAATAGGGTAGAATCATTATGATTCCAATCTTGGCTATCTGTCTAAGGTTTTTTGTTTTTTGGGTTTACTTTAAGGAGTGTGTTCATTCTTATACTTTTGGTTTTTCAGTTCATAATTGTACTGACACATCAAAAATCCAGATGAAAAAAACCCACTTTATTGTTGAGAGTATTACAGATGTCCCTTTCCCCCTTGCCCATTGTCCCCCTCCATCCAGTTCCTGCCCCAACCCAGGCCTTCACCAACCCATTATCTGTGTCCATAGATAATGCATATCTATATATATAAAAGCCTATTATGCTAAGTGTCCCTCTGACGATTCGACCATTCGACTAGTCGCTATGTCACGCACTGACCACCAGAGGGCAGATGCTCTGACCAGTAGGTCAGCTTGCTGCTGGGGTCCAGCCAACTGGGACAGGGCAAGATGGGCCGGACACACCTTGGAGCCTTCCTGCGGTCCCTCCCCGGCCCCAATAGTGCACCGGTTGGGTCTCTAGACCTGGCCTGCACCCTCTGACAATCTGGGACCCCTCGGGGGATGTCAGAGAGCCAGTTTTGTCCCGATCCCTGCAGGCCATTCAAAGGGACCCCACTGGTACATGAATCCGTGCACCGGGCCTCTAGTATGCATATAAGATCTTTCGTTAATCTCTTCCTGCCCCACCTTTCCTCTGAGATTTGTCATTCTGTTCCATGTTTTCATCCCCCTGATTTTATTCATCAGTTTATTTTGTTTATTAGAGTCCTTGTTCATTTATTTTGATTTTTAGATTCAATTGTTGATAGATATGTATTTATTGCCATGTTATTATTTATATTTTTCTTCTTCTTCTTCTTCTTCTTCTTCTTCTTCTTCTTCTTCTTCATCTTTAAGAATACCCTTCAACATTTCATGTAATACTGGTTTGGTGGTGATATAAACTATTTACAGTAAAGGATTTCATGTTTTAAAAATATAAATCTATTTTTTTCTCCTGACCTATTTCATATGGAAAGAAAAGAAAATGTTGGCTAATTGCCTCCTCTTTCTGGGCATGTTAAATTACATATAATCATTAGAAGGCCACTGTCTATGCAATAGTTTAATTTTTTGGTAAAAAGCAAAATTCATTGTGGCATATTAAAATTGTGAAAATACTTTGTTACCTAATCAGATGCCTGTTTATGATGCATTTATTTAAGCAAGTATCTCTTTAAATATTCAAGGGCGTTCTTAGACTCTCTCTTTTCAGAAAGGCTGGAGTCACTTAGAGTCATCTTGGGCCCACAGGTCTGGGTGGGTACCTTTCCTCATTACCCTAGAGTGGAATCCACTATTGCTTTTTCTAGAGAAAGTTCCTGGTCTTTGAAAGAAAAATGTTCTAAGATAGTGATGGTGTCTATGGGTGAGGGAGGTTGGGAAATTGCTGGGAGGTTTGACCAAGATATTAATACAGGTTTTCTGTTCTACAGTCCAGTGGAAGAAAAACATACACTTCTACCAACTCCAGTACAAGAGGTATAGGCAGAATAGGTGTCTGTCCAGAGCATATGTATCTTTGGAAGTCCTTCTCACAGCACTCCTCACAGGGTTACCTGGGGCTGAATTCCCCCTGTGGGGAATAGAGAGATAAATTCATGTTATGGGTGGTTATGTTACATTTAGTCTTAATTGATGCCATTACTGATATATGCTATCACCAGCTGGTGTTGAATTGCACTCCAGGAGTCAACAGTTCTCTGCAGTTATTCAGCTCCATTCCTGAAAGAGACTGAGCTGCCAAACCACATTCTATTACTCCAGTAACGCTCACTCTCATTTATAAAAATGGAAGCAAGTATATAATCATGCCAAAGCCTTCCAGAATTGTCCTTGTCTAGATTTTATCAGAAACTTCTGTCAAGGGAACATGTAATATCAGGGGAGGAGAAGGCCTATCTTCTACAACAGCTGTCTTTAAATTAAAATTCACCTCTGAAAGAAAGAACTGACATTCTGTTCCATGCCAGAGAACCAGACTTAGTTGCCAGATAGATCTCTCTTAAAATTAAAGTTGCTAAACAGAGGTTCTCTGTCATTAGTAGGATCATGTTGCAATTTTATGTCTACCTAGAATGATGGGTGGTAGAGAGAAGTCATACTTAAGTGAGAATATTGGAGTGGATAGTATCTAAGGTTTCTTCTAATTTTGATATCCTGTGATGCTATAGAAAAGTAGCTACAGGTATAATGAATGCTGCATAGAATAAATGAAAGGCAAGATGATAGATTTCTCCAAACTAGGGGTTAAAGAAGGCAAGCAAAGCATATAATTCTGAATACTATTGAGTGGGTTGAGAGGGAAGAATTGAGGAGTTGTGCTTTATTGACATTTATTTTCTCTTCTGGAAATTTTATGAAGTGCGTGGAAGGAAGATTTTGGACAGCTGCAGAATCTTCCCTTTACTCAATTTCCCAAAAAGTATAATCTACCTATAAATGTATATGTGTACACACACACACACACACACACACACACACACACACACACATGACTAGTGGCATGGGTCACACTAATGAGTTGGCCCATTTAATAGTTATTTTGTTTTTGGAAACTGAACCCTTTAAAGATATTCTAGAAATAATAGAAAGAAATACTTGAGATAAGAGCCTCTAAACTGCAATTATTTGTCCTATGTCTGAAAAATATTATAAATCTCCTCTTTCTCCCCCAGTAAAGAGGGAAACTCTAGGAAGATTTTGTAAACATACCCAGATAAAATCCCTTCTATTGTCAATTATGTGTTCTTCTCTATAATATTAAAGGGCATTCAGGGTTTGCATCTGCACAGCTGCTGTTGCCAAGGAAACAGAGGACCTCATCAGAATGCAACTGCATTAAGTCTCAGTGACCCAGTTACTGGGTCTTTTGACACACATGAATCTCTCTATACCGACAAAAGTTAAGTTCTTCATATGATCTATTGCACAAACATATTTGTCAGCTGGGTCCAGACAGAATACTATGTATGGTTATAGGATTAGAGCTTGTTGATAGAAAGAGGAACAGCAAAGCTAGAGAATGGGCCATTCCCATCCTTCCCAAAGAGCAGGTGATACTAACAGGCCCTCTCTACTCAGGGCCTTCCTCGAAGGAGCTCTCCAGAGGCCAAAGGAGCTTAAATATGTGTTTCCGATAGGTATGCATTCCACCTTCTATGAAGGCATTACACTTTCCTATGGCTCAGGTAAATTCAGCATGGGCTGCTTTTCAACTAGAATTGACACAAAATTATCTAAATCTTTAAAGCTGGGACCACTTGTCTGAACTTCTTGGCCCTTGGATATTGTTGAAAGGTCTTCCAGAAGCAAGTCAAATTCTTATTGTAATTTCAGGTTTGTTCCAACTCGACAACTTACCAAAGTGATTTCTAGAGATTAGGTGAAATGATGCAGACTAGATTGGGACTATTTTGAGTTTGATAAAAATCCTACTGAGATATTATTCATTTATATAATCATTTGTCCAAATACTTATTGACTCAATAATCCAATTGGCCAATCTTTTTCTTGTAAATAAGTACCCTTCAAGAAAACATCTTCATCCAATTTTTATTTTAATGATAAGTCACATGACTTCTTATTTATGTTATAGAGGGTGAGTTATGAACATGCTGATGTGTTTGTCCAAGAAAATGTGAAATGTGGTAATTTCCATAGCTCCTTCTTCGGGAAGGAAAGACAATGTGGTGAGTGTCTAATGATGAATGCTTGTTTCATATGCATTTAGTCATTGAGTAAAAGATTTTGATGTTAAGTGAAATAAGACAAACTGAAAAAGACAAATATCACATGATCTCACTTATTTGTGGAATCTAATGAACAAAATGAAATGACCAACAAAATAAGACCCAAAGCAGGGAGGCATGGAACAGACTGACAAAACTTGATGTGTGTTTGGGGGAACGAGAAGAGATAAACAAAGAACTTATATACTTATATGCATAGCCCATAGACACAGGCAATAGGGTAGTGAACACCTGGGGATGGGTAGGTAGGGGCTGAGAGGAGGGAGGAAAAAGAGGGGTGGTAAATGGGAGATATCTGCAATACTACCAACAATAAAAAAAATATTTTAAAAAATGATTTTTTTCTTTTTTCTTTTTAATTTTGTTTTATTGTTTAAAGTATTACAAAGAGTATTACATATGTCTCCTTTTTTCCCCTTTGACTTTCCCCCAGCCTCCCCTACCTCCCAGTGTCTTGTGTCCATTGGTTATGCTTATATGCATGCATACAAGTCCTTCGGTTGATCTCTTTCCCCCGCAACCCTCCCCGGCTTTCCTGCTGTAGTTTGACAGTCTGTTCGATTTTGAAATTTAACCTTCAGAAAAACTTTATGCCCTTTCTCTACTCTGACATTGCATTTCCTTGTGCATGGTATTAATACTTCCAGATTTTTTGCTCTCTGCTTAGAGTGTACCTAAGGTAATCTATTTTGTATTTTACTTTTAAACTAGTCTCTCAAGGTTTCTTGTTTTCATCAATTATTGCCATTAACTTACCATTGTATTTCCAAAGGACATTCCAGAACATTTTAAAACCTATTTTCTGATAATATCTTGCCTGACAATACTATGATTTCAAATGAAATCCATTTTACTTCAATATGAAAATTGGGTTAAAATAGCCCACATAATCAAGGACTTATAAATGTGATCTTCTCTGAATGTATATCCTTTATTCTTATATCTGGGTCATTTAGCAAGTCTAAAATGATTGTTTAAAGCAAGTCATTTAGCAAGTCTAATATGATTGTTTAAAGCAAGATCTGCCTATGCAGTGGAGTGTATAACATAAAGCCCTAACCTAAAAGATTGACACTTAAAACTTGACAGAAACATTTGTTGTGCAGTAAAAGAAACAGTTTTCTCTTTTCCTAGATAAGGTAGAGTAAGTTTTTGATTAATCCATATGGCTTGTCCTCTTGCCTAGGAAACCACTAAAGACAACAATTTTTTTCCCTTCCTCTAAGTTTTCATTATCAATAAATGCATGTGATATCAGCTGAGATTGTTTAGCCCACACATCCGGCTTGTATCTTAATTGCAATAACTTCTTGTCACAAACAGCCACTGTGATGTATGGAAACACTTGATTTTTTTCTTCTCCCCCTGCTCCCCCCGAAACCTCCAGTTCCCTTTGCGCCTTTCCCCATTCCCAACCTCACGGAGCCCGGAAAGTCTTGCAGCATTCCTGAAAAGTTACATAAGACACCAGAAGCAGATAACATTGTATGATTCAAGTTTAAAATGCAGAATGTTTATGCCTGTATGGAGAGAAGAATGAAAGAATGTCCTTTTCAGGAATCGTATCTGAAATGACTGGGAAGCTGACAAGTGTTTCCCTTATAGTAAAATGATATTTAAGGAACTTGAGTGTTCTTTACTACTTGTTAAATGGGAAGTTCTTTATTCTTTAAGGATAAATAATAAGAATATAAAGGTCCACATTATAGCCAGCTAGGCTGAGATTTCCAAGGTTTCCTTTGAGGCAGGAGCAATGGAAGAAGAATTTTAGATCTAAGAGCAGTACCTCTGTGCCAAGAACCAGTCTTCTTTAAAATATATATATATATATTGATTTCATAGAGGAAAGAAGAGGGAGAGAGATATAAACATCAATGATGAGAGAATCATCAATCAGCTGCCTCCTACATGTCTCCTACTAGAGATCTAACCCAAAACCTGGGCAGTGCCCTGACCGGGAATCAAACCATGACCTCCTGGTTCATATGTCAACAGCCAAGCATTGACCAACACTGATGGGTGAGCCAGTCTTCTTTTAATGGTATAGAAGGAAAGGGGGACATAAGTCTAGGCTTGGCATAAAAGGAAGGCAATCTAGGTTCTCTTGTTGACATTTGATCACCTCTCTAATGCCTAACTGGCAGTTATGGAAAGTTAGGTCTATCCAACACCCAGAGTTTTTAATGCTTCACATCGGGCATAATACAAGCCTTCTCTGAAAACAGTAGTGACTGTGCTATAATTTAGAAGATGAGATCATTTATTTGGAAAATGGAAACACCAAAGAAAGAGAGAAAGAGAGAGAGAGAGAGAGAGAGGCTTAATGTATAAACATATTTGCCCAAGTCAATATGCCACACAAAATTGGTTCTTTGGAAGCCTCCTGACCTTGCCCTTCCCTTTGGTGAGGTCAGTAGCAGCAGACACGCAGCCCCAAAGCTGATTCCAATACATTACAACAGTCTCCAAGGCAACACGGGCTTAAGGTCATCACAGAGCTGTCCAATTGCCAGGAAGTGTCTGTGGTCTGGTAAGGGTGGAAAGTTTAACTGGAGCACAAGTGGAGGCTGGTCAGTTTCTCTAGACTCTTCGTTCTTTTCTTGGGTGGGTCAAGTTTGTGAACAAGAATGGCCCCCACCTATAACGTAAATATTTTTGAAAGGTTTGTAGACTGTAGACATGACCTTTGCCCAATGAAATTACCACCCATCTAGATAAGCAACAACAGAAGGAAAGTATGGTGAGCATCTTTGCTCATTTCCTTAGAAGGGGAAGTGACTTGGGAAAAGGAGTGAATAAAGGAAGAATGAACAATACAAAAACATTATTGGCCCCTATTATTGTTTTTTTGACATCTTACTGAGTTCACTTATTTTATTTTTTATAATCAAGTTATGTTATGGGTGAGACTGGGGACTGCTGGATACAATTGAAATAAAATGCAATATTTACCAATGACTCTATCACAACAATGACTCCCCATTATTTTATTTATTGTGGTATGATTGGCATACAAAAAAGAGCTGTACACATCTGAGTTTGAGATAAGTATTCCTCTTTATTTTAGAAATTGTTGTTAGCCAATATTTTTCTCGCATGAGCTCTTTTATTTAATAACATTGATGATATTTTTTCTTGTGTCAATGTAAGTAACGTTTAAACATGTAGAGAATTTTTATGGGTTTATTTGAGCCAAACTGACTACAATTGCAGAAAAGCAGAATCTCGATGAATTGAGAAAATACTCCAGAGAATGGCAGTTTTGCTCCTTATTTTATACATTACAATCTAAGGAAGAGATGTAGGGGAGGTTACATGAAATCCATTGGTGGTAAATTAGGGAAGTGGGAGAACGCAAAGGGAGAAGGAGAATTTCTGGGGTTGGATAAAAATATGAAAGGAATAGACACATACTTATTTTACATTTATGGGGATAGGATAGTTAGCAGTTAACAACACAATAACAATGAGGGGTTTTGTGACCTCTGCTCTGGTGCAGTGAGGAGTCTGGAAAAAAGGAAACTAGCCTGACATTCCAAAGGTATGTCATCATAGATGTGAAAAGGCAATAGGCTCAGTTAAGGTAAAGATTGGTCTTTGTCAGGGAAGATACTAGCCTAGGTCATAAGTACCTGCCATGACTCACTTTTAGAAAGTTTTAATTTCAGACCATCCTTCTGTGAACTTTAGTTCTCTGAGTTTGAAAGACCACCATGCAGTCCTCCCCTGAGCTGATCAGTTTCATATGTGAGCCCTTTTTCATCCACACTTGCATGTATTCATCAAAACTTTATGGAACCCTTCCCTATTAAGCACCAGACATTGTGCTAAACTGTGGGACAAAACACACACACACACACACACACACACACACACACACACACAAACCCCAAACAAACAAAAAAACACAGTACACACACACACACACACACACATACACAAAAACCCCAAACAAACAAAAAAACACATGATTGCAGTGCAATCTGTAAGTACTGTGGGAGTCAAGAGGAAGCAATGACCCATTCTGATATAGTGGATGGTCTCAAAGGGCTGCTCTTCAGCACAAAGTAACCTAAGGATCCTTAACTCGGTAAGATCCATAACCTCTCTGTTCTTCAGTTGCCTCATCTGTAACATGGGGGCAAAAATAGTATTTCAAACAGAAGCATCCTATGAATTGTATCCTAGTTTAAAGTGGCTGTGCCTTCCACTAGTAACTCATCATGGCCCAGCAAGTTCAGGGAGGCTACACATTTGCTCTCTGAGTTACAGTGACGCCCAGTGCTGAATGGGGTAGGTATCCTTAATGAGAATGAAAGGGGGATTGGGTTTTCTTCATTTGTTAGGATTGGTTCTCCCTGCAGCCTCCCTCACTTTGTAGGATTAAGTTAGACACAGATGTGGCAAGTTTTGTTCAGCTGGGTGTAAATCAACTTCAATCATCTAGGCACTGGGCAGAGTTTGAATCACCGAATCCCCTGACATTCTAGAAGGCATGAGAAGGCTCATTTGTCTGGTGTTTTAGTCCAGACAGACCTAAGAGCAAAGAAGGCAGTTGTAATTCACACACCAACAAAAGCCAGTATTGCTTTTACAAAAAGGATCTGGTGTTCCATGGTTCCATCTCAAGTTGCCACATCTCAACAAAATAGCTCCCCAACAAGGGAAAATCCCCAACAAGGATTTTTATTTTAATTGTTCTTCATATTAATGAACCAAAGCAGTGAAGCTGATTCAACTATTTGAAAGACATTATCACTAGCTGTGAGAAACTTTGGCAGTAAAACCAAAAATTTTTATTTGACCTAGAAGATCAAGGTAGAATGAAGAGGTTTGGGGAGGTAGAAATTAGTGGTGATGTCTCTTATCAAAAAGATTTACAACAAATGTGGCAGCCAAATAAAACACACTATAAAAACTCTCAGTAAAAAGTTTTATACTCAGCATTTATGACAAAGAGCCAAAATCTAGGGAGACAAAGTGAAATAAGTAAAATAAGCACTCAACAATAAAAACTCATAATTTTCACCACCATCTCATGAAATAGATGTTATCCCCATTTTACAGATGAGAAAACTAATGCTTAAAGAGATTAGTGACTTCCACAAGGTCATCCTAAATCACCTTTCACTGGCTCCAAAACGTGAGAACTTAATATTGCAAAACTTTTTCATGTCGGGATTTACTTATGTCAGGTGCACAACTTTCAAAAAGGGGTGACACCAAAGGCTACCTAAGACAATAGAGCCTTAACTATGATATAATATTAGCTAATATTAAGGGATTACCTTCAGTAAATCTTCTAGGGCATGGTCCAAATTCAACTGTCTTTCTATGTTTTTAAATAAAATTGTATTAGAATATTCTCATTCCTTTATGTTCAAACTACAATAGCAGAGTAGAGTAGCTTTAACAGAGACCATATGTCTTTAAAGCTGAAATTATCTATTTTTTTAATCTTTAATTTCTTTATTGGTTAAGGTATTACACATGTGTCCTTATCCCCCCATTGCCCCCTTAACCCCCCACTCCTGCCCTCACCCCCCTGGTGTCTGTGTCCATTGGTTAGGCGAGTGGTCGGCTAACTGTGGCCACTTGAGTGTGGCTCTTCCACAAAATACCACATGCAGGCGTGCACGTACAGTGCGATTGAAACTTCGTGGCCACACTCAAGGGGCCAAAGAGCC
>NW_005370080.1:2453569-2463523 GCF_000412655.1 Myotis brandtii | reverse complement strand
CAGCTGCAAACTGTCTCACCAGCTGAGTCTGCTTTGCCAATTCGGGGTAGATATTATTCTTTTCAGCTGCTCATTCTATTTGCTCCGGGACAAGCCTTGGGACACATCTGCCTATTCTGCCGCCATCTTGTCTCTGAAATTATCTATTCAATATTATACTCATTCTATATTTTACAGTGTTCATAATATTAACCCTGAGACTCCTTGCAACTTCTTGGGGTATCATCTAAATTATAAAAGGGGGAGGTGGGAATGAGGACATATGTAATAGTGTCAACAATAAACATAAAGTTAAAAAAAGACACAAGTCTATTTAATGCAGCTATGGGGTTAGGTATATTTTACACCATTTAAATCCACTTTAGGGCCCTGGCTTGTGTAGCTCAGTTGGTTGGAACATAGTCCCATGCACCTAAAAGTTACTGGTTCAATTCCCAGTCAGGGCACCTGACTAGATTACAGGTTCAATTCATGGTGGGGGTGCATACATTGGAGGCAAGGGATCAATGTTTCTTTCATACATCAATGTTTCTATCTCTTTCTCCTTCCTTCCTCTCTCCCTAAAATCAGTAAAACATATCCTTGTGTGAGGATTAAAAAAAACTTCACCTTAGGTAAACAGTACAATTCTCTTAGCCAAAACATCCTATTGCCCAAGCATCCTGGAGCAATAAAATCTTAATGTGAAAATACTCTACAATCTCTAGTGTAAAGCTCAAATTGCTATAGTTAAAAGCTACATACTGATTGTGGACTCAACAATTTATTCATATTAAAACACGGTTTAGGTTTTAATTTTGTCTTACAATCCTCCACTTGTACACTTTTAGGTCTGATGCTTTCAGTGGTTTTATGATAAGCAATGTATCGCTCCTCCTTGGCTTGTGAGCTAGCTCTTGCATTCTTCTACATTTCAATCTTCAAATAGCTATATAAGTAAAAGGCAATGGCTCCTCTTTTTTTCTATACCATCTCTTTTCTTCCTCTACTGATGTATTTCCATTAGCTTACAAACATGCTTTCATTATCTCATCTTAAAAACAAAACAAACAAACAAAAAAAACACCAAAAAACAAACAAACAAAAAACTCTACTGATGTATTTCCATTAGCTTACAAACATGCTTTTATTATCTCATCTTAAAAACAAAACAAACAAAAAAAACACACCAAAAAACAAACAAACAAAAAAACAGAAAAGAAAAGAAAGAAAAAAAGAAGCTTTCTCTGGATCAAATTTTCTCTCTATGGCCCTGTTTCTTAACATCTCTTTAAAGTAAAACTCCTTCAGAACTTTCTTCAAGTCCTCTTCTCTCTTTCCTTTTAAATTTTTTCTGGTCAGGCCTCCCACTCCCACTCCCATTCCAAGGACTCTACTGAGATTGTTCTCAACTAGGTCAGCAATGACCTTGTTTCTCAACCTCATGCCACATGAGCTACTATCAGAGCATCTTGCTTGCTCTATTCTTCCTGATATACCTTCTTACCTTGACTCCAGGATGCTACACTTTCTAGGGATCTTTGGTTTTGTCATAGTTCATGCCTAGGCATGTGACAGGTGCTCAGTAAATAACTGTTTAAATAAAGGAAACTGGGATATCTAACCTTGTCTGCACTACAAAATAAATCCACACCACTGCTAACAGGGCACTATTAATGTTATTTGAATGTTTGTTAGGAAAATATGTTTATACTAAAACCAAATAATTACATTTCAATGTAGTAAAATCAAGTACTTTTAACAAAATACCCATTCCTCTTCAATATGCTATTTACTGACTTCCTGTAAAGTGTTTATAGAAATTATAAAATTTTGTTCTTGTTGGTTTTTTTTCTTACCTATGATATTTATTTATTTACTTACTTATTTTTAATTACATTTATTGGGGTTACATTGACTAATAAAATTATATAAGTTTTAGGTGAAGGGATTAAATTTAAAAAATGAAGTAAAAATTTTTACTGATAAAGCAATGACAGTATTTCATTGTACTGAGAATATCACCCATTTTCAAGAAAAAGTTACAAACCTGGATAGAGTAGGTCACTGATTGAAAAGCACAGCATAACATCTCTCTTTGCTTAACACTGCATTTTACAATGAATTGTAAGACCCTTGGAGTTATATCAGTGGTGAGTAACTATAATAGTAAAGCACTTTCAGAAGAAAGACATCATCATTAGGTGACACATTAGCTAGGGTCTTGTCTGTTCTGGTCAAGTCATGTGGCATTGTGTGTTAGGGAAACCTTCTTCCCTGCCTTCCCACTCCCTGAAGTGACAGCAGAGATGCTTGTTATGGGTGTTCAGTCATACTTAGGAATGGAATGAAATTGAGAGGGGGGAGGAGGGAAGTGTCCTGGTAAATTTTAACTGACTTACATTTGATTTAAGAAATATTTTTATTCAGTATATCTTTCCTAGATCAAAATGCTCTATGTTGTATATAGAAACTAAGAATCCAGACTTGCACCTTATTCAAAACAGCCTTTAAGAAAACTCAGCATCTGCACGTTCTATGAGAAGACAAGCACGTACCATGAGCCTGCTGTAAACATTGTGCGACAACAAAGCTGGGACTCTGATGCACAGGGCTTCCTCTGGGGGGGGCGGGGGTGGGGGGTGACATGCCACCAAGACAAATGGCATTCCAGCCACTCAGTTGGCCAATGTCTAAGATTATTAACCAATTTCCGTCCTGTTCTTTCTTTATGGGTTTTAATGACCAGGCAAGATTTCACTGTTTAATATTTAAACAAATGTTTTTATACTGAGACAATAAGCCTCTGTTGAGACTGGATAGGACTGTTTAATATTCTCCAGTATGGCTGACTGCCATCCCACTAGAGTAAATGGCATTAAGTTGATTTCTAGAAATGTTCACATTTAAAGCTCAGTCTTTTGAGACACAGGTGGAGACTCTCCCTGAGTTGCACACACAGCATGCCAGGTGTGTGTGGCCGGCCCTGCAGACTGCCTTTTTCTATTGTAGCAGAACAAGCTTAAGTCAGCATGGCTTGTGTTGGCTAAAGAAACTGGCTTGCTTTCATATGTGGCTGCTGCTCTGCACTGACCCTTACCAATTTACTGACAATGGCCTTTGGAATCCCTTTTCATTATCCGTCATCAAAGGCAGCTGGTGGTGAACTTTGTTTTGGGGTTTGGTATTCCTCATTGGCAAGACGGGCTTTCGAGAACCATTGAGGTAAACTTACTTAGTGTGAAAGCTTGTTTCACATGAAGCAGGATCTTTCTCAAAATCCACTTTGACCTATTTAAAGGGTAGTTAATTTTTTCCTTAAAGCTGAGTGGCCCTGATGTGAAGCAAGAAGTATAACTTTACCAAATGCTTAGGATCTTTATGTGTCTGAAAAAATTATGATGGACAGCTTTGCAAAAGATCTTTGAATACACCCCTAACAAGATATTATATCATAAGGATTGAGTGTGGGTAGAACAGGCTGCAAATCACTGTCATCATCATCATGATAGATATTTAGGCACAAAACTATACAATATTGAAGTTATAAATTTTACTTGTACCAACCATATTTTCACTACCTTCTTCCCATAGAAGAGATGAAACCCAGCAATTGGAAAGAATGATGTAAACCAGTAGTTCTCAACCTTCCTAATGCCGCGACCCTTTAATACAGTTCCTCATGTTGTGGTGACCCCCAATTTCATTGTTAGAAATTGAACATAATTAAAGCATAGTGTTTAATCAAAAAACAATATGTAATTATATATGTGTTTTCCAATGGTCTTAGGTGACCTCTGTGAAAGGGTCATTCGACATCTAAAGGGGTCTCGACCCAAAGGTTGAGAACCGCTTTGTAAACCATCTTAAGTTGAACAATCTTAGCAAAAAAAAAAAAAAAAAAAGGTACTTATTAGAATTTTAGAAAAGTACTTGGTTGATTTTTATTGTTTAAGCTTGTTTGCTTTAATAATAATAATAATTACATATATATCAAATGTAAAAATAAAATCATTTGAATATTATCTATAATAATAAAAGTGTAATATGCTAATTAGACCAGACGCCCTTCCAGATGACCTTCTTCTGGAAGAAGCCAGGGCTGCCCTAACAGGTTTGGCTCAGTGGGTAGAGCATCAGCCTGCAGACTGAAAGGTCCCAGGTTCTATTCCGGTCAAGGGCATGTACCTTGGTTGCGGGCACATCCCCAGTAGGAAGTGTGCAGGAGGCAGCTGATCAATGTTTCTCTCTCATAGATGTTTCTAACTCTCTATCCCTTTCCCTTCCTCTCTGTAAAAAATCAATAAAAATATATTTTTTAAAAAAAGAAACCAGGGCTGTGAGGGAAACCCAGGTCCCAGGTGCCTGCCTGTGGCTGTAGGGAAGCGCCAGTCCCGGGTGCCAGAGGGAAGCCAGTGCCAGCAGCTGGGGGAAGAAAGGACTACTCTTGCATGAATTTCATGCATTGGACCTCTAGTTGTGTATAAATTCTAAAGCTTCTACAACATACTGTTTGATAAGAAGATGCTTCCCACCCAAGGCCCATAGGATATGCATTAGAGGACACACTTTCTCAGAAAGCGCATTCTCTCACCCAGCTCTCTCAGACTCTATTATAATCATGGCTGGCTGAGGCCAGGAAGGGAGGTAAAGCTACCTTGCCGCAGGGAAAAGTGTTTCGCAAATTCAGATCAGAAGGATTACTTGGAGCATTTGTTAAAAATATAAATTCCTAGCACCCTTATCCGCCCACCCTTCACTTCAGGTTGACTCATTAGATATGGGTTGGAGCCCAAGAATATGGATTACTAATAAGACAATTCTTTATATCAGGAAATTGTGTGAAACATTTCTCTAGGTTATAGTATCCCCAAATCATGACTTCACTAACTAAACAAATACCAGTTTTATGGCTTGATATATTTATAAAGAGTGGACAAGAGAAGCTGGAGAAGAGCTAAGATGTGAAAAGAATATATGAAATATATGTTAGGAGAAAAATTAAGTATTACAATATAATATAAGCAACGAGTAGTGACTAGAAACTTAGGACATGAAAAAATTGTGAGAGAGAGAGAGAGAGAGAGAGAGAGAGAGAGACAGAGAGAGATATCCAGAAGGCTGCTTTCTCATATCTTGAACTTGTGTTCAGGGTCAAGGTCCCCTGTTTTCATTACAGTGCCCTGCTCAATAACCATGGCCTCTTTAGTGCATGTAATATTAGACACCTGGAAGCTAATTACCAATGCTTGTGGTTTCTTTATTTATGTATTTATTTTAAAGTGGGAATCACTAAGGAAAATAAGTGGAAGAAATATATATGTGTTTACGAAATGGTTTCCATTTATTGAGCATCCAGCTAATGTTATATCATTTCTTTATTGATCTTCACAAAAACTCTTTACGAGAAGCTTTATTATATTTCTTATTGATAAGGAACAGAAGCTCAGAGGAATGGTTTATCTAAGGTCACATTACCTACACATGAACCCAGATGTACCTCTTTCTAATACACCATCTGTCCGTGACCTATGGTGTAGGAGCTAAGAAGCTTGAATTCACTTCCTAGGTTGCCTGATAGCTCATTGTAAATATTTAGGTTCCTTTGTGCCTCAATTCCCATGTCTTCCAGTATACAGGCAACTTTACTGTCAACTGATTTTGAACAACCCCTAATTTTGCACCAGTTGAAGTAAGTATAAGACTTTTCTTTGGATTCTAAACCTGGTGTGAAATTGTGAGGAACATTTCAGAAATCTTTCAGTTGCTATAAAAATGGCAGCAGTTATCCATGGTTCAGGAGCCCATCAAAGCAGTCCATCTACCTCACGGGGCACCGCTTCATATGTTACTATTTCCTTTTGACCCTGTCTCACACTTGTCAGCTTGCTAAGCTCTGACAAAAGGGAGCTACTATCTAACACAAAGCAATATAAAATAAAGCATTCTGTTCCAGTTGGCAGAAGTCAAAATGATCTCTCAGACATTCTTGCCTTGAAGTAACTCTCTAATGAATTTCTGTTTTTATTAAATATTATGTAAAGTTGATTCATCTTCTTGGATTATAAGAGACACAAATATAACACAATGTGCTTTTCCTATGCAGAAGCTGTTTGCAGGCTATGCAACAAGTCCCAGGTGAATTTCTGCAAATCAGTGATATTTGTACAGATTTAAAGAGGTTTGCACAAAGCTTTGAAAGAATTGAAAATAAGCATTTTCGAACAATCGCCTCTGTCCAGAGGACTGTGTTCCCTGGTGTCAATGCGTATCTTTGCAAGAAAGAGCTAGGGGATATACAAAAGAACATGAAATTAATGTTAAAAAAACAGATGTCCAGAGCCTTAGAGACTAGCAAAGCAATGCTTGAGCAAGAGAGCTATAAAGTGCAATGAGTCCAGGAAGGAAATGTGATAATGTGGGGGAGTGATATCTGTTGGGTAGGTCCTGGGTCTGTAGGGGTTTCATATTTTCAGCAATGACTCAGTGATGGCACCAAGAATATATTTGTGCTTATTATGTTAATAGGTGACCCCAGACTGACCCAAAGAAAATTCAAATTCCAAATGACTTTTTTCAATGTGGGGGAGGAACTTAGTGCAGATTTTAAGGATGTGTTCCAGGCAATGTGCACATACAGAATATAACATGGCAGGAGACAATTGTTTGGAGTTTACAATGAACTTCATGCTGTCTCTAGTTATCAATGCGCAGCCATAGCATTTTTCCAAATATGCATGTAGATTGTACAGTGTTTAACTGGAAAGGAAGTATATGGTGGGCTCCCTTATCTTGAGTCAATAAAGCCAAGGGCAGAAAATAGGAGGGGATTGTAGAATGGAAGATTCAGGTCAACCAAAAGGATGAGATTTGCAATATGGAGAATTGTTTAGTACCAGAATATATGGATAAAGATGCTATAATCATCCTTCTTAGTACTTTTCTGAGATCTGTAAAAAAGCAGAGGAGTTGCCATCCAACTAAGATAACTTGCAGGCTATTATGACTACCAACACATATGGCATCCAGGTTTAGATGATTATGTAAGGTCCCCTTCACCTGATGTTTCTGTGGACATCAGGAGAGGAAATGCAGGCCTTAATAGAAATTTCCCTGGACTTCTTCTCTCATCCTGGACCCAGAGAGTTCTCAGGATAGCACAGGCTTAGGTTGTGTTGGCTTTTCATCTCTCTATCCTAATTGACTCTGAAGTTGGAACACACCCCTGTTTTATTCCCATTCAGGTCCTCAAAATAGAACTGGATGAGTTCATTTTCTCCTGCCCTGCACTAACTCTGACTTGGCTAGTTCAACTCCACAAATTGTATTGTCCCCCTACCAGACTGGGAGGAAGAGACAAAGAAAAGGAGAGGGAAAGCAAGAAGACAGATGATAGGCATGCAATAAATATTTATTAGATGGATGAGTGATCTATGATTCCTGATATCCCTTCTTGTGTTTTCCCACTCAAGAGCACATATTAGCTCTTAAAAAAAAATCTGAGAACCAATTTAGCTCACTTTACACCACTTCAAGCCCTGAAATGACCTAATATTTTATCTTGGAATGCTCCACTGTGCTTTCAAAAATTCCTAGTATGTAATGGTGTGGTTTGGCTTAATTCTGTTTTCATAAAAGATGTTTGGCTAAATGAGCCCTTCACAAAAACTCCATTGTTATCACCAGACTCAACCTTTCACCAATGAAAAAGCATCCCCTTATTAAATTTTTGGTGTTTTGACTATTAGGCTTTTCCTTTACTCTATATAACAAATTTTCCCACTTTCAAAACTGAGGCAACTCTTCTATGTTGGCTTATAGCTAGAGTAAGTTTAGACTACCATAAGCCACATGCAAGTAAATCTCACTATGTATAAATTCTGATACCAGAAAATCTGATTTCAAAACACACACATTGCAGCCAAGGCCAATTCTTTTTAGAACTGAAGGATTCACCATAAGATTTCTTTAAATATTGATCAAGGGTGTAAATGTGGTTCAAATTACATGCAACTTTTTAGGAACACATCTATTGTGCAAGAGAGGTAATGTTTCTGAAATGATCACAGGGTAGGCCAAGCAGCCAACTGGTGAGGAATTCAAAAGGGACTCAGGGTGTTAGGAACTAGAGTTCCCAAAGACCTTTAAGGCATGTAGACTCTTTCAAGCTCTGCTGGTCAGGAAAAATCTCAGAACTACCCAACTTAAAATTGCTTGCTTCACAGACAGTTAAATCCAGAGATGAAAAATGAATTGGAATAGGGAAAGAACATTTTAACTGCTCCTATCATGCCAAATGTCCTAGTCCTAGCTAGCCTTAATTGACACATGACAGACACTAACACTTTGGCAATGAAATATTTACATAGTCTACATTTTTTTTGAAAAATTGAATAACTCAGAGGAATACAAAATGCAATAAGATAGATAAATGGAATACACCTGAGAAAAAAGACAGGGATATAAAAATAAAGAGACCAACTAATTCAACAAAATATGCTATAATGTGTTCTCTTATGAAAGACATTGATGTGACTCCAAGCTTTTCAGCAGTCAATGAGAAACAGGAAACTAAATTGTTACATAATTTACTATCTTCCTAAGGTTTAAAAAAAAATTGCTCATGAAAGTATACCAGAAAGAAATTTGTCACCTAAGTCCCCATAAAGATGGCACTGGGTAAGTAAAAAATAACATCTCTAATGATATACTTACTATTCTCCAGTGGTTCTCAAACTTTAGGATGCATCAGAATCAGTTGTAAGACTTGTTAAAACACAGATTTCCAATGGCACCCCAAAGTTTCTGGTGCAGCATAGCTGGGGTGGGGCCCAAGTATTTTTATTTTTAATATGCTCTCAAGTGATACTGATGCTGTTGGCTCAGGAACCACACTGGGATAACTACTGCTGTAAGCACTAGACCAAATTTCTCGAGTTCACTTCTTAAAGCATACCTCCAGATAGACTGACGACAATGCAGAAACTGCACCTGATCAGTCCCACGGATTAGTGCAAGAGTCCAGGCGCATTTCCTCTGTGGGTCCAGCCCACAGTGAGTGGACCAATGTGGAGAGGTAATGGCCACACATTTCTCATTCAGTATATTTGTCATATTGTTCCCTAATGCAGTTTATCACTGTTGATTTATCCATTGTATAACCCAAACAAACTTACAGATTTCTTTCTTACTTGTCAAATCTTGTTTGCCATTCAGAGCAGAAGGAATTCTACCTATTGGACCCCAACCATCTGTCAACAGCAATCACAAAAACAGCCTTTTCTGAAGGATAGCTTCTTTTTAACTGTCACAAAATTTTGCATTTATATTAGTTAGTTGTTATTCATGTGTTCTTTTATTATTTATCAACTTTTCAAGATTGAAATTCCTCATATTTTTCAATCACAGTTAAAATTCTACAAACTATGTCAAATGCTCCCTAGTATCTCTAAAGCATGTGACATAGTGCTTTGTATAAAAAGGGCATTCAATTATTTTGAGCACCAAAATGCTTAAGAAGAAAACTTTAAAAAAAAAAAAACCTGTGCCGCTAATAACTAATGTCAACAGAGGAGATTCCTTTTAGCCAACTCAACATACCTTCTTTCTCATAAAGCTGGACTGCTTTTAGATTGACAATGTTCTATTGAGAAAAAAAATGTGAACACAAGAAAATATGGTTTTATTAACAATGTAATCAATGCGTGGCATGGTTATTCCCTTTGAACTAGGATTTTTTCCATATTTTAAAGATGAGTTCATTCATTGATTCAACAAATATTTGCTGAACTTTCATTATATGTAAAATACCTTCTTAAGGAGCTCACACCACAATAGGGAGGACAGAGACATAACCCATAAACAGGTCACCTGCTGGGGAAACAAAGAAGAAATTTTTCAGGCAGGTGGAGGGCCTAGACCAGCCGTGGGCAAACTACGGCCCGTTTGAAATGAATAAAACTAAAAAAAAAAAAA
>NW_005370080.1:2433206-2453495 GCF_000412655.1 Myotis brandtii | reverse complement strand
ACATAACCCATAAACAGGTCACCTGCTGGGGAAACAAAGAAATTTTTCAGGCAGGTGGAGGGCCTAGACGGTTATCATATTCAAGGTGGCAGAACACATATTGAGGGTGGCAGAAACACTGTAGGAAAACAGAACTCACACTGTTAGGAATTAGTATGCCTTTTACCATAACAGGTGAAACAAACAAACTAATCCATTAATCAACATCCTCCTGTGAGCAAGGGAAGCATGATGAATCAGGACGAGCTGACACACAGTGAAACGTTTTGAAAAGGAGCCATAGAGGATGTCTGACCAGAGATAGTCTTCCACCGATTGCCATGGTCGTGACATTTCACTGTAAAGAAACCATACCTACACATCTTAAAGGCTTTCTGGTTTTTAAAAGTCCTCCGGTAAAAAGCCATTTTTCCTAAGACAGGGTTGCTCAGCCTCCCAGCACTATTGGCATTTGGGGGCAGATAAGTTTCTTGCTTTGCAGGGTTGTCTTGTGCATTATAGGATGGTTAGCAGCATTTCTGCCATCTACCCCCTAAAAGCCAGTAGCAGCTCACCCCCTAGTGATGGCAATCAAAAATATCTCCAGACATTGCTAAATGTCCCCTGGGAGGCAAAATTGCCCCTCCACCCCCATTGAGACCCACTGTCCTAGGAGGTATTACACCCTAGGTCAGTGATGGCGAACCTTTTGAGCTCGGCGTGTCAGCATTTTGAAAAACCCTAACTTAACTCTGGTGCCGTGTCACATATAGAAATTTTTTGATATTTGCAACCATAGTAAAACAAAGATTTATATTTCTGATATTTATTTTATATATTTAAATGCCATTTAACAAAGAAAAATCAACCAAAAAAATGAGTTCACATGTCACCTCTGACACGCGTGTCATAGGTTCGCCATCACTGCCCTAGGCTGAGGTCAGCTGTGATTCTGATCAATGAACAGCAATCCTCTCTCTGGGGGTGCTGACTTACCCACCATGCAGCTAAGTGAGGAGTGACAGACCACTGAGGAAGCAGGATGACAACTGCCTGCCAACTTTATTGCCTATACCAGCTGTGGCTGACAATGGGGTGGCAGGTGTCCTCTCCAACAGAAATTTAGGAATCAAACCATTTCAGTACAGGAAAGATCTTGGGAGAGGGAAGGAGGTGAATCAGAGTATGCTAAATCACAACCACCCAATTTCACATGAGCTTGCCAAAGAATGGCTAAATTGAATCCTTTCTTTTTAGGTATAGCATTCAGCAAAAAATGATATGATTGATGATATATTGATCAATAAAATGTCTATAAAGTACACATTATAGATATATTATTAACAACCATAAAAATAGCAATTTTCTTTATACATGGAATGCTTTACAATGTTTAAAATCTTTTTCATATACTACCTTTTCCAAAAATTGTCAATACATTCTGATGTTTCAAAAATCAAAACAGCCGAAACCGGTTTGGCTCAGTGGATAGAGTGTCGGCTTGCGGACTGAAGGGTCCCAGGTTCGATTCCGGTCAAGGGCATGTACCTGGGTTGCGGGCACATCCCCGGTGGGAGATGTGCAGGAGGCAGCTGATTGATGTTTCTCTCTCATCGATGTTTCTAACTCTCTCTCTCTCCCTTCCTCTCTGTAAAAAATCAATAAAATATATTTTTAAAAAAATCAAAACAATCTGAAAAGGGAAACAGTGAAAAGTCTCACTGCCACCCTTGCTTCATCCACTCCATTTCCTCCTCATTAAAGATAAATAACTATTTTATGAGTTTCTTTGGTATTTTTCTAGTATTTCCTTGTGAAAATACAATGTAAGTATATATTTTTCTATTTCTTGCACAAAACGTTATCATGTTATCCATTCTGTTTTGCAGTTTGCTTTATTTTTTTTTAACCTCTTGGAAACTGTTCCATATAGAGAACTTTCTCATCCTTTGTTTCCATAGTTGCATTGCCTTCTATTACGTGGATATGCCACCATTTGTGTAGATTGTCCTCTATTGATGAACCTTGGATGGTTTTCAATTGTTTGCTATTGCATGTAATGCTGCAGTCATTATGCTTGGCCATGCATTGTTTTACTAGTATATGTGTATGTGCTACCTTTATCTGATCCTCACATCAATCCCATGAGATAGACAGGAAAAGGACCTTTCCCTCATCTTACAAAGTGTTTCTTTTAGTGTGTGTGGTAAAAACAAACAAAACAACACATAAAAATGTATGATATGAATTCTTTTTAAGTGTGCAGTTCAGTAGTATTAAGTATGTTTACATTGCTGTGAAACAGATTGCCAGAACTTCTTATCCTGCGGACTGAAACAGTACTCGTTAAACAATAAGCTCCCTTTTTGCCCTTATCCCCAGTCACTGGTAGCTACTATACTATGTCTATGAATTTGACTACTTTAGATACTTCTTGTAAGTGGAATAATATAGTATTTTTCTTTTTGTGACTAACTTATTTTAATTAGCATAGTGTCTTCCCGGTTCATCCATATTGTACTACAGTGCATCAGAATTTCACTCCTTTTTAAGGCTGAATAATATTTCATTGCATGTATATACATTTTGTTTATCCATTAATCTGTTGATGGACTCATAGATTGCTTCTACCTTTTGGCTATTGTGAATAACGCTGCTCTAAACATAGGTGTGCAAATATCTCTCCAAGACGCTGTTTTCAATTATTTTGACTATGCACCCAAAATTAGGATTACTGGATCATATGGTAATTCTATTTTTAGTTTTTGAAAAAATATCATACTGTTTCCCAGAGTGGTCACACCATTTTATGTTCCCATCAGCAGTGTACAAGGGGAAAAATTAATTCGTAAATACTCTTAAATTTTGATAGTGTTATATATGCAGAGACCAAGACATATGCTACAGCCTCACAGGTAATACAAGGCAGAACAGGAACATGCCCACAGACCTTCACGACACAATCTATTGCCTTAAACCATTCTATTTACTGAATCAAAGTCCCAAGTAAAGCAAACAATTCAAATGCTATATTCTGTCATCACTAATTACCTCTGTTAGAATCTCAGCAATAATTTTAGCCAATGGATTTTTCTACTCTTTGAGAGGATAAATCTTCCCCTTGTTCCTCAATTCTACTATTGCTCTCTCCAGCCCCACCGTCCTGCCTTAT
Source organism: Myotis brandtii (assembly GCF_000412655.1). Lineage (NCBI taxonomy): Eukaryota > Metazoa > Chordata > Mammalia > Chiroptera > Vespertilionidae > Myotis > Myotis brandtii. Next base: position 2,450,344 of record NW_005370080.1, on the reverse strand, counting down.
ACTCCAAAAATATAGAAGATTGGTATACCAGCTTATTGGTTGTTATTCATGCAGGTTGCATTCATCCTCAACTATTCATAAATTAACTTAGAACTTGAACTTGGAAACAGAATGATGCCCCATTAGCCATGCGCTGGTGAAAGAGTTCTGAATGACTAACACAGTAACCTGGCTAGATGGGTTCGCTAACCCCAAAAGCTGTGATCTCTGGGCCAGGCACGTGGGGCCAGAGGAAGAACTAACTCTTGGCTGTATTACTGGATTTTTCCACAAAAGAATTATTGCAGGAAGACAGGTCGCAAAGTCAAAGCATATATTGCCAAGCAGGGAACACCATCAGAGGCAAAAACAAACACCAGCAGGAAAAAAGGAAAGCCTGGCCCACTCTTCCTCACACGTCTCACCTCAAAGATGTTGGTAGTTGGAAGCTGTTTCAATAATGATAGCTCAAACTGATAACAATGCTCTCTAGAACTGTCCTTGCAATCTGGTTGTTTTAGGTTTCATAAAACATCCAATGAAGAAAAGGAAGGTCATTACCATGGGGAAGGATGTGACTGAATGTTGTTCAGCAGAGCTAATGCCTTCCTGATCTACACATGCCTCAGATCAGTTTTCAAAGGTTTTGTACTCTAATTGTCAAGGAGCTTGCCACTAACAATAAAATAATAATCTCTGACACTGGAGTGCACTATCGATGTTGAAGAAAATGATGGTGTCTGTGCATGAATGGGACAGCTACTAATCAGTTAACAAATAGTAGAACCTGACATGTCAAGATGAACTAGAAATTCACAATATGTAGAAGGAGACATTGAATAAACTATCATGAATGTGTGCCTGTCTTGAACTTGCCATTGGACAAGAGGAAGAAAAAGGAGGAAAATCTCTCAGAATTCATAACCATACTCTGACACATATGTAAGTTCACTACCCAACTTTGTAATTATAGTTTGATACAAAGAAACCTGAATCCAATCCAAGACCTTTGGAAATATGCTTTGTCCTCCAAATTCTATTTCCCAATGATCAAAGACTGAATCTTATCATAAATTATCTAATCCATTATCTTAACACTTTAATTTATTATGTAATATAAACACTCCCAGAAAGAGTAACATATGAAGATATTATTATCCAGGTATCTATCATAACTCTATTACCTATAGTAAAGGTAATTAATTCTTTTGAGTCTCGGAATTCATAAATTCTAGAAGATTAAAGTGTCAAAGAATGAAAGCTAAATAGACACATTTTTAATCTATGTCTATTCTATTAAAATGTTTTCTTATTTAATTCTCATAAAATCCTACTGTGCAATTTATCATTATTAATATTATTGCTAAGTTATTGATGAGAAAACTGAAGCATGCTAATTAAGTAAATGGTGGTAATTTGCTTATTATAGAATTAAACTAGGATTCATTCTATGATAGGCCCCAAATGCTTTACTACTATGCTATACATGCTGCCTCACTAAGCTTCTTTCCGGTATTCACATTCTATTGTTATAATAAAATTTAGAAATCAGAATTATTTTCTATTCCATAGTTAAGAACATGTCCTTTGTATATATTACAATACTAAACCCCTCTTCAAAGATTAGGTTCTTAGTGTGAATAAAGCATCTGAAAGCAAGTATGACTGGCTCTTGAGGAAAAGGACAGAAATTGTTCATTCATTTCTGAATATTTTAAAGGGCCTAATATATTCTGGGGCGTATATAGAGATCAGAAAATTGCTCTTAGGAAGCTTACATTCTAATAGGGAACAACATAAAATAAACAACTAGAAAAGTAATAACATTTAAGAAAATGTTAGTTTCTGTAAAGAATAGAAAAATGGAATAGAGAATGATTGACAGGATGGGGCTGCTGTTTTAGCAAGGAGGTTAGGAATTGCCAGTCTGAGATAGCAATACTTGAGAAAAACCCTGAATGATGAGTTTAAAAACCAGTCATGCTGAGATCTGTGGTCTCAGAAAGAACTTCACAGCCTAAAGGAAAGCAAGCATAAAAACCATAAGGTAAGGGGGTACACTCAGTGGCCTGGAGTGTAAAAGACAGAGTAGTTGGAGATAATTTTACAGAGGTATATGGGTCTAGTAGACTCTAGAAGATCATGTGTAGGCTTGTCATTAGTTGGAAACTACTAGGGAGTTGCCAAATAGCCTTCACCTAGCTTCCTCCAGTGTTAATATCTTACATAACAATGATCAAAACTAAGAAATTAACTAAGATTTTACAGTTTTTTTCACTATTGTTCATTTTCTCTTTCTGGATCCCATGTTTGCATTGAGTTGTCATGTCTCCTTAGTCTCCCTCAATCTGTGACAGTTCTTAGTCTTTCATTGTCTTTCATGACCTTGATATTTTGAAGAATAATTGTCAGCTACTTTTGTAAAATGTTCTTCAGTTTGTCTCATGTTTTCTCATAATTAGGTTGAGGTTGTACATTTAAAAAAATTTTTTGTATTGATTTCAGAGAGGAAGGGAGAGGGATAGAGAAGTAGAAGCATCAATGATGAGAGAGAATCATTGATTTGCTGCCTCCTGCACGTCCTACACCAGGGACTGAGCCCCCTACCCGGGTATGTGCCCTGACTGGGAATCGAACCGTGACCTCCTAGTTCATAGGTCAATGCTCAACCACTAAGCCATGCTGGCTGGGCGTAGTTGTACATTTTGAAAAAAATACCACAGAAATTATTGTCTTCCTTGTGCATGATCAAATCAGAGGGAATATGTAATAACATGCTATTACATGTTATTATTGGTGATATTAACCTTGAACATTTAGTTAAGGTACTGACTGCTGAACTTCTCCACTGTACGGTGTCATTTGTTAAGCAAACATCACATCACAAATATATTTTGGAAAGAGTGAGGTATAAATTAGTCCAATAAATAAAATATGAATCATAAAATAGTGTGAAAAATATATTTATATTGTATAATTAGGAGATATATGATGTTCAGAATAGGGTTTATGCTACTCAAATCACAATTGATAATATTTTGCTGAAATTGGGTGCCTGGAATATACATATGTTAACAGTATTCTTTCATATGTCAATTCCTTTTTGTTACATACTCTGTCTAGACCTATTATGTCCTAAATATGTCTTGATGCTATGGTAGTTCACAAAAATCTAGAATTTCTAGCCCAATTAGAAAGCTCTCCAGTCCACATTTTTTATACATTTTAATAAATGTCAACAATTTGTATAAGGTAAAGAGCTATTAAATTAAGCTGCTGAGTGGGAAATGCAATCCTTCAACTCTCTGGAGCACACTATCTCTTTGATATATATTCTTATTGGCACATTTCAAAAGAGATTTAGATTACAAGTTTGCATTAAAAGCACAGGGCACATTCATGTGAAGTCTATAACCCCAGGGACAAAGTCATCAAGGATCTCCCTGAGGTAAAAAAAAAAAAAAAAAAAAAAAAAAAAAAGAAAAAAAAAAAAAAGACACTGTGACATTCTCAGCTGGAGAGAAAGAACAAAACAACCTGTTTATCACTCTCTAAAGAAATTTAGATCTAATCAAAGACTGAATAGCAATCATGTTTTTACAGGAAGAACACCATGATGATTTTCTAGCTATAAAAAAAGAATGGAAGTAAATCAGTGAGCTTCACAAATTTGAGAGTTCTGAAAATGACTCATCAAGCAATCATGTCAGGAATGCCTGGTTACTACCAGATGTCTGGATTGGTTTTCTGACTGCATTTTTGAGATCCATATTGAAGGAGAGCATCTCTCCTTCAGACCAGATCTCACCTTAAACTTGTTGAAATTTAAGCCAATGTGAAGATGGAGATTCGAGTGTTCCAGGGGTGCATGGATAGTGTTGTGTTAGCTATTCGTTGACTTGTGGAAGGAGCAGATTTGCCTCAATTCTTTTCTTTGTATCCCAAAACAAAGAAGCAGGCTGTCTTGGTGGGACTTCAACTTGGTATAGCACATTTCTGGAATACACATACATGCGGGTGGTAATTCAATTCATACCCATATATGCACTTAATGTGACTCACACTACCTTGTCTATCTTTTCATTTCTATTAATCATGTATTGCCTTGTGATACTTCATATTTATTGTGTAACACAAACTTTTATATTATTTGATTTTCATTTATCCTCTTATCTACCTAAGCCAGCTGTAAGCTCATTGAGAACAAGAATCATGCTTTTTCTTCTTTTGTGACTCCCACAGAATCTAGATTGCATTGGAATTACAACATATTATGAATTTCAAATTAATGAAAAAATGTGATATTTTTCTTATAAAGAAATACCATGAACAACAAAAAAAAAAAATGAGAAGAAGCATTTCCCACAAGCTCATCTTGTTCTTACTGGAACCAAATGACAAAAACTTGTTGGATGGTCTCTGCAATTGTTGGTCTGCATGTGGTCCTCATAGATATGCTAAGTCCAGCATTGTTCTTCCTGGTGGTGACTTCCTCTGGTTTTCCCTTCACATTGGATATCATCATAAACAAAATTACGTTAAAAGTTCATCTAAAATATAAAGCAATCAATCAAAATATTGTTATTGAGAGTCTACTATGTCCATGAACTACTTTTCAAAAGTGGGTAGGTATTATAAAATCAATAACAGAACATCATAACACCCAAACTGGAAATCACTGTGGTGTGTTAAATATGACTTACAGTGTACTTATCTATATATATAAAAGGCTAAGTCCATCCATCCAACCAGTAGCTATGATGGGCACTGACCACCAGGGGGCAGATGCTCAATGAAGGAGCTGCCATGATGCCCACTGGCCATTTAAAAATGAATGGCACCATGGACCTGACGCTGACAAACTAATACTCAGCTTCCCCCAAGTGGGACACAGGCTCCACCCCACCCCGGAGCGACAGCCCACCAATCACAGCCAATGCTGCTGAGACCCCATGGCGCAAGATGCGGCCCACAGCCCAGCCTAGCTCAGATGGAAACAGTGGCTGTGGGTGCCGGGTAATGACGTCATGTAGCAACACCCAGCTTCCTCTCCCTAGTGACTAGCCTTCTTGGAGTTTCTTCAGCCCAGGAACCCAACTTGCTTTATAGCCAGGTACAAACAGTTTAACCAAATGTTTGTGAAGCATTTTCCCATGCCTCATCTCATTTGATCCTCACAGAAGTCCTGGAGTAGGTAGATAGGAGATTCGATAGAATCCTATTTTCTTTTCATTAGCGAGACATGAATAGCAATATTAAAATATTTTTTCTAATTAATTTCCTTTCAGTGTGCACAAAACCATGTACCAGGACACTAATTTGAACATAAACTTTAAGATTGAGTTCTTTAAAGGGAGTAGCTTGCTAATTTAACTATTCTAGATGCAATAATCATGACCCTAATTGATCAGGTTGGCACTACCAAGTTTAACAATACATTGGAGCAGTGTTTCCCAAACTGTGCTCCTTGGTATACTGGTTTCTGGTAAGCAGTCAGTAGGTGTTCAATTTCAAAGGTCATGGTGTTCCAAGGAGCACAATTTAGAAAAAGTTTTTTTTTGGAGTGTATTTTTTAATTCAGTTCCTTTTGGAGACAATAAAAGGATTCCTTGAGAAAAAGGACACCTGTTTTCTGTAATGAGAACCACGTGCAGTTGACTCTGCAGAGACCTGGGTATCCTAAAGAGCAGGTAATAAATTGTAATCAGTGGGTAAAAGAATAGTTTCTATTCTATCTAATCTTTATCTTTTCACCTTCTCTCTCCCATTCTCTGGTTTTGTCCATCCTTTTTTGGAGCTAGGGTATTTATTTCTGTGTTTTTTTTGCCCCATGTTACTTAATGTAAAAAAGTTATTTCTTTTAGTAACCACAGAAATTACTTGTTGCTTATTGCTGAATTTCTTAGTCTTACAACTTGTCCGAATTATCTCTCAAAGATTAACATTCTATGATATTTGGAGAAAGAGAGAGATAGACTAACTGCTCTGTTAATAATATATTTTCCTTTATCCCCTAGAATATTCAGAAACAAGAAATAGCCCATGTCTTCAACTTCTTCCCTTAACTGGTTTCATTCTCTTACCCCATAAATATGTTGAAGTCTCCTCCATGCTAATCAAATTCTCTTGACTCTCCTGGTTATTGCATTATTCTTCATTCTATTCTCAGCAAATTTCTAGGATAAAGTTATTTTTACTCATTGTGCTCACACCTCCAATTTACTCTTCAGCTTTCTACATCTAGTTTGTAGATTCTTCCCCAATCCACTCTACTAATATGGTTCTAAGAATACCAATAACCTGTTATCATCTTGCTTGATCTTTCTGGTGCAGCTGACTCATTAACCAGAACCTAAATGAACTCTCTACTCTCATAGTTTTAATTACAACATACCTGCTTGGTTATTCTCATTCTTATTCACTTTGCAAGATTCCCTATGTCCATCCAACCCTAACTTTGGTGTTCCCTGGTGCCTGTTCTTGCTTACTCTTCTCACTCTATTTATTCTTTCTGAATAATTTATTCATTCTCAGATATTTAGTCTCCACTTGTTTGCTGATGACTTGTAATTGTCTCTCTCCACTAGGAGCACCTCCCCTATATTTCAGATTCATATAATCAAATGTTTCTCAGACACCTTTGTCTGGATACTCCATACAAACTCACACTCAACATATTCACAATAGAACTTTTCACCCCTTCCTCCTACCTCAGAACAATGTACTCTTTCAAATGTAATTCTTACTATCATTGGTGGTAACATTACAGTCTTTGTCATCCACAAAAGAAACCTCTGTTCTATCTTCATGCAGTCAGCTTCTTCTCTTATCTCTCCCTCACTTGCAACATTTAAGAATAACTTGGTCCTCTCAATCTTATCACATTACCATACTGAATAGCCTTTGAACTCATGGTCTCACTCATTTAAGTTTATTGCCCGCACAGCTGATAAACTAATCTACCTAAAACACAAATCAGGTCAAATCACTGCTCTGTTCAATGCCTACCAGCCAAAATCCAATAGGAAGCTATTGTCTACAGTAGCAATTCTCACTCAGGTGTTCTGTAAATTCTTCACTTTTTCTATTTATCTCCATATGCTGGATTTTCTTAATCAACAAAATATTGCAGATTGAATGCAGAAACAGATATGAGAACCCAGATGTCTTCTCTTAACCCAGACATTAAAGAGATTTGCAAAAAAATGTAAAGCAATGCCACTCTTCTCATTAACTTTGATTCTTGTTTTGGAAAAATGAAATTGCTTTTCATAAAAATATATTATTTATGTTAACATATAATACATTTATTATTTTAAAATAAATAAATTAATAAATGTTTTTATAATTAAGAAATAAATGTTCATTTCTAACAGTAAATTTAGATTGATCTAACCTTTATAATCAAAAGGTCTTTGGGATCCTCAATCATTTTTAACAGTGAATTCAAAAACTTTATAAACTTCTGATTTAAAGGTTACTATGAAAGCTCTTTAACATGCAGGTGTTCACTCACCTATTTAATGCATTTTCTTTTTTAGGATTCATTTATAAAATTATATTACACCTGATCTACCTCTGACCCAATTAATTACATGGTCACCTCCTTGATAAAGCATTCCTCAAACTCTAGTCTAGACTAGGTTATTCCTTTTTTCTGGTCCAATTGTGCTGAAATAACTTATTTTTGTATATCACTTCCTAAGGCTTGTCAATTCCTGAAGAAGATACTGTATTTTATTAACCTTTATATTCTCAGTCCCTTGCTCAGTACTTCAAGATAATCAATAACTGACTGTTCACAGGTCTATGGCTGATTTTCAAAAAAGGTTTTAGTATTTGTGGCTGGTTTTCTTCCTATTGCACTCAAAGTTGGAACAGTTTCAAATTCTCCTAATTCATAATCACAAATCTTCCATTTTATTTACTAATCCACTGATGCATTTATTAAACAAATACTGAGTGCTTACTGTGTCTTAGGCCTTGGCTAGACACAGAGTTTTCAATGATGAGACAAAACACACATTTTCTGTTTCCATTTGTAGCAAGTTGTCCATAAATAAAACTCACCATTGCACCCATAAATACAGAAATAAATGTATACCTATAAATAGCCATATGTGTTGCTAGAAGCAAAAAAATACATGGGATACATGGTGCTATTAGAAAGGCTCAGGGGGGGGGCACATTTTATTCTAATAGTTCAGGCCACCAGAGAAGGATTCCCTCAGAGGATGATATTTAAGATGAAACTGAAAAGGTGGAAAGAAATAGCCAGATGTGGAGTAGATGGAAGAACAGGAAGTGTAAAGGCCCAGAAGTATATTTGTCATATTTGAGGAGCAAAAAGACAAGTGATATGACTGAAGTAGCATGAACAAGGGGCAGAAGAGCCTGACTTAATATTAAAGATGCCAAAACATGCAGGATTTTATGTCAAGTCATCATAACTTATCATATAAACTGAAACATTTTGTGAATGAAAGGGCATGGTCAGAATAAGAACTTAGTCATATAAACGACTGTCTTTGGCAAATCAAAACAGATGGTCACCTTACTTATAAACCATGTTAAGGTGATAATATTTCATTTCAAATGAAATTGGAAGCTATTCAAGAATTTTAAGATTACTTTGGCTGCTATCTGGAAGATGAAAAATAAGAGAGTAAAATTAAAAATAAGAAAACCATTAGGGGAACTCTTGCAACAGTCTAGGTAAAGGTAATATTGGCTTAGAATAGGGTGGGAGTGGAAAGGCTTAATATCTATTTAGAAATAAAATCAATAAGGTTTGGTGATATGGAGGTGGTGGTTTGAGGGAAAGGTAAGAGTCAGGAATTATCCTACATTTTTTAATTGAGTAAATGAGCAGATGGCCAACCTCCCATGTCCCTCCCCGGCACCAATCGTGCACCTGTGGGGTCCCTCAGCCTGGCCTGCACTCTCTGGCAACCCAGAACCCCTTGGGGGATATTGGAGAGCCGGGTTCAGCTCAATCCTGCAGGCCAGGCTGAGGGACCCCACTGGTGCACGAATTCATGCACCGGGCCTCTAGTTTGTTATATAAAAAGGATGGCTTCTAACTTTAAATTTTGAAATCCTTGCTAGGGCAACTTGAATGACTGATTATATTTCATCTTTTGAAAGATGAATTGTCAAGTTTTCTGAAAAGGACTTATACTACAAAGTTGTAGCATTTCTTAACTGTTTGAGAATAAAGCACTTGAAAAAATTATTTTGTAAGTATGTGAGTGAGGTCAGTTGTTATGGGGAAAGTATTTATAAATTAAGAATCTGATCGCTAAAATATCATTCTCTGATATTTTCTTTGGTAAGTTTGGATTTAGTAAAATAAGTTTTCTTGAATAGGTAAGACCTGAATCTTGTTTGTAAAGCTGATATAATTATTTTCTCTATGACAAAAGGCCTACCAGCCTATCTAAGTCAACATTATTTCATTAATTATGACTGAGTCTCTTTCTATTTTTAGACTTGAAGCTAAAACTGAAATAATTAGGTCATGACTCTTTCTTCCAAGTTCATGTAAGAACGCATGCCTGTGGAATTCTCTCACTGAATTAATGATTTCAAGAATTTTAGAGAATAAATCTTTCAAAGGCCCATTACCTCTCCCATTGGTACATGTAACAAATAATGAAAAGAAATAATCATGATTTGCTAACAGAACTTAGCCCTGATCTACTTTTACTATTACATGAAGATAGAGCTCATGCATACTTGAATAAATATATCTAATTAAATATTTTACATAGTAGTTTCCAAGAGTTACTAGACATAGGAATTTTAAAGTAATGATATGTTACCCGCCTTTCATTTATCCCTTGAAAATTTTGATAAGAATAATGATGTAATGATTCTGGCTAAGTAAATTTATATGTGTGTGTACTTGTATGTGTATGTATATGTTTGTGTATGTATTGATGTGAATATGTATATATACATGTGTATAAATATATATATGTGTGTGTATATATATATATATGTGTGTGTATATATATATATATATATATATGTATATGTGTATATACATATATATATATATATATAACTGAAAGGATAGATACAAAACTATTGATAGGGATTTACTCCGTAGAGGGGAGTGGAAATGTAGGGATGCATGATGTGAACACAGTACAATATTATGTATGTCAATAATATTTTAATCTTTCAACATGTCAATGTATTAACATTTCTTGTGTAATTTAAAAAGAAATAGAGAAACAAATAAATAGATGGCATTTTATTTTAAAAAGCAAGATAATCAGGAAGAGGAGAATAATAGGATAACTATCAAAAAGTAGAAATATGGCAAAAGTATCTAAACTTTACTTCTCTTTGGGAAAATTGGTGCAAAGATCAGAACTTTTGAAAATGTAACCATCTGAACTTTGGCTAGACCAAATGTTCCCAGTAGCAATTGGCTGGTTATTTATCTATTGGTTTTGTGTAGAGAGAGCCCCACCAGCCCCGAGATCTCTTCTTTGGCTGTACTCCTGCTATCCCACCTCTAACTGTGCAGCAGAGACCCTTCAGCAGAGGAGTCATTATGAACATTATGCTCTTGGTCTCTGTTTTAGGCTTCCTCTATTTAGATGGTTGACCTTGGCTAAAATCCTATCATTTTGTTTTTATTAAGCTCTTAAAAAAAAAAAAACAATCTTGTACTGCTCTCCTTTTCCCTTGGTTATGGTCAACCAAACTTGATGAGTCATAAGGTCACTCCTTTAATCCTCATAAGTACTTATTCAAAATGCAACCCTTCAAAGAAAGAATTTCCATGGATAGCTCCCCTCAGAGAGGCAAAACCCTCTAACCCCTGGGGAGAATTTCTCTGTGTTACATACACCCTGCCTTCCAACATCTGCAGATCCCCAGATCAGGACATTCATTATGGACAGGCTTGAAGAAAGTCCCTCAAGAGTTGAGCAAGCTTTTGCTACCAGGAACCCAGTGGTACTGGATGAACATATCTTAGGGAGCCAGAATGGAAATGGGTTTAATTTCTGATAACAAAATGCCCTGTTATTCCTTTGTCTCCTTCTGTTCACATCCCTGTTTTCTTCCTTTCCCTTCTTCCTCTTTCCCTCCTTTCTATTCTCTTCATTTTATGCCCAGTGCCTCCTAGAGTTTTTGTTTTTCAGAGGTTTTCTGCCCCTGGAAATGTGTGACTTTGGGGGAATAAAGCCCATTGACATTTCTCAAAGCCTCCCTGGCATTGCAGCTCAGAATGATGAAGGACCCTCACAGCAGGAGATGGCCTGCAGCTCTCCATGGGAAACCAGAGCCATCAGATTAATCTGACAGGCAGCTTCAGTGACTTGAAGGAATTCTCAAGAAGCATTTTTCCTCTCTTAGGTGAGTCCAAGTGCTCTCTGAAAACGACAGTCACTCCTTGCCTGGGGCAAGTTGGAGATCCTAACCCACACTCTTTGGACAAAAATAGTGCTGCTCCTTTGCCTCACATACTAAGAGCAATAGGATTTTAAAATGCTTTAAAATTGCCCAATCATCATGCCCCATTGGATTAACTGTGCAACCTCCCCCCAAAAAATAAAGGAAGAAGGAGGAGAAAATGAATAAGGAGAAAGAAAAGGTGGAGAAGAGAAAGGTAGCTCTGTAATCTCCTTAAGGTCACAAAATACTCTATATTGTACAGTGAGACGTGGCACTGCTTAACATAGGCTGTTAGGTCTTCCTGGATGTTTGGGGCTGGCATTTAATGTTGCTGTGGGAGAAACTGATCCATTAGAAAAAAAATTAAACCCTATTCATTTATATTTTAGTGTAAAATTAATACAGAACTTTAGGTTGACAGACTGAGATGCAACATTTCTTCAAGGCAAACATGTCTTGCCTTGATAACTCTGAGACTCAGGTGTGAGCTGTTGGGTTTGTTGTCTCAAGAAGTCAGTGAATGAATTCACTGCCAAGGGAGGGGTAAGCAAAGGGAAGCAAAGTCTATTACAATGAAAGTAATGAAAGGTGTCCAAGAAAAGGGTTGCTGCAGAAGCTCACTAGTCTAGGAGTTTATATTTCCTGCTCTTGCCCTCTATTGGCTCTTTAAAAAAAAAAATCAGCCAATCTCCTTTTGCCCTCATCTACCTGATTTTAGTTCCTACTCTTGGGTTCAGGGGGAAAGGCAGCTCTACCGGTGACTGGTACTGACTGGTACATTCTGCCTATCTTGCTCACATCCTGATCATCTGACTCATTTTCTCATCTACCATCTTCCTTCCCCATGGCCCCTTACCCTAAAATGTCTGATTCCATCTAACTCATTGGTACTCCTCCTCCAGGACCCTGTAGAGTGAGTCATTCTCTGAGTTTATTTGCCTCATCTCAGTGACTTAAACTAACAAGAGATTGAGTATGGAACTGAACATTTTAGAAATCAATTTAATGTTTGATAGACTTTTGATAAGGACTGTCTGTTGATCAAAAAATAGTTGACATTGTACTCATGAAATTTTCAAAATTGTACACGTGCAATATTTCAAATGTGTGGGTAAAGTCAATCAAGTGCAACTTAGGTCATATACTACAAACTTCCAAGGCTTCTACTGAACAAAGATGACAAAGTTATCTCAAATAAAGAAATGAAGTCAAGAGAATTGAGATTAATTACCTTAACTATACTTGGCATTTTGAGCTCTTATCTTCAGGGCAATTCTCATCCTCTGTCTATTAAACTAAGAATCAGAGAATCACTTGTCAGCTTGAGAAAACCCACCCGGAAATATCCACCAGCTTTCATTTCTCCTTTGCTAAGGAGATTGAAGACACCTCCTATTTTTAGGTACAAGACTAGGCATTTTGATGTGTGTTAATCCCCCAGGCAACCCAGGGCATAACATTTTCTTGTTCTGGGTTCTTTAATAGCTTTAGGTTTGTACTGCACCAGCATAGAGCACCTAGCACTGCTGATTTTCAATAACTCAACAGGTCCAGACTCATAGGAAAGAATTTCAGAGCCATCGCCCAGACCTGAATCAGCCAGGACTAAATCTAGTTCATCACTTTGCAATGATATTTGTTTTTTCTTGTTCCAATTGTGGTTCAAAGGAAAACAAAACCCAGAAATTTGGGTACAATTTGTTAGCCTGCAAACAGCAATGATTTTAACAAAACTATGTAAAATAGACCTGGTACCATATTATTACAAGGACTCTTTTGATCTAGTTTCATTTGAAGTGACCAAGAGAATCAGAAATGAATCAACATTATTATTTCTTGTTCTTAAAAAGTGAATGATATTCAAAGCCTTTTAGAAAAATGACATACCAGAATATTCATAATTCTTTCATTGTCCCTAGTTTGGTTATCTAATTCCCAGTCTGTTTTTAAATGCCCTTTGAAGTGAGCCCAAATTTGTGTTCAGGAATTATCTCAGAGAATGTCTGTCCCATGAATCTCTACCTAATCTTTTGCACCTTGGTTGAGGTGATCTAATCTTATTATTGATAAATCACCATTTCTTCTATTAATAATCTGTATTCCTATTTGGGGAGCAATAAAGGCTGAAAATCTGGAAATATGTCATTTCTCCTTCAAAGTCTCAGAATTATAATTTATACTGTGTCCTGAGACCCAACCAATAATTCTCTCCAAATTCTAACATCTCTAGGGAATGCCTTCTCTCTCTTTGACTTTGGAAAGATGACCCTGCCCATGGATGGGGTGAAATCCCTAAGAAGAGGGAGGTGGGGGAAGTAGCCTCTTTCTCAGCCCTAGAAGGAACCCTGGCTGCCTCTGACTTTGGGAGGCAATGCATCCTGTTTGCACAGTACAACAACGATAACACAACCAACCTAATGATTTTCAAAGGGTTCCTTGCTTGTGCCTTAAAGACAAATTTAAGAAAGAGAGAGGGATGTGTTTAGTCCCAACCTGTTGGAAAGAATTAATGAGGAGCAGGGGGAACTGATAAAAAGTGCCACTGCTTATAAACAGGAAAATTTTCTTCTTTTGTGTGAGTTGAGTTAGTCAATGTTGTGAGAAAACCTGATAATTCTCCCCCTTACCTATAGTAGAAGAAACATTTCCCTGGGTTCCTTCATGCAAGCGGGCTGGGTCTGCCTCTGAGCTTAAATCAACTGCCTCTGGCTGTTCACAGAGATGGTTAGAAAAAACTCTCCCAAGGTTATTTCCATATAATTGACTGCTATCAGTCAGGATTATGGCTATACAAGGGTTCTTTAAAAACCATGATAGCAAGGAGGTATTTCTGATGGTTAAAGTAAGATACTTCTTATTATAACCTTAGGTGGGACTATTTATTTGCTAGTCATGAAAACTCTCATAACCATTGACCAGACACACTTTGTCTGCATCTTTCTTCAATTGAAGTAAAATGGATTTCTCAGAAGTCTATAAGAAGCTCCAACTTCCAATAATGAATAAGAAAATAAGCCATACTTAAACTGAATTTGGGTTGCTTTTGCAAGAAGGTAACTTACTAAAGCAAGAATCTTGGGGATTCCGTACAAAACATAGTTGAACAGAGCTACTGACAGATTAAACTCTCTGATACTGTGTGCCATTACCCTCCTGATGGCCTGAGTTTTATTTTGAGTCTGTTAATATTTAAATGGGGCTTCTCTTAGCACTTTATTCATAGCTGTCTTCGGAGATTCATCTCTTTTGATTTGTATCTAAGTAATGCATGTGCTCATACCCTAACTTCTTTATCAATAATACCCATGTTGGCTGGATTCAGATCTGAATTACTTTTCTTTACTCATTACATACTCTGGGTAAATGAATTGTTAGTGAGTGTAAATATATACTTTCCTAAGAAAATTTCCTTTCTTCTAAATAGAAAGGCACACATTTATTCATAGAGAATATGTTGATGAGTATAGGTGAAATCTTAGGACTGAGAATGTCCTTGTTTTAATTTCTAGGTCAAATAATATTTAAATTCTTCTAGAAAAATTTTTGTATCATAGGTTTGCAAATATTTCAAAAGAGGGCTAAATAGAAATAGTGATGTTGATTTTTGCAAACTTGATTTTTATGTTGTGTTGTTTTAAAAAAGAAAAGTCAGTCTAAAAAAACCTTTAAAGTCCTATCAAAATACTATTTATTCTTAATTATGAAGTAATATAAACTATAATTGATATAACATTATGGTGAAAACTTCAACCAAAAATAATTTTTAAAACAATAGTTTATTGATTTTGAGAGAGAGAGAAAGGGAGAAGAGAGAAACACTGATATGAGAGTACATCAAATTTGCTGCCTCTTGCATGAGCCCCCCTGGACATGTGCCCTGACCAGGATTTGAACCAGGAACCTCTTGGTGGATGGGGTGATGCCCAATGAACTGAGCCACACTAAAATAATTGTTATCTACCTCGCAGCACTCTAGGATAAATGCCCTCAATATGCCAAAAGTGTAATTCATTTTGGTCATCAGACCTTGGGGTCTATTGAATCCAATAGTTGGACAGAATTTTTGTCTGTTCAGACAGACACTAACTTAAAAAGAAAAAAAACCAAAAAACCCCAAGCATCTTTTTGATCTAATTTAAAAAGCATTGTCAATGTCAAGAACATGGAGACTGAGACTGTGAGTTGTTTATTATGCTAGAAGGAGTCTTCTGTGTTGTATTGTTTGTGTGGTATGAGGTGACATTGTATGCCTGCTGTCCCTCTGGGACCCTCATGAAAAAAAGATATTTTATCTCCCGGCCTTATTCCCGTAAATGGATTCTACAAAGTAAATACAATATGAAAAGCCAAACCTGGTTCCAAAGTCATGCTATGTGCCTCTCTTTGGCTATGGAGGAAGTTACTCATGCTTAGCAGAGGGCCAATTTGATGTGCCATTATGAGGTCCCAGGCAAAATGGTAACAGCACACCACGAGGTGGTTTTTATGAACAGGGTGTGCCAAGAAATGGTCTCCTGGCCTACTGGCTGCTGGGCAAGTGTTCCTCACCTTATCTATATGAGGTAGGGGAACTTTTAATTCCATAAAGGAAGTCAAATCTTTCAGAACTGGCATAAGCTCACTAGTTCACGCAGGGGAGGTTGAAACTACATTTTCACTTCCATGGCACTGAATTTTAGAAAACTGGAATTTATTTCATTTTATTGATTTAAATCAATCAGGAATTACTTGCCTCCCATGATGAAACCAAATATGCAGGAATTTAGCAACTTGACATAACTATGACCACATTATAAGTCAGATAATAAGAAAGGACAATGGAGAAGAAAAACCAAGTTGAAATTACATTGCTTCATGACTGAATCATGCCACTTGTTTCCTGTCCTAACTCACAGCATCTTCTGTCCATAATATCAGTTCTGTCCAATTCTTTCCTCTTTCTCCAAATTCTTCAGAACATTTGTGTCTGAAATCTGTTGTCAATGCAATTGCATTATTGGGGTTAAATAAAATTGCTTTGAAGCCATGAACACCTAGACTCAAAACCTGAGTCTGCTACTTGTTAGCTATGTGGCTTTACACAAGAACTTTCAGAGCCTTGCTTCTTTGTAAAAGCATTATAGATTTTATAAAATCACGATAGGACATCGAAACACAGAGCAATTTCATGGAAAGTGGGGATATGAAAACAGATCACCATCCTAAGTTATATTTTGAGAAAAACAATTAATTGAAAATACTTGTGCTAATTTTTTAAGATAAATGATTAAACTGGGAAGTATTTTATATTTTTAATATTTATATTTTTAGTATTTTACCACCCTATGACTGTTAATACTTACTATGTATAATGTATTAGCATAATTAAAGATTTAATTATTACCCAAAGGTATCAAACTGATGATCCTTAATACTCATGTGAAAATACTGGTCAGATATTAGTGATTTTATTTAAAATTTATTTTATATGTTTTTATTGATTTTAAAGAGAAGAAAGGAGAGAGAGAGAGAGAGAGAGAGAGAGAGAGAGAGAGAGAGAGAGAGGATGAGAATCATTGATTGGCTGCCTCCTGCATGTCCCCCACTGGGGATTAAGCCTGCAACCAGGCATGTGCCCTGAGCAGGAATCGAACTGTAACCTCCTGGTTCATAGGTCGACGCTCAACCATTAAGCTATGCTGGTTAGGCTAAATGACAGCTTCTTTCATAGAAGAAAAGAGCTAGCATCTGATGTATGTTTTTTT
>NW_005370080.1:2403884-2420935 GCF_000412655.1 Myotis brandtii | reverse complement strand
ATATATATATGTGTGTGTATATATATATATATGTGTGTGTATATATATATATATATATATATGTATATGTGTATATACATATATATATATATATATAACTGAAAGGATAGATACAAAACTATTGATAGGGATTTACTCCGTAGAGGGGAGTGGAAATGTAAGGATGCATGATGTGAACACAGTACAATATTATGTATGTCAATAATATTTTAATCTTTCAACATGTCAATGTATTAACATTTCTTGTGTAATTTAAAAAGAAATAGAGAAACAAATAAATAGATGGCATTTTATTTTAAAAAGCAAGATAATCAGGAAGAGGAGAATAATAGGATAACTATCAAAAAGTAAAATATGGCAAAAGTATCTAAACTTTACTTCTCTTTGGGAAAATTGGTGCAAAGATCAGAACTTTTGAAAATGTAACCATCTGAACTTTGGCTAGACCAAATGTTCCCAGTAGCAATTGGCTGGTTATTTATCTATTGGTTTTGTGTAGAGAGAGCCCCACCAGCCCCGAGATCTCTTCTTTGGCTGTACTCCTGCTATCCCACCTCTAACTGTGCAGCAGAGACCCTTCAGCAGAGGAGTCATTATGAACATTATGCTCTTGGTCTCTGTTTTAGGCTTCCTCTATTTAGATGGTTGACCTTGGCTAAAATCCTATCATTTTGTTTTTATTAAGCTCTTAAAAAAAAAAAAACAATCTTGTACTGCTCTCCTTTTCCCTTGGTTATGGTCAACCAAACTTGATGAGTCATAAGGTCACTCCTTTAATCCTCATAAGTACTTATTCAAAATGCAACCCTTCAAAGAAAGAATTTCCATGGATAGCTCCCCTCAGAGAGGCAAAACCCTCTAACCCCTGGGGAGAATTTCTCTGTGTTACATACACCCTGCCTTCCAACATCTGCAGATCCCCAGATCAGGACATTCATTATGGACAGGCTTGAAGAAAGTCCCTCAAGAGTTGAGCAAGCTTTTGCTACCAGGAACCCAGTGGTACTGGATGAACATATCTTAGGGAGCCAGAATGGAAATGGGTTTAATTTCTGATAACAAAATGCCCTGTTATTCCTTTGTCTCCTTCTGTTCACATCCCTGTTTTCTTCCTTTCCCTTCTTCCTCTTTCCCTCCTTTCTATTCTCTTCATTTTATGCCCAGTGCCTCCTAGAGTTTTTGTTTTTCAGAGGTTTTCTGCCCCTGGAAATGTGTGACTTTGGGGGAATAAAGCCCATTGACATTTCTCAAAGCCTCCCTGGCATTGCAGCTCAGAATGATGAAGGACCCTCACAGCAGGAGATGGCCTGCAGCTCTCCATGGGAAACCAGAGCCATCAGATTAATCTGACAGGCAGCTTCAGTGACTTGAAGGAATTCTCAAGAAGCATTTTTCCTCTCTTAGGTGAGTCCAAGTGCTCTCTGAAAACGACAGTCACTCCTTGCCTGGGGCAAGTTGGAGATCCTAACCCACACTCTTTGGACAAAAATAGTGCTGCTCCTTTGCCTCACATACTAAGAGCAATAGGATTTTAAAATGCTTTAAAATTGCCCAATCATCATGCCCCATTGGATTAACTGTGCAACCTCCCCCCAAAAAATAAAGGAAGAAGGAGGAGAAAATGAATAAGGAGAAAGAAAAGGTGGAGAAGAGAAAGGTAGCTCTGTAATCTCCTTAAGGTCACAAAATACTCTATATTGTACAGTGAGACGTGGCACTGCTTAACATAGGCTGTTAGGTCTTCCTGGATGTTTGGGGCTGGCATTTAATGTTGCTGTGGGAGAAACTGATCCATTAGAAAAAAAATTAAACCCTATTCATTTATATTTTAGTGTAAAATTAATACAGAACTTTAGGTTGACAGACTGAGATGCAACATTTCTTCAAGGCAAACATGTCTTGCCTTGATAACTCTGAGACTCAGGTGTGAGCTGTTGGGTTTGTTGTCTCAAGAAGTCAGTGAATGAATTCACTGCCAAGGGAGGGGTAAGCAAAGGGAAGCAAAGTCTATTACAATGAAAGTAATGAAAGGTGTCCAAGAAAAGGGTTGCTGCAGAAGCTCACTAGTCTAGGAGTTTATATTTCCTGCTCTTGCCCTCTACTGGCTCTTTAAAAAAAAAAATCAGCCAATCTCCTTTTGCCCTCATCTACCTGATTTTAGTTCCTACTCTTGGGTTCAGGGGGAAAGGCAGCTCTACCGGTGACTGGTACTGACTGGTACATTCTGCCTATCTTGCTCACATCCTGATCATCTGACTCATTTTCTCATCTACCATCTTCCTTCCCCATGGCCCCTTACCCTAAAATGTCTGATTCCATCTAACTCATTGGTACTCCTCCTCCAGGACCCTGTAGAGTGAGTCATTCTCTGAGTTTATTTGCCTCATCTCAGTGACTTAAACTAACAAGAGATTGAGTATGGAACTGAACATTTTAGAAATCAATTTAATGTTTGATAGACTTTTGATAAGGACTGTCTGTTGATCAAAAAATAGTTGACATTGTACTCATGAAATTTTCAAAATTGTACACGTGCAATATTTCAAATGTGTGGGTAAAGTCAATCAAGTGCAACTTAGGTCATATACTACAAACTTCCAAGGCTTCTACTGAACAAAGATGACAAAGTTATCTCAAATAAAGAAATGAAGTCAAGAGAATTGAGATTAATTACCTTAACTATACTTGGCATTTTGAGCTCTTATCTTCAGGGCAATTCTCATCCTCTGTCTATTAAACTAAGAATCAGAGAATCACTTGTCAGCTTGAGAAAACCCACCCGGAAATATCCACCAGCTTTCATTTCTCCTTTGCTAAGGAGATTGAAGACACCTCCTATTTTTAGGTACAAGACTAGGCATTTTGATGTGTGTTAATCCCCCAGGCAACCCAGGGCATAACATTTTCTTGTTCTGGGTTCTTTAATAGCTTTAGGTTTGTACTGCACCAGCATAGAGCACCTAGCACTGCTGATTTTCAATAACTCAACAGGTCCAGACTCATAGGAAAGAATTTCAGAGCCATCGCCCAGACCTGAATCAGCCAGGACTAAATCTAGTTCATCACTTTGCAATGATATTTGTTTTTTCTTGTTCCAATTGTGGTTCAAAGGAAAACAAAACCCAGAAATTTGGGTACAATTTGTTAGCCTGCAAACAGCAATGATTTTAACAAAACTATGTAAAATAGACCTGGTACCATATTATTACAAGGACTCTTTTGATCTAGTTTCATTTGAAGTGACCAAGAGAATCAGAAATGAATCAACATTATTATTTCTTGTTCTTAAAAAGTGAATGATATTCAAAGCCTTTTAGAAAAATGACATACCAGAATATTCATAATTCTTTCATTGTCCCTAGTTTGGTTATCTAATTCCCAGTCTGTTTTTAAATGCCCTTTGAAGTGAGCCCAAATTTGTGTTCAGGAATTATCTCAGAGAATGTCTGTCCCATGAATCTCTACCTAATCTTTTGCACCTTGGTTGAGGTGATCTAATCTTATTATTGATAAATCACCATTTCTTCTATTAATAATCTGTATTCCTATTTGGGGAGCAATAAAGGCTGAAAATCTGGAAATATGTCATTTCTCCTTCAAAGTCTCAGAATTATAATTTATACTGTGTCCTGAGACCCAACCAATAATTCTCTCCAAATTCTAACATCTCTAGGGAATGCCTTCTCTCTCTTTGACTTTGGAAAGATGACCCTGCCCATGGATGGGGTGAAATCCCTAAGAAGAGGGAGGTGGGGGAAGTAGCCTCTTTCTCAGCCCTAGAAGGAACCCTGGCTGCCTCTGACTTTGGGAGGCAATGCATCCTGTTTGCACAGTACAACAACGATAACACGACCAACCTAATGATTTTCAAAGGGTTCCTTGCTTGTGCCTTAAAGACAAATTTAAGAAAGAGAGAGGGATGTGTTTAGTCCCAACCTGTTGGAAAGAATTAATGAGGAGCAGGGGGAACTGATAAAAAGTGCCACTGCTTATAAACAGGAAAATTTTCTTCTTTTGTGTGAGTTGAGTTAGTCAATGTTGTGAGAAAACCTGATAATTCTCCCCCTTACCTATAGTAGAAGAAACATTTCCCTGGGTTCCTTCATGCAAGCGGGCTGGGTCTGCCTCTGAGCTTAAATCAACTGCCTCTGGCTGTTCACAGAGATGGTTAGAAAAAACTCTCCCAAGGTTATTTCCATATAATTGACTGCTATCAGTCAGGATTATGGCTATACAAGGGTTCTTTAAAAACCATGATAGCAAGGAGGTATTTCTGATGGTTAAAGTAAGATACTTCTTATTATAACCTTAGGTGGGACTATTTATTTGCTAGTCATGAAAACTCTCATAACCATTGACCAGACACACTTTGTCTGCATCTTTCTTCAATTGAAGTAAAATGGATTTCTCAGAAGTCTATAAGAAGCTCCAACTTCCAATAATGAATAAGAAAATAAGCCATACTTAAACTGAATTTGGGTTGCTTTTGCAAGAAGGTAACTTACTAAAGCAAGAATCTTGGGGATTCCGTACAAAACATAGTTGAACAGAGCTACTGACAGATTAAACTCTCTGATACTGTGTGCCATTACCCTCCTGATGGCCTGAGTTTTATTTTGAGTCTGTTAATATTTAAATGGGGCTTCTCTTAGCACTTTATTCATAGCTGTCTTCGGAGATTCATCTCTTTTGATTTGTATCTAAGTAATGCATGTGCTCATACCCTAACTTCTTTATCAATAATACCCATGTTGGCTGGATTCAGATCTGAATTACTTTTCTTTACTCATTACATACTCTGGGTAAATGAATTGTTAGTGAGTGTAAATATATACTTTCCTAAGAAAATTTCCTTTCTTCTAAATAGAAAGGCACACATTTATTCATAGAGAATATGTTGATGAGTATAGGTGAAATCTTAGGACTGAGAATGTCCTTGTTTTAATTTCTAGGTCAAATAATATTTAAATTCTTCTAGAAAAATTTTTGTATCATAGGTTTGCAAATATTTCAAAAGAGGGCTAAATAGAAATAGTGATGTTGATTTTTGCAAACTTGATTTTTATGTTGTGTTGTTTTAAAAAAGAAAAGTCAGTCTAAAAAAACCTTTAAAGTCCTATCAAAATACTATTTATTCTTAATTATGAAGTAATATAAACTATAATTGATATAACATTATGGTGAAAACTTCAACCAAAAATAATTTTTAAAACAATAGTTTATTGATTTTGAGAGAGAGAGAAAGGGAGAAGAGAGAAACACTGATATGAGAGTACATCAAATTTGCTGCCTCTTGCATGAGCCCCCCTGGACATGTGCCCTGACCAGGATTTGAACCAGGAACCTCTTGGTGGATGGGGTGATGCCCAATGAACTGAGCCACACTAAAATAATTGTTATCTACCTCGCAGCACTCTAGGATAAATGCCCTCAATATGCCAAAAGTGTAATTCATTTTGGTCATCAGACCTTGGGGTCTATTGAATCCAATAGTTGGACAGAATTTTTGTCTGTTCAGACAGACACTAACTTAAAAAGAAAAAAAACCAAAAAACCCCAAGCATCTTTTTGATCTAATTTAAAAAGCATTGTCAATGTCAAGAACATGGAGACTGAGACTGTGAGTTGTTTATTATGCTAGAAGGAGTCTTCTGTGTTGTATTGTTTGTGTGGTATGAGGTGACATTGTATGCCTGCTGTCCCTCTGGGACCCTCATGAAAAAAAGATATTTTATCTCCCGGCCTTATTCCCGTAAATGGATTCTACAAAGTAAATACAATATGAAAAGCCAAACCTGGTTCCAAAGTCATGCTATGTGCCTCTCTTTGGCTATGGAGGAAGTTACTCATGCTTAGCAGAGGGCCAATTTGATGTGCCATTATGAGGTCCCAGGCAAAATGGTAACAGCACACCACGAGGTGGTTTTTATGAACAGGGTGTGCCAAGAAATGGTCTCCTGGCCTACTGGCTGCTGGGCAAGTGTTCCTCACCTTATCTATATGAGGTAGGGGAACTTTTAATTCCATAAAGGAAGTCAAATCTTTCAGAACTGGCATAAGCTCACTAGTTCACGCAGGGGAGGTTGAAACTACATTTTCACTTCCATGGCACTGAATTTTAGAAAACTGGAATTTATTTCATTTTATTGATTTAAATCAATCAGGAATTACTTGCCTCCCATGATGAAACCAAATATGCAGGAATTTAGCAACTTGACATAACTATGACCACATTATAAGTCAGATAATAAGAAAGGACAATGGAGAAGAAAAACCAAGTTGAAATTACATTGCTTCATGACTGAATCATGCCACTTGTTTCCTGTCCTAACTCACAGCATCTTCTGTCCATAATATCAGTTCTGTCCAATTCTTTCCTCTTTCTCCAAATTCTTCAGAACATTTGTGTCTGAAATCTGTTGTCAATGCAATTGCATTATTGGGGTTAAATAAAATTGCTTTGAAGCCATGAACACCTAGACTCAAAACCTGAGTCTGCTACTTGTTAGCTATGTGGCTTTACACAAGAACTTTCAGAGCCTTGCTTCTTTGTAAAAGCATTATAGATTTTATAAAATCACGATAGGACATCGAAACACAGAGCAATTTCATGGAAAGTGGGGATATGAAAACAGATCACCATCCTAAGTTATATTTTGAGAAAAACAATTAATTGAAAATACTTGTGCTAATTTTTTAAGATAAATGATTAAACTGGGAAGTATTTTATATTTTTAATATTTATATTTTTAGTATTTTACCACCCTATGACTGTTAATACTTACTATGTATAATGTATTAGCATAATTAAAGATTTAATTATTACCCAAAGGTATCAAACTGATGATCCTTAATACTCATGTGAAAATACTGGTCAGATATTAGTGATTTTATTTAAAATTTATTTTATATGTTTTTATTGATTTTAAAGAGAAGAAAGGAGAGAGAGAGAGAGAGAGAGAGAGAGACATCAATTGGTTGCCTCCCATACACACCTCAACCAGGGACCAAACCTGAAACCTGGGTATGTGCCCTGACCAGGAATTGAACTGGTGACCTTTTGATGCATAGGACTGAGCCACACTGGCCAGGGCTTAAACTTAAACTTTAGAAAATAAAATAATTTAATTAAAGTTTTATTTATTTTTATTGATATATAAATGACATATAACATTATACTAACTTCAGGTATACAACATGAGATAATCTTTGTATATATTGCAAAATGGTCACTACAATAAGTCTAATTAACATCCATCAGCATACATAGTTACAACAATTTATTTTCTTATGATAGAAACTTTTAAGATCTACTTCCTTAGCAACTTATTTAAGATCAAACATGGGCATCTATGAAAACATAATTGAGAGTCTTATAAGATTTTTTTCTTTATTTTTCTCCTAAGGAAATCTTTCTCAGAGGCTTAAAACACTTTTGTCAACATTTTGTCCACTCTTCATCCTATTTTAAATCTGCTGAAAAGCTTAACAGGGTGTCAGCTCAACCAACATCTCAATCAGGCCCAATGCTGAAGAATCAGGATTGATTCTGCAGTTCCACATTTTATATACTGACTTTATAGCAAATGGGGAAAATATCTCTTTAGTCTGTTTTGGTCTGTCTCCTCCTTTATACTCTCTCAGAGTATAATTAACAACCTGTCAAGTACCAAATAAAGTTGGAGTGGAATTGTTCAACAGTGAAGAGTACCTGTTTTCAAGGGGTAGCATCACTGTTTTTGTTTTGTTTTTCTTTCTATTACTGAGTGGAGAAACTCAAGGACCAAACTTTTATTTCACAAACTTGTTCCGTGAAAAAAGAACCATATATGGAAAGAACCTCTTATGATTCTGGTTAGTGTTCATCTACTTGCTTTTTATGAGTTTGTGTAAATTGACATTACAACAAATGAGAAACAACTCACACTAGTCTCAAACTAGTCTCAATGCTGTGAGCATCTATTTTGTTTCCTTTGGTGACTTAAAAACATCTGTGTCTGGATGTATGTGCTTTGGAAACTGCAATTTGTCAACCTTGTTGTTGACAGATGGCATTTGTAAGTTTGATTCAGGCTTGTCCTAAAAAAAAAAAAAAAAAAAAAAGCTCCTTAAAGCTGTAAGCCTTTATCAGAAGTCGCCCCTTGGCTATTTACAAGTGCCATGGTTACGGTCCTGCTAGACTGATGATATTCACATGCAGGAAACAATGCAAGGAAAACAGGATTTGCACGGCTCCGACTGCACTGACCCAAGAATTCCAGGAAGTGATTGTACTTTATGAAACCGTCTGTGCTCCGCTAGATTGTCTATAGCTTTTAAGGTCAAGTCCTATCACACTGAGTTTGCAGTGCCCTTTGTAACGGGAGTGTTTATGAAGCTGGGTACATGCTGTATTGTTTACCAGGCCTCACGGTTTAAAGGTGCGATATCCCAATCTGTGCTTCAGGATGGCACTGGGAATCCATCATGGCTTTTCTGACACAGATTTGGGATCAGTTCAAAGAGTCGTTGGCAACAGCGAACACGCACCAGTCCAGGGCATGGCGAAAGTCACGAAGCCCACTGTCCCTGACAGGAGAGACCGACGAGCGTGTAGAAGATAAATGCGGGGAGCGCTGTGAGTTTATCTTACAAGATTTCTGGGCTTCCTGGTGTGGCCGAGCAGTCTCCTTAGGGGAGAGAGGTGCTGGCGTACAGTAACTGCTGATCCCGAGAGTGCGGAAAGGGGAGTGAGACAACAATGGAATTTACTTCTTCATCAGAAAGCTGGGAGGCAGCCAGGCATTCCAGGGCTTCGTTCTGGAATTCTTTGATTTCTCTACAGTGCATAATGACTGGCGACTCCTGGTGCCGCTGCGGAGGGACGCTGGCGCAGGACGGGGGACGCCCAGACTGCTGCCAAGCAGAGGCCGCATTGCTGTGAACTCACCACTGCTCTGCCAGATCTCTCTGTAGCTGTCAGACGAGGCAGGGCCGACCAGACCCCTACCTGCTCCCTTTGCATGAAGGATGTTGAAGCTCCTTAGAACAAGCGATAATCCATAGCCATTGTTAAGGATGCTATAGCAACCGGATCATCGGGGCCCACATCCTTTCAACTAGCACTGTCCACTGCTACCCAGGCTTAAGTGAACTATCTTTCTGAAAATATTCCCATGCCATGCACCGAAGTCATGATGACTGAATATACGGACTGAATGAACCTTGCTGGGTGATTGTTGATATCAAATCAATCAATATAAATTTAATGGAGCCCATTAGTTTATAAGTGACTCGCCACTAGCAGCTGTTTTTTTCAGGATGGAAAACAAATGGACAATTGTGAGATACATGTCATCCAGCCCTACAATGAGTACTCTAAGACTGGTTTTAGACATCTAAAGGGTTGTATTTTGTTGAATAAATTTTACTTTATTTTAAAATACTTAGGCATCTTGAGGCTCATATTTAAATTAATAGGTTCACTGTGGGAAAAATTGCACAGCTTTTTTTAAGCCTTTTAACCATTACTTCAAGTAGGCTGATAGAGAACCATTGCTGGATGGAATAGTGAGCATAAATGGTGGCTAATTAGTGGTCAAAACTAAAGAAAAATGAAAAGTGTCACTTATCAGGTAAGAACATGACAGAAAACACCAGGTCAGAAGAGAGATCTTTATTTTGGTTTTGGCTCTGGTACTAACTACTAAAACATTTCACTTCACATCTGCTGTTTATAGACAGTGGGATAATCATTATCTAAACCTTCGGTTTTTTCATCTGCAATTGGAAGAGCTTTGAATATGTGATCTCCAGGGGCTTTCATGTCTATAAAGATACAATCTGCGACATGTGGCCTCTTTGGACAGAGAAAGTGAAGGCTTCCTGGAGGAAATACAAAAAGGCACACATGAGAAAAAGAACCGAGGTATAAACATTTGAGGATTTATACTGACAGAGAAAGAAAGATAATCTTTATATTTGCATAGAACTTTTTAAAAAGTGCTTCCATATTCATCAAATCCTTGGAATATATCCTGGGAGGCTGATGTTATCATTTTAAATTTCCAAATAAGGAAACCAAGGCTTCTAAAGCTTAAGGGACTTGCTGAAGGAACAGAGTGATGAAGGTTTGAGTATAAAAACAAATCAGGCTCATGGGCATCAAGACTAGGCCTTCTTAACAGTCTGAATGCAAAGGCAGTGGTGCCTAATAAGAAAGAATTTCGCCCTAACCGGTTTGGCTCAGTGGATAGAGCGTCGGCCTGCACACTGAAGGGTCCCAGGTTCAATTCAGGTCAAGGGCATGTACCTTGGTTGCGGGCACATCCCCAGTAGGGGGTGTGCAGGAGGCAGCTGATCGATGTTTCTCTCTCACTGATGTTTCTAACTCTCTATCCCTCTCCCTTCCTCTCTGTAAAAAATCAATAAAACATATTTTTTTAAAAAGAGGTAACAGAGGTACCAGAATCAAGTAGGCCAATTTGTGAGAGATTTTTCATATATCCCTGTGATCTTTTCAGGTTTCAAACTTTTAAGCTTTCTCCTAAATAATGAACATTTGCTGGTATAATATGGTTTGAGTGACAAGGGAAAGGAATACTAGAAGAGAAGCCACTGAATTTGCAACTCAGTTGGCTTGCAAGAAGCAACTTGAGAAAGATTCCCCCAGCAGCATGTCAATAAATGTAAAACAACATTTAGTCAGCAAAAGAGACACCTAAAAGTAGGGAAGCTGTATACCAGTTTGCCTGCTATAGCCCTTACTATGTCCTCTGTCTCAGAATAATTATTGAGTAGCCCCTTTTGCTCTCAAAAGTGTCCCAATATGACAATAAATTATGTGCTCATTTTATACATAAAGGGAAAGATGTAAAGATACTGTGGGCAGTGAAGGATTCATCCAGGAAGACTTCATAAAAAGGGAGCATCTGGAGCTAGATGCTATGGCTCTAATTAGCAAAGAAGAACGGAGAAAATTTATTTTATAAATAGCAAGGACCTACAACCAAGATTACTCTACCCAGCAAAGCTATCATTTAGAATTGAAGATCAGATAAAGAGCTTCACAGATGAGAAAAAGCTAAAGAAGTTCATTACCACCAAACCAGTATTACATGAAATGTTGAAGGGTATTCTTTAAAAAAGAGGAAGAAAACAAAGAAGAAGAAGAAGGAGGAGGAAGAGGAGGAGGAGGGAGAGGAGAAGAAACAAAGAGAAATAAGAAAAGGAGGAGAACTGTTTGTGTATTTGTTTAGATCTATATTAAAAAGAAATCTATTGGGAGTAGCTATTGTTTCCTTGACCAACTTTTTTTCTGTATGAGTTTCTAAAGAGCATGCCTGAGGTTTTTTTTTCACATCAATTCCCTTTTCACACGAGGTAAGTAAAAGATAGATTGGAAATAGTAGTAGAGTTGATTTAGAAATTAGAGAGGGGTTCATTCC
The DNA here is from genome assembly GCF_000412655.1 of Myotis brandtii. NCBI lineage: Eukaryota > Metazoa > Chordata > Mammalia > Chiroptera > Vespertilionidae > Myotis > Myotis brandtii. Next base: position 2,409,509 of record NW_005370080.1, on the reverse strand, counting down.
TAGCCCTCCATCTTGTCCGTGGAGGAAAGGATGGAATCTTCCTACCCTTTCTCATCAAGCAGCTTGTGACCTGTAATTCTTGCTATTTCTCAATATGCATTCTTGTGGCTGTGTTAGTTAACAGAATGCTATAATCCATGAGCTTTCTTCTTTTGACCCTTCCAGCTGAACATATCAACACTTTCCAATTTTATTAACAAAAGAAGCTATTTTTAGGTGTGATGATCACATAAGGACACATCAAGACCATTCCAAGCAAGCAGCAATTCCACAGTGCTCCTGTGAGATTTTCTCCTTCATGTGGTCTCAGCTCATAAGTCATTGTTTTGCAAAACTTGTGCTAAGTGAACTAAGTAAAAAAGTTTTTGTTTATTTTTTTCTTTCAAAAATATCAACTTGCATATAACCGTATGATGAATACATATTTTAGGGGATGGGACAAGAGATAAAACAGAATAAAAAGGAGTGAGCAGAAGGAATAAAATATCACACAGAAACCAGAGAACTAGAAGATATTATGGTGTGTGTGTTTTGTTTTGTTTTTTTCATTTATCTTCTTGCATCTTTTTCTAAACAGTGGCTAAATTGGGGTAGGCCAAATCTGATCAGGATCCCACCTGCATTATCTTTGTGGATTTGTGAATGAGGAGATGAGGAATTGAACCAGATAGGAATCTCTTGAAGGAAGGGGATTCAAATGAACAAGTTTCAACATTCCTCAGGCGAATCCAATCCTGAGTGTATCTTAGCTTCCAGAGATTCCAGGAAAAAAATAAATGGTAGAGTCACTAGGAGATAAGCAATTTTATTTGACTCAAGAGAATGAGTGGGAAAATAAGGCCCAGGTTCCAGCTTTGAAACAGACATTCCTAGGAGACAAAAAAAGTATCATTTTCTAATTTATTCATGGTAGTCAAAATTAATAACAGCAATCAAGTCATGGTTTAGCTACAGGGAAAAAAAACTTAATTTACTGGTTGAAGATATGGTAAGCTCTAAGTATCAATTTTCTGGGTATAGGAGAATCACTCAGAATTATTCTACATCATATCCAAAAAGGTGCTTGTCAGCCAAAAGACTCACACCACATGCATTTAAACAAGTTAATGCCAATTCTAAGGGCTCAGTAAACATTATCAGTGATGTCTTCATTAGCCATGATTTTAAAGCTGCCATTTTTTTACATAAACAATTCAGTTCTTCCATTTAGTCTCTGCTGAGGAAGAGATACGAGTCATAAAGTCATGTTAGATTATTCCTTAGCATTTCATGGCCAAAGGACTATGTACCTAGTACTGAAACTTAGGAACATAAAGGACAGGGAATGATAGGGAAACCTACAAGAATTTCTCCCTGTTAACACAGACTCCAATAAATGTCATAGTTATTAGGACTTGGCAAGTCAAAACTTTTCAGTAAGGTATAAGGTAGAAAAAGAGTTTAGTTTGGAGCAGGGAAGAGAGGCATACAATCTGTGTTTTAAAGCATGGATGACCACCATATAAATACAATCCTTTTTAAGTAGTATGCCAAATGTTTATTTTTCCCCAATCCTTTTCAAAATAATGGGGGAGATCAGCTCTTTCCCAGAATGAAAAAGGCGATGGTGGCAACTTTCCCCTCGGTAAACTAGCTGAGCCTGTTAGCAGAGATGCCAAAGGGAAGCCACACAGAGACAAGGCTTCCAAATATTAGGATGGGATTTTCTTCTTAATAATCAAGCTCATTTGCTTATCTAGACAACTTTCAATGTCTCTACTTTTTAAAACAAATACACTTGGGAGGAATGTTCATTTTTAAGTGTTGTTTACATTGGGATTAATTTTTGAGTGGTGTGTTGGTAGAGATTAGTATATATTTAACTGAGAACAAGGATGACTGCTTCAGATGGGTCAACTGATGGATGTGGGAGGTGAAGGTTAATGAGAGATGACAAAGACATCAGGAGGCAGCCCTAGCTTGTTTGGCTCAGTGGATAGAGCATCAGCCTGTGGACTGAAGGGTCCCTGGTTCAATTCTGGTCAAGGGCACATGCCTGGGTTTTTGTGGGCTCAATCCCCAGTAGGGGGTGTGCAGGAGGCAGCCAATCAATGATTCTCTCTCATTATTGATGTTTCTATCTCTCTCCCCATCTCTCTTCCTCTCTGAAATCAATAATAAATATATTTTTTTAAAAAGACATCAGCAGGCAGAACATGATAGATAAGAAGAGGGGAGGATGAGAAAAAGGTGAAGATTAATTTTACTGAATGAAAACTTTTATCTGACCTGGCTCTGGCCATTCCAGGAATTAGCCCATGCAATACCATGCAATATCCATTTATCTGGCAAATTTGAGCATTGGTATATTGCAGGTGCTCAACTAAAGTTTAGGGATTCAAAACTGAACAAGACATAGTGAGCTTATGTCACAGATTACATCCCAGAGGAAATTACGTCTAAATTGAGCTTTGCGGAATGAATAATAATTCACTGGCAGTAGTATGTAGCAGTACATGACTAGTAGTGACTTCCAATTCAAATGAACACTCATTCATTACTTGCAGTTCTTTGACTGTTTCTCACAGTAACTCTCTACATTTTGTCTCCTAGTGCCTTCAATATTGCCCCATATCTAGTTACTGTCAGGAGACGACCTAGACTCCTATTTGTCAGAGGAAAGAGGATTCACCATTCATGAAATTCTTCCATTTTCCTCTATCATCACCCATCCATATTTCCACTTCCTCATATTGTCTCATAGGAATATGTAGTAATTCTTCTCCTTGATATAATCAAGACTGTCTTCAAATCACTGAGACCTGGACCTTTCCTATCTCATTTGGTACCTATGACACCATTATCTCAATTTTTTCCTAAGTCTCCATTCTCTTCCTTAGCCCTAATTCAGCATGAAAACAAACAAACAAAACAAACAAACAAACATCTCTTCTTAAAAAGCAAGCACACACACAAACATGTATTAAAACAACTCCAGTCTTTTTTACTCTACTTGACTTAAATTGTTTTATTAATCCCCTCACTGACAAATCAACAAACTCTTCTGATTTTTCATGCTAATTGAGATATCTGCTATTAGATATTGCAGATCATTTCTCTTTCTTGCAATGCACTTCTTTCTAAAACATTATCTTCTTCCCAATTATCTTACCCATAAAAGTATTTCTCCTAGATATCTTATCATTCTTTATCCTTTAAATGTTTGTAGTTCCCAGAGTTCAGGTCTTGACTTGCTTCTCATTTCACTAGCTTTACCAAGTAATTTTCTTTACTTTTTACTCCCAACCAAAAGTAATTTCTGTTTGATCTTCCTTCTTTATATTTATCAGTTCTAATCTTCTCTCTATAGCCAACCTACTACCATTACTCAGTGTCGGCCCTCTTTATCTATCAGCTAGTTTAGAATTAAAGCCTCTTAATGCATCTCTCACCTCAATTCTGGTGACTCTCCAATTTATCTTGCACACTTTGCCAGAGTGATCTTTCTAAGTGATGAATCATATCATTTTACTTCCCTACTTAAAACACTTCAGTGGCTTCTCATTGCCTTCAGAATAAAAGTAAAATCCTTATGAAAATTCTCATTGTGGTACAGAAGTTCATTTAAGATCTGTCTAAATCTACTTTCCTAATGTATTTTTCCCTTCTTTATCATGCACATAGTTGGGGAAACATATTTTATCATTCTTCAACCATGCCATGATTTTCACACCTTTTGCCTTTGCTTCTGCTTAAATTTGAGCCTGGAATGCCTTTTCTGAGTTGCTCTACCTGAAAAAAATTAAACTTATTCTTCAAAAAAAAAACCCACTAATTACATCTTCTCTGAAGCATTTCTTGATATTTCTCCTTATTCTCTCCACCCTGCAAAAAAATTCTTGGATAAAATTCTTTTAAGCAATTTACACTAATAAAAGACAAAGATGCTAATTGACCATACCTTCACTATGCCACCAGCCAATCAGAATAGTATGCAAATTAACCCACCAAAGATGGCCGTTAAATTTGCATATTGCAGGTGGGGTGGGCAGCGCCAGACGCCACCCGTGGGATCCGGGCTGCAGATCAGGGACTGAGGAGGCAGGCCAGGCAGCGCCAGACACCACACAGGGAGGCAGAGCCGGTGATCAGAGTGTCATGGGGGTCCCCTGCCCAGGCCTAATGCCCCAGCCAGAGGCCTGAGGCCTGGGCAGGTGCAGAGCTGGCAATCGGAGCGGGCTGGGGGTCCCCTGCCCAGGCCTAACGCCACAGCCAGAGGCCTGAGGCCTGGATAGGTGATCGGAGCGGGCTGGGGGTCCCCTGCCCAGGCTTAATGCTCTGGCCAGAGGCCTTAGGCCTGGGCAGGGGCCGAGCCAGGGATCAGTGTGAACTACACCTTTTCTGACCGCTCATTGGCTAAGCTCCCTGTATGCTACTGGTAATTAGTAACTGGGTAATAAGAGTCCAGATAGGTGATCTAGGGTTTTTTTACCACACTCCTGGAGAAAAAAAGGAAGGTCTGTTGCTGGAGGGTTAAGAAATGTCATATCTTGCCCTAGCCGGTTTGGCTCAGTGGATAATGCCTTGGCCTGCCCAACGCAGATTCTGGGTTCAATTCTGACCAAGGGCATGTACCTAGGTTGCAGGCTCCTCCCTGGCCCGAGCCTAGGTCAGGGCTCATGCAGGAGGCAACCAATCAAAGTGTTCCTCTCACTTTGATGTTTCTCTCTGTCTTTCCCTTTCTCTTCCACATTCTCTAAAAATCAATGGAAACATATCCTCAGGTGAGGATAAAAAAGATAATAAAGAAATTTCATATCCTATGAAAGACAAATCTTGAAAATGCCTAAAGAAAGTTGTCATTTTTTCATGAAGGGACTGGAGTCCGTGTAGATGAAAACACCTTGGCAGCTGCAGTGGCTGGCAGTGGCTGCAACAGCGGGGTGATGGGGCTGGTGCCTTCCCCTGATCAGCCCGGTCGCCTCCCACAAAGGGAGACCAGGCTGCGGCTTAGGACCGCTCCCCAAGGAGAGCAGAAAGCGGGCCTAAGCCGTCAGTAGGACATGCCCTGAGGGCTCCCAGTATGTGAGAGGAGGCCGGCTGGGCTGAGGGACCATCCCTCCTCCCCAGTGCACGAATTTCATGCACCTGGTCCCTAGTCCTATATAATAAAAGAGAAACATGCAAATTAACCATCCCTCTGCAACACTCAAGCCATGCCCACAAGCCACGTCCACCAGCCAATCAGGAGCGAGTATGCAAATTAACCCAACTAAGATGGCAGAGGCCACAGAGCTGGAGCCAGCAGGAGGCTTGGGTTGCCCCCAGCAATGGAGGAAGCCAAGCTTCCCACCTGCCCTGGCTGGCTCTGGGCTCTGCTCAAGGCTACAAAGTTTCAATTATAGAAGATAAATAAATCCCAGAAAAAAAAGAAAAAAAGGAGAGGCTGGGAGCTTGGGTCGCTGGGGGGTATGGTCAGCCTGAAAATGGCCCTCAACCTCTCACTCAGGTGGGACACACCCCCATGGGGTGGGGTCCCCGCTGGGGGGCTTGGCCAGCCTGCAAACAGCCATCAGCCCCTCACCCAGGCTGGCCAAGCACCCCAGCAGGACCCCCACCCTGATCCGGGACACCCTTCAGGGCAAA
>NW_005370080.1:2403279-2403722 GCF_000412655.1 Myotis brandtii | reverse complement strand
GACCCCCACCCTGAAGGGGCTGTGGCCAGCCTGCAAACAGCCATCAGCCCCTCACCCAGGCTGGCCACACCCTCAAGGGTTGAGGGTCCCTGCTGGGGGGCTTGACCAGCCTGCAAACAGCCATCAGCCCCTCACTCAGCACCAGGCACTCCAGCAGAACTTCCCTCCCGGAAGAGGGTATGGCCAACCCAAAAACGGCCCTCAGCCCCTCACCCAGGCTGGCCAGGCACTCCAGAGGGACCCCCACCCTGATCCGGGACACCCTTCAGGGCAAACCAGCCAGCCCCCAACCATGCACCAGGCATATAATAAAAGGGTAGTATTCAAATTGACCCTAACAGCAGAATGACTGGGAATGACTGCTCACTATGACACACACTGACCACCAGGGGACAGATGCTCAATGCAGGAACTGCCCCCTGGTAGTCAGTGCACTCCCACAG
>NW_005370080.1:2370766-2403157 GCF_000412655.1 Myotis brandtii | reverse complement strand
GACATCCCCTGAGGGCTCCCGAGCTGCCAGAGGGATGTCTGACTGTCAGCTTAGGCCCGTTCCCCCAGGGAGCAGGCCTAAGCCAGCAGGTGGACATCCCCCAAGGGGTCCCAGACTGCGAGAGGGCACAGGCCGGTCTGAGGGACCCCCCCCCCAAGTGCACAAATTTTTGTGCACTGGGCCTCTAGTAGTTTTATAATATAGAATAAAAGTTGTGGGCCCAGAGTGAGAAATATGTCATCCACACAAAATGGTAGCAGTTCAACTTGGATATTTTACCCTGTTCTTCTGGGGAGGTGGTAGAGTAAAGGATGTGAGAAAATATGGTCTGAAAGTGAGAAGGAGCTTAGGTCTCTAGTATAGTTCCTCTCTAACTGCTTGTGTGACTTAGAGGAAAGCAGCTTCCTGGTCCTCATATTCTCTAAAACAGTATGGATGAATACATCTATTTGACAAAGAGATATGGATAAGTATAAGTGAAATGGTAGTTGCCTTGATTCTTTAGAGAAGCCACACACTATAAAGCCTATTTATTTGTCTCTATTGTATTTTTTATTCACCCAGCAAATAGTCATTGAGCACCTACTATGGATCAAGCATTATTCTTAGTAGAGAACAAAAGAGAGAAAAATCCATTCTGTTTAAGAGCTAATATTTTATGGCAAAAAGAAAAACAAACAAAAAAAGAAGTAAATTATACATTAGAGCAGTGATGGCGAACCTTTTGAGCTCGGTGTGTCAGCATTTTGAAAAACCCTAACTTAACTCTGGTGCTGTGTCACATATAGAAATTTTTTGATATTTGCAACTATAGTAAAACAAAGACTTATATTTTTGATATTTATTTTTTATATTTAAATGCCATTTAACAAAGAAAAATCAACCAAAATAATGAGTTCGCGTGTCACCTCTGACACGCGTGTCATACGTTCACCATCACTGCATTAGAAGATGAGAATATGGTAGGTAGTATGGAAAAATATAAAGCAGGGAAGGAGGAACTCTGGGGTTGGAGGTAGATTTCAGTTTTGATTATGAGGCTCAGGAAGACATCACTGAGAGGGTGACATTTGAAAAGCACTTAAGGAGGTGAATGAGATGAGATGTGAACCTTAGGCTATCTGGAGGAAGAACATCCTGAGCAAAGGGCACATGGGTATGTAGGGCTTGAAGTGGTAGCACAATTGTGTGTTCAAAGAACAAACAAGCCAAGGTAACTGGATGGTAGAAGGAAGGTCAACAAGTTAGCAGAATGTTAGCTGCACAGAACCTTTATCCCATTGAAGGGATTTGCTTCTTTGAGGGCAATGGGGAGCCATTTGGGGGCTTCAAGCAGAGGAGGAACATTGTCTTTTTTTTCCGTACACAAGGTCATTTATTACAGCATTAGAAAATTTAGAACATACTTAAAACTCAAATGTCTGTAAATATCATTATTAAAATTAGGCAATGGTAATAAATGATATTAATAATTGTTCAAATAAAAATTGTGAAATGTAGCAAGAATCATTACATTGAGAGAAATGTATTATAGACTTGCATCTTAAAGGTATCCCTTTGGCTGTTGTTTTAAAAATTAATTAGTAAGGACCTGCCCAGGTAGAAATAGTTAAGAGGCTGTATATCAATGCAGTCAGTGGTTAGAACCAGGTAGGTAGCAATGAAATCAGTAAGAGGTGGTCAGACACCGAGTATATTTTATTGGTAGAGTTCACGGGATTTCCTATTGGTATGAACTTGAGGGGAGGGGCGGGTAAGAGAAAGAAAGGAGTCAAGATTGACAGTAGCTCTTATCCAGGCAAATGGAAGAATGTATTGGCCATTATAAATCCCCTGATGTAACATTAGTTTACTTTGGGAAAACTTAAGGCAAATAATTTAACACGACGTCTTCTTCTACATTTGTAAAACTTGTCAACTGAGAATTTTTGAAGATTTTGAGTGAAAAAATGCTATAAAATAATTTTTCTTGCACATGTATATTACTTTAAAAAGTTCACTTGAGCCCTAACCTATTTGGCTCAGTGGATAAAGCATCGGCCTGCAGACTGAAGGGTCCCAGGTTCGATTCTGGTTAAGGGCATGTACCTTGTTTGCGGGCACATCCCCAGTAGGGAGTGTGCAGGAGGCAACTGATTGATGTTTCTCTCTCATCGATGTTTCTAACTCTCTATCCATCTCCTTTTCTCTCTGTAAAAAAATCAATAAAATATATACATTTTAAAAAGTTCACTTGATCCTAATAAAATATTTATGATGTAAAAAAGTTTTTACAAAAAATATCCTTGAGAAAGAGACAGGAGGGTATTATTACCCAGGTTTTACAAATGAAGAAACTGAGACCCTAATAAATTTTCATGAAGCTAATAGTCAGTTATTTGATTTCTCCAAAGAACTTTCTACCATAAACACTGCATCTCTGACCTCATAAAGCCTCATGCATGATACTTCCATAATAACAGTAATGATTTTTACATGGAAAGACTCTCGGGTTTTAACAACTAATGAAACCCTCATCTAGAGACCATAAATCTATAATAATAAAAGTGTAATGTGCTAATTAGACCGGACAGCCGAACGACCTTCTGGATGAATCCAGGGTTGCCAGGGCCGAGCCCCTTGCATGAATTTTGTGCATCAGGCCTCTAGTTGTTATTATTATAAGACAATATAATGCCAGATTTCTTTCTTTAAATCCTATTTCCCCACCTTTCAAGTTAGCATCTTTAATCTGCTACTTTTGTTGTTCCCTCTGTATTAAATCTAAAATGTGAAAGTTGGCTTGAAATGCAAATGATGTTTCAACATCTTTCCAACAAATACTTCTTCCTATATTATATATGCTTGAGTGTGTGTGTTAAATAGATTGAAGTTCAGTTTTTTCTCCTTTTCAATTGTCTACTTGCTATTTTAGAATGTTCTGAAAGGCAGCAGGTTTTGCTAGAAGAGAAAGTTTATAACAATTTGTATTTCCTCTACTGCGGGGCAAAGAAAACCTTAAATGTTGGTTTTATAGTCTTCTCTATTCTCGAGGGAATTTAGGTATGCGGAGTTTTGGCTGAGAGAGGAAAGGAACAGCTCAGAGGTGGGGACTGCTGCTTAAAATGTTCCTTTGTTTAATTTTTTTCCTGTTATTGTATATGAAACTTTGATACCCTCTTGACTTTCCATTCCAACGGCACACTCCAGTGCAGGTGCCAATTGTGGTTACTGCCTAGATGAGGAGTATATGTACATGACTACTGATATTTATGGGGCTCAGAGTAAAAGCAGAGGGGTTTTCGTGAAGAAGGTTGACTTAGGAGATTAAGATGATTGCCTTGTTAGGATAAGCTGTAATTCTTTGTCACCTTTGGGTGAAGGGCATCCTGTTGGGAAATTCAACAATGGAGATTTCCAGGTTCGATACAAACAAGCATAAAGCAGGGTAGTAACAACCTAAGAACTGAGTGGAAACTCAGAGGATATGGATTCTAAACTCAGTCTGTGCTCACTTACTTTGTAAGCTGAGGAAAGTTGCTTTAAATTTCCTTCACTTCTATTTCTTATCCATTGAGTGAATATGCCACAGGGACAGGTGTTATGTAAATACAGAGATATCATAATTTCTCAAAAGATTCACACTTTATTTAAGCAACAGGGCCTATTTGATGTAGACAGGGTGAGAATCAGAGCTCTTGAGTCTCGCTGCAAATTGTTGTTCTAAAAAAGGCACTTTCTTTGGCTTTCGATACATTACCCAAATGCTCTGCAGAGCCAGTGCTATCTCTTTAATGGCAGAGTTGGGAAATCCTTTTTTATTTTTTCTCTCTGAGATATCCCTCTGAAATGATGGACTTATGGATCTGCTGGGCTGGCCACTTCTAGTATGTTGAACAGCAAATCCCATTATTAACTTGCTAGATTTGTGGCCCATATTCTTCCCTATACCACCACTCCATCCTCCTACACACACACCCCAAACCTCCTCACACTGGTCATTTGCCTGACCTAACTATACACTGTGATTTGAGGGGTGCCAAAATGCTTCATGTTGCCATGTATATGAGCCCCTAAACTTTTCTCCTGTTATGTCATTGAAACCTGTTAATAAAATGGAGAGCACTTTATATCATTATCACCTTTACTTCACTTTTACTTAAAAGTGATGATATAAAATGCTTAAAATATTACCTGATACATAATAAACACAGCCTCTATGAGTATTATTGCTAGTCAATCTCCAGCTAGAGCCATACACAATGGTGCAGAAGTAGACAAACTGTGATGGTGAAGACAGAGAGGCAAATCATATATTTTCACTGACCATTTATGAATGTATTGAGTTAATTTTATTCTGATCTTGCTAATTTAAAAAATGATAACAGCCAATACAACAATAGCCGTCAGGTGTGAATGCCCTATCTCGAACCATAAATATATAGGTCACATAATAGAGTTGTATCTTGTTGGTCACATTGCATAATAAGGTTGCAGCTGCTTGGTTAATTCTTGGTACCAGAAATCCTTGTGAACAAGTATAGGCACCTGATATTTTAAAAGTCACTTTGTAGCAAAAGGGGTAGATAATTGCTTTTTTTTAAAATCAATAAAAATTAGACCTATTCTTGTCAGATTGGCAAAAACATAACATGTGTTTTTGGTAAGCTGCATAATCTTACTAATTAGTTTATATGTGCCATGTAATGCAAAAGGTTGAAAATCGCTACTGTAGACAGACCATTCTAATCACTCTGTTGCTAATGACTGGAGTGACCTCTAGTGGTGCTGAATTTTTCATACTGGGGAAAAAAGGCACCCAAATAAAAGGTCACTATTAGCATCATCTTTCACTACTTCACTTGTAAAGTCAAAATTCAGAAGTTGATTAAATGGAAACAAATGTAGTGTTTCATTGAAATGACTGATTTCATGATGAAAACTTTACCTCCACAGAGTGGTTTCAATAATTCCTTCTGAATATCACCACACCCTCACTTCCATTTGAGTTTCTGCTCATTACTATTAAGCGATGGGAATCATTCTTTCATATTCAATTAAAATGTGTTGAGTGCCTCCCATATAGACAGAAAGGGACATATAAATAGGAAACATGGCCAGTCACCTGCCCTCAGGGATGTCTTATTCAGGGTGTGTGTGGGGGGGGGGAGGGATGAGGGAGTTTGAAGAGGGAAGAAAGAGCTTTAAAAAAGTATCTACTTCTTAAAACATACTAAAATAGATGTCAGTACAAAGAATTACCAATGTTTTCTGGCTTTGTAGACAACCTTTCTTTTTTCTTATAGGAGAAGAAACAGACCCTCATTGAATAAAGCAGAGTAAAGCATGTTTATCCATTGAGAAAAAGAGAATTCTCTCCCATGGGCTTGGAAATGTTGGCTGAGAATAGAGCCAGGTAAGAAAAAAAAAGCACTTTGCTATGGTTTAAAAAATATCAATGTGAAATTTAGCAAAATTCAAACTTTAAAAAGTATTTAAATAAATTATTTTAAATTTGTTTTCTTTATTCAGTAACCATATCTCACTTATTTTCTGGATAATTCTACTTTCAAATAAACACTGTTTCTTATAAAAGCAATGAATTAAATAGGCAAGTGAAATGATAATTCTATACTTTTATATAAGTTTTTAAAGATCAAAAGTCACAAAAATATTTTGTAGAATATTGGCAATATGCATCTAGTTTGTGTCTAAAAAAAGTAAGATTCCCAAAGACAATGTTAGTGCTCTGACATAATGCTCATATTTTAAGTATTTTTATCTGATGGCTATATTAAACTAAGAATATTCTTAGCTACCCACACAAATTATGATTGTCTCTTATTTCTTCACTTACTCCTCATGAAGATTTTAGTGATATCTAGTTGACAAGCTAATGGCTTTATCACAAAGAGATATTCAGACTTGGCAGAAACTTAGAAATTCCTTAAGCCTAATTCAAGCCAAAAGGCCACAGAATAAATGCACAAAGTTTCCAATTCTCCTTTATAACAAATTTATTTGGTAGTATGGTGAGGATTCACTCCAGATACAATGTCACTGGAATTTTCCTGAAACACTGGGTTCTATCATTATGAATTCTGCTCCATTTATTTTTAGAGTGTCTACTTAGTGTCATTTATGTTCATTTTTATGTCCTGGGTATATAGAAATAGTCCTATAGAAGCGTACAAAAATTATTTTTAAACGTATTTATTGATTTATTCTTACTTATTTTTCTTTATTCTTTACTTCTTACTATATTTCTTTATTATTTTATTCTTCACTCTTTATCACTTATCTTTATTCTTAGCTGGTCTTCAGTTTGAATAAGCTTTAATATATTCAACATCTTAAAGATGTTGACTTCTACAAGGTGGAACTGGGTCTGATTAGGATGGAAAGAACAGTTCATAAAGAAATATTACAGGAAAGATTTATAGGGAAAAATAAGTTGAAAATTAGAATGTTATCTGCAACTTTAGAGTCTGAGATTTCTCATTGTCAAATTTTATTGATTCAATATTTTGTTTTACATTTAAACTATAATAACAATCTAAAAGTCTTTCATAGGCAATTAATATTCTTAGCCAACACTGAATGGTTATTTTTACATAATTGAACAGTTCATACTTTTTAAAGCATTTGTACTAATCAGTGGGCTGAGAGTAAATTTATTTTCTACATTACTTTCAATTATTTCTATTTAAATGTTACCACTTAAAACATCCATAAGCAGGTAGCTAAAACAAACAAGCATAAAAGAGAAGTTAGTTGACAACACAGGTTTAGAGATAATATATCATGATAAGTGGGAAAAGCTATGATACCTGTATATCTGTTTGTTACTCCAGAAAAAAATGTTGGTTGTATAATGCTACTATGTGCAGTTTAAAAGTAAGTAGATGTAGCTTCAAAAATGTTGGAAGATACAATAATTATAATTATGCCTTTGAAGCTTTGCAACCAAGTCTATTCTTTCATGCTGTTCAGTTGTATCCACATGCCATTTGCATCATCTCCCTTTGAGTATCAAAAACAGTTTTGACCTTCTTTGTCCCTTGGCTAATTGTTAAACTCAGCAGTTTGCCCCCACCTCATGTCTAGGACATAGCGTCAGGACGTGGTGTCATCTATTAAATCAGATTTGGTAACTGACAGACAAACTTGACACTAGTCACCAGAGAGCACACAATGCAAAAGCCAGCATATGTGAGTGATATGATGGTGATTCCCACATTGATTCAATAATGCCATCACATAAGAATAAATTCTCATTAGTACATGTCTCACAATAGAAATAGGAGGGGAAAAATAGTTCCAGCTTCAAATTAAATTAGGAAACCACTTTACACATTTCTAAGTATCAGAGTTTTAAAGCTCTTTAAGGCAATTATGAAAATTCTCATCACTCCATCCCTACCTACTATATGACTTTAGTTAACACAATTAAGAAAGTTTGGGTAGAATTTGGGGGGAACTTACATTGAATTAGGGCTACTATTTTTAGGAATACTTTGGGGTACTATGTCTTAGTATACGGGAAATTTCTTCTTATTTTGACTACAAACATTTAGACTTTCTCCACTTAACGCTTCCATTTATATCTAGCTACAATTGGATTGTGTCTCACCTCTGAAAGTCTATTGTAGCTAGGATGTGACAAACAGCATTTGACATCCACTTTTCTTTCTGAGCCTGTTCTACTTACAGCTATTCTGAAGAACACATTTCATTTTGGGAAGTGAACACAGCTGTTACATAAAGTCTGATTGATGGGAGTTAAGGTGGGAAGAAGTCATCAAAATCTGAAGATGAAGTGTTTGAAAGGGAAGGAATGTATTATCATTAAAGAGGTGGGAGGATAGAGTTGCTTGCTCTAACTAAATGGTGGGTTGGAAGCACCAGCCTCCATTATACATCCCAAGAACTGAGCCCAGTGTCCCCAAGAACTTGCTCTGCTCTGCTGACCTCCTCAGAACATATAAAGCCACTTGCTGGAAGAAGTCCTCTTCAGTAATCTAGTCACAAACAAAGACTTGTTTGGTCATCTCCCTATATGTCTCACTAGACTGAAATATTAGAACACTCAAAGGAATGACTTCAACATTCTAGAGCCAAAATGAATTTAGGCAATGAGAGAGAGAAATATATTCAGCCTCACTATTATGTGTATTCTAACATCTCTCTCCCCTCTCCTCCATCTGTTTCCTCCATACTGACTCTCTCACAATTCTTTCCAATTCTCAGTCTCCCTCATGCACAGATACAGGTACTCATACATTTATCTCTACACTTTCTCTTCTGTAAGAAATATATGCTGCAGAACCACTTTCCTGAGAGTGGAACAACCATTGGCTCATTAAAAAACCTATAGTTGTCTTTTAAATCCAATCATCTTTCTAAGGATACTTCAGTTGTTCCCATGTCTTGGCCACCGTGAATAATGCTTCAATGAACATAGGGGTGCATATATATCTTTGTGAATAAATGTTTTCAACACTTTTAAGTAGACACCCAGAAGAGGGGTTGCTGGGTCATAAAGAAGATGTGGTACACATACACAATGGAATACTACCCAGCCATAAGAAAAGATGAAATACTGCCATTTGTGACAACCTGGATGGACTTTGAGAATATCATGTTAAGCAAAATAAGTTAGTGAGAAAAAGCTAAGATCCATATGATTTCAATCATATGTGGGATATAATATTGAAAGTAATAAAGGAACAAACAATAAAAACAAACAAATGAAAACTCATAGATACAGACAACAGTATGGTGGTTACCAGAGGGAAGGGGCTGGGGAATAGTAAAGTGTAAAGGTGGCCAAATATATGGTGATCAAAAATTATTTAACTTTGGATGGTGGGCACACAATGCAATATACAGATCATGTATCATAGAAATGTACACTTGAAACCTATATACTCTTATTAACCAACTAGAGGCCTGGTGCACGAAATTCGTGCACTGCAGGCCATCCCCCAGCCAGGCCAGTGCCCTCTCACAGTCCAGGACCCCTTAGGGGATGTCCACCTGCTGGGGATCAGGCCTAAACTGGCAAGTGGAAATCCCTCTCGCAGTCTGGGGCCCCTCACTCCTTACCACCCGCCTGCTTGCTGCTCCTTACTGCTCAGCTCACTGATCCTTAGTGCTGCTGTGAAGGTGGGAGAGGCTCCCACCACCACAGCTGCACTCGCCAGCTGTGAGCCCAGCTTCTGGCTGAGCAGCACTCCCTCTTGTGTTGAGCATCTGCTCCCTGGTGGTCAGTGTGCATCATAGTGACCAGTCATTCTAGTTCTGCTGTTCAGTCTATTTGCAGATTAGGGCTTTATTATATAGGATGTCACCACAATAAATGTAATAAAAAGAAAAAAATTTAAAAACCCTACAGTTGTAAATTTTATTCCTACTTATTAAAGTTCCCAATCTTTCTCATTCATTTCCTACTTGGCTATAGGCCTAAAATACTGAGACATAACACAGAGGATCTGTGAATAAAGCAAACATAAAATTTATCCTTACTTAAATAATTCTGAATATTTTCACTTAAATAATCTCATTTGTCAGGTCTAGCTTCTAGCAAAGGTGAGACTCTATTTTTTTTTCTTATAAAGTATTTGGAAAGGAAAACTGAATTTTGAATGAGGGTTTATTCTGACCATATTGTGGTGTTCCTATCTGTCCAATGGCACTTTTAATAAAGATAGCTCATTAAACCCATCATACTGATGAAAAACACTTAATTGATAAAAATAATACAAATTGCATGTATGTGTGGAGATGTATATGCACATATATATCACAGAGGTGCTAGAGCCAAGAACACGAATCTTGATTTAAATATTAGTTAGGTAAAGAAAAGTTCCTTTTGTGAGAAAGTGACCCGGAAATACATTTTTCCAGTGAAAAACTGGAGTTACCAATTGCTAGTATTCACAAGAAGCCTGATAATAATGAAATGTCTATTCTTTGTTTTCAAAATATTTCTTGAAACCTAGTGTGTTACATAGAGAAGGCTGGGAGTCCTTTTACACACTGTTCCGTGAATATAACAGAAAGTATCCATCAGCTGTGACAGTGACTCTATTGATGTGGCCTTGGTAGAATGCTAAGAACAATCCCCTCTGTAAAAAGATGACAAACAAAAGCCTTGAGCAGGGAAAGATTGCACATTCCAATAATGTTAGCTAATTTCCTGCAACACAGCACAATGAAAGGCCATGTGGACAGTGCGTGTTATTGTGCTTTATCTGTGAAAAAGAATAAAAAAAGAAGCAAAAACATCACCATATCTTCTGGTAGCCAGACATAGAATTCTGAGTTAAACAATAATTTTGAGCAACTTTGAAAAGATCATCAATATTATATGCTATTTTAAACAACAAAAACTTTCTTTTTTGTACCTCTAGTGATCTTATGTTTTAATGACACAAACTCAAAATAGCACAACACATATTTCTAGGTTTTGGTCATTAAAATTCTTAATCTGTAGACTACTAGCCTCAAATGATCAACTTGAGAAAATAAACCAAACACGATGGCTTTCTTGTTCTAACTATTTCTGTGTTTTGTTTTTTAAACTTCTCTTCCTATAATCTCAACCAAAGATAGCCTAAACAAAGAAAATCCAGCCATTCACCCAAGGTTTTCAATCCAAACTTGCACAAATCAAACTGGAAGTGACCTGATTCCCTGTTTCACCAAAAGGGATTTAGTGGTGTAGCTAAAATGTGACCTCCTGTAGAAATGAGCAATAGGATGGGCCAGAAAAATTACAAACCAGTAAATCAAGGTTTACCATAGAAATAACAGGAAATATCTATGAGGCTGTTTACAGCTTATCAAGCTGACTAATATAAAATTACATATGTGACTTACCTTGACAATAGTTTAAACTCTGGAATTTCCTTCCACTGCAGTAGAGTTTACGGTGCCCTTGAACTAAGGAAGCAGTAGGGAAAGGCACAGGCTTTGCTGATACACAAACTGTATCCCCAACAACCATTTCCCAGCTGGGTGGCTTTGGAAATTTCTGATTGAATCTGAGCTTCTTTATTGTAAAATGGGTAAAAAAATCCATATCTAATATCAGTGCGTAAGAAACAAGAGACAATATACAAAAATTACCTAGAATACATCTTTAACCATGATTGAGAGCATTATGGGTGTTGAGCTACAGAATATATAATGTCAGAAGATTTTATTGAGGACACAAATAGAACAGGGCTAGGATTTAGAATAAATCAAATATCAAGGTAGGGAAACCAGATGATAGAGATTTTATGAATATAGTATACATTGTCTTAAACCGGAACTGCTCCAATGTTGTCTATCAGATACATTTCCAAAAGGCCCTTCTAGAATAGGCACACATTACAGAATCCTAAGTGTCTACAACATATCATTTCAGAATATAATAAAAAATGATTCAGTAAAGAGGAAACTATCATCCACACTCAAGAGAAAGGACAATCAATGGAGATGGGACTCCAACATGGATCAGATATTGGAATTAGTGGGCAAGGAATTTAAGGCAGATATTTCAACTATGCTAAAGTATGTAAGAGTGCTCATAATTAAAGAAAAGATAGGAAATATGGAAGAGAAATTGAAACTAGAAAAAATGGAAATTTTAGAACTAAAAAAAGCTGACATAAAAAACTCAATGAATGAGTTTATAGCATATTGGAAATTACAGAAGCATTACTGATCTTTAATACAAAGAAACAAATTATTCAGTCTGAAAAATAGAGAGAAAAATAGGATTAAAAATAATGAATAGGGCCTCAGGAATGCATGGGACAATATCAAGAAGACTAACAGAATTTTTGGACTCCAATAACGAGAGGAAAGACAGAATGAGGCCCCCTAAAAATAATTTGAATAAATAATGGCTGAAATTTTTCCATATTTGTGAAAGACAAAATCTGTAGATTCATGAATCTCAGTTAACCCTGAGTCTAAGTGATAGAATATGGGGGCTCATTGCACAGGTATTTCAATTTTTCTCTGTTTGAAAATTTTCATAATAAAATGTTGAAGAGTGACATAAAAAGTCATCAAAATGAACACTTAGATCATATATTATATATTACATTAATTATATCACTTTTTAACAGTAATCTAATTCTGGACTATATAAAAATATTCAAGCTTCAAGCATTAATTGAAAGGTACAACCAATATTCAATACCTTTATGTTTTCTACTTATAGAGGTCAAGTGTGGCACATGGAAAAGGGGGCAGATGACTCACATAATCTGACATAGGGTCTACTCCCAAATAATCCGTCAACTCATCAACTCATCAATCCTCCTGTCACTCAGTAAAAGCTCTTTATCTCATCTCATGAGTAAATGCACATCTGCAGAAAAAAAGTTTTTTTTTAAGGCAAGAATGGGAAGGTGGGTACAGTATACCATGCACAACTACTTCCTTCCCACTCTTGTGTTGGTGATCTGTACAGTATCAGCAGGAGTACCTATTAACAGACATACCAGAGTCCAATCATTCAGCACTGTATGTGGGCACCCGATGATAATACTATTCAGAAGGTTAGTGACCTACCTCTGTCATTAATAGTTGTGCGGCTGTAAGTAAGCCCCTCAATTTACTCAAAACTCAATTTTTCTGAATATGTATAGTTTAAGAAAATAATTGCTCGCCTCGACCCACGCTTTCCCAGCGCGCCTCTCGGCCTCCACTGTTGCTAAGCGGCCTTGGATACCGGGCCTTGGGATGCTGGGATGTGGCTGGTGAGGATGGTGGTCATCCGGCCTCAGGTAACCATGAAGGAAGAGCTTCGGAATCCCATTCTTTTCGATACATACAGAAAGGAAATATTTACTGCCAACAATGGCTACAAATCCATGCAGAAGAGACTCCAGGGCCTTTGGAAGATTCAGAGCTTAGAAGAGAATTACACCTGAGAAGTTAATTGGGCTGAACCTGTGGATTTCAGCTGGACCAAGGGGAATATTTATTGCAGTTGAGTGTGAGGTCCTGAAGAAATACCTTGACCCAGTGGATGTATCCTTGTGATGCTAGGAGAGGGTGGGGAATCCAGTTTTGACACCAGTATTAACTTTCTCCTGGAAGAACATGAAATCATGGGCAATAATGATTCTGTGATTAGAAATGTGTTATTATTTTCATCCTAAAGAAGCTCTGGAGTCCAATGGAGTCTTGAGCAGGGCAATCAGCCGAGCTGCAGGGGAGGCCGTGCCTGGAACACTGAAGAAAGCAGTGGAACAGGCCAGGCGCTCACCTTTGTATGTCCTCTCGGTGCCACCTGGAGTGTCATGGCAGCAGCAGTGGCTGTTCTGTTTCCCACTTAACAGACCCATCTAGCTTTCTGCCCCCCAAAGAACCACAGTGGGAAGCTGGCAGTGCTGGGCTCATGTCACATGTTTAGTGACCAATAGTTGGGAAAGAAGAAAACAGCCAAATCATGGATGTTGTTTTCTAGTGGCTCACAACAGAAGACATCTGTCTAAACTAGACTGAGGCTGAGGACCCAGAGGTGTCCAACTCCATGATGCTGCCTGACATAGCCACCCTGTCAGAGTGCCTTCGACTGGATCGCCAGGGTGGCGAAGAGAACCCCTGGGACTTCACCACCCTCTTCACCCTGTCCATTTACCTGCTGGGTACCACTTCTCTCCCCAAGGTCCTCAAGGCACACGAATAACTAAATGTGAAACGTGATTCTCTCCAGTTCATCCGACCTCAGTTTCAGCCAGCCCTTCAGTCAGGGGTTTTCCATCTCAGTGTCAGGGAATTGTCACCTCCTCTGCTGGAGCTGTGTGACTTAGATGAGACCTTCTCCCCTGAGATGGCAGGGCTTGCTCAGATTACCAATAGGTATACTGCAGAAGACCTGGAATTCCATGCCAGAAAGGATGCTGACATTCTTGGACAACCAATAAACTACCAAGGACCACCAAGATGTCAAACATATCTTGAGCACATTTTCTAAGTGGCGGAGTTCAAGAACTTGAACCAGGAACAGGACATTGACACAACTGAAACTGCATTCCAAGATAATTTCTAAGGATCTTGCCTCCTGAAGCATTTCCTGTCTCCTGATTCTCTCTTTCTAAACAGTTTCTAAATTGTTCCTCAACTCCTTTATCAAAACTGTCTATTTACTACCTACCTGTGGAAGGTTTGTGTATCTTCTGTAATGCCTACGTAGGTATAACATCTCTAACTTAGAAGATTCTTACGTAAGACATGTTCCATTTTTTTCAATTAAATCTGATTGAATCTGTCCTTTAATAATAATAATAATAATAATAATACTCCCTCAAGCTCCTTTCTTGTCTAATATTTGTTGTTACCCCTCCATTCTTTTGAAAAGGATAATAATTCTGTATTTCTGAGAATTCTCCCGTGATGCAAGGTGAGCCAAATTTGTCTGAGGTGATCTCTCTGGCCAAAGTTTAGGACCAAGTTTCAGTTGGCCCCATGTGAACTCAGCAGATCTGAACATTTTCAAATAAGGCTCACAAGCTCTGAACAATTGTTCTTTTTTTAAAAGGAACTGACATTAGCAACCAGGTAGGTTTTACAAGTTATGAAAATCTCAAAAAAAAAAGGAATGTACTGCGATTAAGTTCATACAGAACTGACATCATGTAGGGGGAAAGGGAAAAATCCACCTACAATAAAATGTTATGCCTGTCCCTGTTTGCAATTTCCTCCCACGCATCTACTGCTTCTGTTGAAACTTGTTATTGCTAAAGTACTTTTCTCATCATAAAAAGACCTATGGTTATAAAAGAGACTATTGGCACCCAAATTCAGCTTTGTTGTTAGAGGCAATTAAATTATGTTTGGTAATTTCTTTCCTGGGCATTTAATTTCATTAGTGTTGTCAGTGTGCCCAGGAGAGAGGTACTTTCTCTAACCCATAAATACAGAATGCATTGCACTAATTTTTGAGTATTTCTTTTGGAAGACAAAAGTCTAGATTATATCAAGCAATAATGGTAGAAATAAAAGCAAATCTAGCTACTGGTAAAACATATATATATTCAATTGCTAATCAAAACATAAATGTATACAATTATAAGAGACTCATCTTCTAATGTGAGGTCTTTAAATCCAGAATGTTGTTTCCAAAGTTAAGTCTAAAATATAACCAAAACCTTCATTTAAAAACATAAAACCTAGTTTAGCCTAATTCTCTGAATGAGGATTGATGAGCTAATGATCAGTGTCTTAACCTTTTGAGAATTAACTATCAGTGTGGCTCTGATCTGCACTGTTCTCCCTTTCTTTCTAGGTCTTCATTGGCATAAATAACACCAAAGCAATATCTATTTTAGGATATGCTGAAATCTGTTTATTTTATAATTAGCCAACTGGGTATGCTTTTCTCAGAGCTTTATTTCTGGCTGCCACTAAGCATATGTCTTTTTGGGGAGAGGGGGTAAGAATTCTATTAATTTGCAATTATAATTCAGAAAACATTTTATGCTAGGGTGAACAAGACAGAGATTGCAGCGGTTTCCAAACTCTGCTTTCAGAAGCCCCTTGAGTTCTATGGAGATGCATTGATGCCTGGCCCAATTTTAAAGAAATGTATGGTTTCTTTAAAAAATAAAATGGATAGAAACTATGGATTTTGTCCAACTCTCAAGTTAAAGTTCAAAAAAACTAAAGCCCAAAGGTATGCAATGGCCTTCTATAAGGTAATGCAGCTAAAGAATTTGGATAAGTGACAATGATTGGATCAATGAATATAAGAGAGAGAAGGAGAGAGAGACTGGAAATACTATCCCATGGTAGTAAATTTGGATAAGTGACAATGATTGGATCAATGAATATAGGAGAGAGAGACTGGAAATACTATCCCATGGTAGTGCACAATTTTTCTGTGTTACCTTGGGTGAATTTTACTTGCCAGAGGCTAAGACCAACAGTAGTTAGCATATTAATGCGATATTCAGCAGGGTTGAAAATCAGCATAATATTGCCCTGCTCTTGGCCAAATGGCTCAAGGCAATTCCCTAATCTGATAATCCCTTTACTGTTTACCAAACTTTACCTTTGATATGCTTGTTTGCATTCCTAAAGGGCAAATGTGTATTCAAGTGAATAAGCAGATGGGACCCAGTTTTGAGGGAGCTTCTCCACTAGAGGGAAGTTTTCTGCCTGGCCCCCCATGCCTTCTAAATTCATATTTCTTGTTTAGTGTATTCATTTGTGCGTGGCCCCTTCTTCAGATCCTAAACCCTAGCTGCAAATGGATGCAGCATTCACATTTAATCTCATGACATATCTTATGTCTATTTTGTCCTTTTCATGATTGTTCCCAGAACCTTAGTTTAGACCTCCTTTACTCACACTGGAACTAGAACTTGTCTCCTCTAATTCAGTGTCTCCTTCCTCCAACCCATTATACTTCCTGCTACCAAATTCCCAACTGCTCTGATGAGAGGCCTCCATTCTTCAATGACACTGCTTTGTCACCTGCAGTGCTTGTTAGAAATACAGTTTCTTAGTCCCCACCTCCGACCTATGTATCTGACACTCTGAGGTTGAGGCCTAGTAATGTGTGTATTAACAAGCCCCCCAGGTGATTCTGAAGCATGCTAACATCTGAGAACCCTGCTCTACAGAATAAACTTGAAACTCTTTGTACAAGTATTCAAGATTGTGCATCATCTATCTTCCCATCTTTATCCTCTATTGCTCCTAAAATGTCATCCATGTTCCATATGATCCGCACCACTCTTTGACCCCAAAGATAACTGAAGTTTTCCTGCTTCCATGCCTTTCCTCATTCTATCACATTAGCTGGGTGTCTCCTTGACTCTCATTTATCTTTGTTGAAAACACATCTTCTTTCAAAGTCAACCTCAACTGCTCTTTCAAGAGTACCTCACAATATCCACATGGTGATGTAACTTCTTATTCTGAATACCTACATCACTTTAGTTTCCTATATCCTCACTAAATTATAATTATTTGAGTATATGTATTGTTATGACTACCATTGCTTTCAGCCCTTAATGTGTTTGTTTTATCATTTTTGCATCCCACAATGCTTTGCACACTATATGTACTCGGTAAATATTTGGTAAATGAAACAATGAAGATTTCCTGAGATCAAGAACCATGTTCTTCTTGGCATCAAGCACAAGATACTGCATATAATCTATACTAATAAAAGGGTAATATGCTAATTAGACCGGGCATCTTCCGGATGTCCTTACGGACAAAGCCACGGTGACAGGAATGGGTGGCAAATCTAGCTACTGGTAAAACGCTGGCAGGGGAGAGCAGTTAGGGGTGATCAGGCCAGCAGGTGAGGGCAGTTAGGGGGTGATCAGGCCAACAGGTAGAGTGGTCAGGGGCGATCGCGATCAGGCAGGCAGCAGGTGAGTGGTTAGGAGCCAGCGGTCCTAGATTGCGAGAGGGATGTCCCTGATTGGAGAGGGTGTAGGCCGGGGTGAGGGACCCCTCCCCCGTGCATGAATTTTGTGCAGCAAGCTTCTAATATGTTTAATAATTGAATGAAAACTAAAGAATGGTAGTTTGCTGTAAAGTTCTGGTTTCTGATTTGTGGTAATACTCTTTGTACAGTGTCCCCTCTATATTAGTATTTTATGGTCAAAGTACAAACTGCTGAGAATTAAAAACACCTCAACTCTAAACCAGCTATTAGCTAGCATGTGACTTTACATATCATTTATCTTTTCTGGTTTCAATTCCCTCATTTTTAGAATGAGATTTTTTAGATAAGATGTTTTTAAAGCTGTTTTATTCTTTAAAAAACCAGCTATTAGCTAGCATGTGACTTTACATATCACTTATCTTTTCTGGTTTCAATTCCCTCATTTTTAAAATGAGATTTTTTTAAGGTAAGATGTTTTTAAAGCTG
Source organism: Myotis brandtii (assembly GCF_000412655.1). Taxonomy (NCBI): domain Eukaryota; kingdom Metazoa; phylum Chordata; class Mammalia; order Chiroptera; family Vespertilionidae; genus Myotis; species Myotis brandtii. Next base: position 2,385,279 of record NW_005370080.1, on the reverse strand, counting down.
TTTTACTCTTTAAAACCTATAATTTTATAAATTAGTATAGTGCAATCAACAGACCCTGAGAACTATTTCTGTGTTAACCACTGTTAGGCAGTAGAAATACATTTGAGTAGAGGAATCAGCTTTGTCACAAACTAGTTTTATTGTGAGTCAAGCTCCTTAACTTATTTGAGATTTCAATTCTTCATTTATAAAATAAGGAGATTTTACCATGTGATTATTTTGTAAAAGAGCATCTTCTTTCACATTCTTTCTCTCTTATTGCCCTAACCCTGCTGTGTAGTGAAGCCATTAGTGCAGTCTTTGCTAAAACTCTCTTGAAGAGAGAGGCCATTGTTTATCTTTATGCCCCTATTGTATTTTATATACATACAAAATCCTATATAATAAAGAGCTAATATGCAAATGGTTGTCACACCTTCATACGGTCACACCTTAACGGCTCAGACACTCAACACTGGGGAGAGAGGAATGGGGACCAGCCAGGCACAAATGAGCTTGTGAGAGAGGAATGGGGACCAGCCAGTTTGTGGTCCGGGTGAGGGACAAGCCACCCACCCCACAGTCCCGGGCGCCTGTGGCTATGGCCCACGGTCCCCTGTGGCTGTGGCTGTGGCCTGCCCAGGCAAAACCAGCCCCGGTCCTGAGTGCCTGCTACCGGCCAGAGGAGGGAATCCTGGGTCCCAGGTGCAGGGCAAGGCAGAGGCGGTTAGGGGCGATCAGGCCAGCAAGGGAGCAGTTAAGGGTGATCAGGCCAGTAGTGAAGCAGTTAAGGACAATCAGAGGAAGGCAGGCAGAGCTGGTTAGGGGCAATCAGGAAGGCAGAGGTGGTTAGGGGTGATCAGGCAGGCAGGCACGTGAGTGGTTAGGAGCCAGTGGTCCCGGATTGCAAGAGGCAGTTGGACATCCCCTGAGGGATCCCGGATTGGAGAGGGTGCAGGCTGGGCTGAGGGACCCCCCTCCCGTGCATGAATGTCGTGCACTGGGCCTCTAGTGTTTAATAAATACCTGCTGAGTTTGGTTGGAATGAGTACATGTTTCATTTCAACCCATTACAAAATTTAATAATTCAATGAAAACATTCAAAATTTAATAATTGACTACAGTTTCCTATTAGAATTTTTAAACCTAGAAAATTCAGGGAGGTGGGGGGACAACAACAACCTGAGATTCTGCTATTCCATTGAAAAATCTTAAGGTTTAAAAAAGGATGGTGGTTCCATATTTGACTTGGATCTTTTTAAACTGACACTTTCTTACAGCCAAATAAATAGGTAGTGGCAAAATTTAAAAAAGAAAAACAACAACAAAAAACAAAACACATGATGACGAAAATAACACCAGGCAACAGAAAAGAGGTACAATCTTGTAAATCAGAAGGTGGAAAGTCTGAATAACCCAAAAGTCTGTATTAAGGATAGTTACCTTAGGACACTCTCAAATCTTAAAATGCCTTTTCTGGGGATAACAATATGGTGAGATATACATCTTGACTGTGCTAAACTTAACCATGAGTAAGAAGAGATGTTCCTTGGTAGAGGAGTTCTGTTTCTCAGGTTATGCCTAGAGAAGGAAATACATCATACTGTTGTCTGAATGCTCCAGTGGGATTCTTCCCAATCAACTTTTGAGGAAGGTATTCTTCCACCTGAAATTATATGAGGGAAAATATTGTTTCCAATCCTGAGGTGGGAAGAGTGAGGTAGGGTGAGCATGAAGTCTCACCAGACTTCTTCTAATCAAAATATGGATGTTTTCCCTCCTTATAGTTAAAGTATCCCCACCTCTTTCCCCAGACCATAGGCTGAAAACCAGAGATATAGTGAAGGAAAGAGATGATCACTTGGAAAATTGTTATTATCAGGTGATTGTATGTTCATTTATAGCATCCCCACCTCTTTCCCCAGACCATAGGCTGAAAACCAGGGATATAGAAAAGGAAAAAGATGATCACTTGGAAAATTGTTATTATTCATTTATAGCGAGACAATTTTGACTTTGAAGCTGTAGCAGACAAAGGCCAAAAGTGCCCTAAATTAGACATGAATGGAAAACTCCTGGGCCATCTTCCAATGCAGAAACAGTAGAGGAAACATTGCCTCAAAGCTGGCAGAGCAAGAATTTCAAGACCCAGATTCTGGTCCTCAGGCCTGGGTTATGTAATTTGCCAAGTAGCTAATTTATTAACTTATTTGATGGTATGAGTGGTTTCTGGGCACTGATAGAACTGAGGGTATAAAAGTCAGCAAAATCACTGACACCCATTCCTCAGGCCTAAAGGTGCTGCATGCTATATAAGTTCCTGAGGCCTCCAACCTTAGGGTGGAGATAGAAGAAAGAAAACACATTTACATCTTTATCTCCTATACGTCCTTTGGATTTCTTATTAGCTGTTTTGAACTAATCCATGTAAAATAAATTGTGAACTCTTTCTCTTTCCAGCTTGACACACTTACCATCCTTGAAATGAACCACACTCAGTAGTCTATTCTTACTCAGAAGCCCAGGCTCCTCAAAAGAGCCTAGATCAACATATCTGGCCCTTACAAGTTGGGTTGGTGTGGTGGAGTGTGTTTTTGTTTTCAATAGTCCCTGCCTATGATTTGGGAGAATTAAGCTTCCCAATATCGTTAGCTGGCTGTGTGACTTGCTTTAGCTTGTGGAATGTGAGCAGAAGTGATACTCTGAGAAGAATGTTTAGAAGCCAGTGTGATTCTGCCACCTCTTCTGTCCCTCTGCTGAGGTCAGTGGTCCCAAGTTGGGGCCACTCCTCCAGAAGGAAGAGATTATGGAGAAAACCTGTATCCAATGTATAACAGACATGAATTTGAGCAATAGACTTTTGTGACTGTAAGCCTTTAAGTAGAAGGGTCATGTGTTATCATATTAAGCTTAGCCTCAGCTTATTGCAATTACTTAATGTAATTACTGATTGATACAGTCATGTCAGGTTGTAGAAATTCTTAGCTGTAGAAAAAGCATACCAGACTTCTTATTTTCAAATAACAGCTGGGACATTTCAAGTACAAAGCTTCTTTATCCAACATGTTTTTATCATGATGGAATTTTCCTTATATTTGTGTTTTGGTTCGAATTGCTTCATCTTTTCTAGGAGGTTCATGATTGAGACCCATATACATCTGCATTCTCTTATCTATTCATCTTCATTTGACTAGATTCATGAATAACAAATTTCTCTTGAGGCCAACATCTGAAAATGTGCCACTAATTCTGAAAATCTCTACTAATTGAAATTTGAGTATTTTCCCTAGGTCTATAATCTAAGCTTTATAAGCTCAGATTGTCAGTGTCTGGAAGCTGTCTGGGTAAAGCAACAACAGTCAGAAGCCATATTAGCTTTATCTGTATCAGTACCCAAAGAAGATGTAAGGTGGTAGAAGCCAAATTATTGTCCAGCCCATAATATTGCATACTTTTTGTCTCCTGACCAGGTGGGAAACCGTTATCTCAGAGATACAGGTCAGACTGCAGAGGGCTTTCTGTCTTAAGAAATGATAGAAAAAATTTTTCTAATGATTGAGACCCATATACATCTGCATTCTCTTATCTATTCATCTTCATTTGACTAGATTCATGAATAACGAATTTCTCTTGAGGCCAACATCTGAAAATGTGCCACTAATTCTGAAAATCTCTACTAATTGAAATTTGAGTATTTTCCCTAGGTCTATAATCTAAGCTTTATAAACTCAGATTGTCATTGTCTGGAAGCTGTCTGGGTAAAACAACAACAGTCAGAAGCCATATTAGTTTTATCTGTATCCGTACCCAAAGAAGATGTAAGGTGGTAGAAACCAAATTATTGTCCAGCCCATAATATTGAATATTTTTTGTCTCCCGACCAGGTGGGAAACTGCTATCTCAGAGATACAGGTCAGACTGCAGAGGGCTTTCTGTCTTAAGAAATGATAGGAAAAATTTTTCTATTTCCAACAATTTCACTTTAAATTTTGAAGATGCAAATTTTCCCATGGATTATTGTATGCATTAGTTTTCTCTACTGCAAAATTTAAATTCACTTATTCTTCCAAGCTGAACCAGCCAGTCCTCATTCATGCCAAGTCTGACAGTTTTTGCCCTCTAACTGGAGTGCTTTAGTCTATTTACACTTAATGTAATCACTGATATAATAGGTTTAGATCTGGTATCGTATTACTTGTTTTCTATCTAGTCCCTCTTTTCTTTATTGCTTTTTTTCTTCTTTGGGTTAATCAACTATCTCTTAGTAGTTCTTTCTATCTCTTCTATTGGTATTTTAGCTATATCTATCTGTAATTTTTTCTAGTGATTCCCCTAAGGATTTTAGTATACATCTTTAATTTATTATAGTCTACCTTGAATTAATACTATACCACTTCATAATATAATGTAAGAACCTTAAACAATGTAATTCTAAGGACACTCCCCTCCTTCCTTTTGTTCTATTGTTATTACATATTTTATTTTAAAATATGTTTTAAGCTCTATAGTACATTGTTACTAGTTTTACTTTTAATCGTCTTTCAAATTAATTTAAGAAAAGAAATAAAAACATTTAAAAAATATTTACCCACATATTTATCCAGTGTTGCTTGTTCTTTCCTTGTAGATTTGACATTCTCTCTGACAACATGGAAGAAGCTTTCACTGGCATTTCTTATCATATGGGTCTGCCAGCAACAAATTATCTCAGTTTCAGTATATCAAAAAATGTCTTTATTTTGTAAAAAGCATTTAATAAATGTGGAATTATAGGATGATATTTGGTTTTGTTTCAGAACTTTAAAGATACTATTCCATTGTGTTCTGACTCCATTCTGATGAGACATTAGTTTTCATTCTAATCATTGTTCACCTGTATCTCCTAAGTTTGTTATTCTTTGGCTTCTTTTAAAATTTTTTCTTAATCTTTGGTTTTCAGGAGTTTGACTACAATGTATATAGGGCTTATTTTCTTTGTATTTACCTTCATGGATATTAGATTGCAGCTTTGGTAAATCTTAGTTCTCCTTTGGGTTTCTAAAGTTTAACTATCTCTTCCTCCTGGATGGATATTAGATTGCAGCTTTGGTAAATCTTAGTTCTTCTTTGGGCCCTGTGGCCAAACTCATGAGACTACTGCACCCTTAAACATGATACCTCAGGTATGCAAGATTGTAAAACTGTGAGGCCAAGAGAATAGTGGATACATTCATTGACCATGAGACCTAAAGCCTATGAGCCTGTAAAACTGAACACAATAAGAATGTGGAATTACGGACTGATGAGATGTTGAGACCATAAGACTTCAAGACTACCAGTCTCCAGATTGCAAATGTCCACGTGAGATTGTGAGGTCATGAGTGTGTGATAGAAGGCACAGTCTCTGTTCCTGCCCTGAGACATCTGACTTAATGTTCTACTAAGCAGTTAAATGTTAAATAAACCCCAAAAAAAAATGTATAGATTCTGTGAGTTTACTTGGAAATAACTAATCTTGGATCTCTCTGTGTTTTGTAAAAAATCATTTAGAAGTTAATCTTCACAGATTAATTAAAATGATAGAAAATTTCTGGCCTTAAGATGGTCAAGCAGAGACATTTCTTCAACCTCTTTCATTTCTTCAATTTGCAACTTTCAACCCCAAAATGGAAAGATAGAAAGCAGTTGGAGAAATAGTACTACTAGCAGAACAGTGGACTCTCAAATCTAAGTTTTGCAGAGAGTGATAGCACTAACCAACAAGCCAATTTGCTCTGTAGACCCCAAGAAAGGCTAAAGCATAGGAAACACCAGAAACTTTGTAAGATGAAGGTCGAAGCAGGGTATAAACACAGTCATTTCATTGGAAATCTATTTTAAGATTGCTTTACCCTTTCCAGATAACCAGGCCAATTCTCTTCCACTTGTACAACTAAATATGAGGCAATTTCTTCCAAGAAAGAACCTCAGAGGCCCCCTGATTCAGAAATACCAGGTACAGAGGAAGGTGGTATTGAAATACTAAACTGCAATCAGGAGAAAAGTCTGTATACTCTCTACTTTCTATCATTCCCCAAATGACAGAATGCCAATAGTCAACTTAATACACTTTGCAGACAGGAGACTGGAGGATTCATCTCTGGAGAAAGTGAATCAACCCAGGAAAAAAAAAAACACAAAACCAGATATTGGTATTTTGGGGTTCCCCTTTGTATCACTTAGAGAAAACAAACAACTAGCCCCAAAATAATGCTGAAAAACATTTATGTTTAGTTCTTGCTCATGTGTGAGTCTTGTCATCACACAGGCACCTGAGATGATGGAATCTCTGCCATCTTTAACACATTATTTCCAAGGTCATTTTATGTGGGTCATTTTCATTCTAGACATAGGAGAATACATTAAGGTATTTTCATGGGCCAGCCCTGGAAGTGGGAAAAAATCATTTCTACTAACATTTTATTGTATAAAACCCAGTCACAAAGCCATACTCAACTGCAAGGAGGCGGGGGTGTGGATTTTGGTGAGCAGCTGGAAGTTTTCATCACTCAATCAAACAGCTAGACTCAAGACTGATGACAACACAGACACTCTCTAATCAATAAGCCTTGTCTGTACAGAGAGACTTTTAGTGCTCATACATGGCTAAATGTGAACAAGTACCCACAAAACAAGTGGAATTATAGGATGATATTTGGTTTTGTTTCAGAACTTTAAAGATACTATTCCATTGTGTTCTGACTCCATTCTGATGAGACACTAGTTTTCATTCTAATCATTGTTCACCTGTATCTCCTAAGTTTGTTATTCTTTGGCTTCTTTTAAAATTTTTTCTTAATCTTTGGTTTTCAGGAGTTTGACTACAATGTATATAGGGCTTATTTTCTTTGTATTTACCTTCATGGATATTAGATTGCAGCTTTGGTAAATCTTAGTTCTTCTTTGGGCCCTGTGGCCAAACTCATGAGACTACTGCACCCTTAAACATGATACCTCAGGTATGCAAGATTGTAAAACTGTGAGGCCAAGAGAATAGTGGATACATTCATTGACCATGAGACCTAAAGCCTATGAGCCTGTAAAACTGAACACAATAAGAATGTGGAATTACGGACTGATGAGATGTTGAGACCATAAGACTTCAAGACTACCACTCTCCAGATTGCAAATGTCCATGTGAGATTGTGAGGTCATGAGTGTGTGATAGAAGGCAGTCTCTCTTCCTGCCCTGAGACATCTGACTTAATGTTCTACTAAGCAGTTAAATGTTAAATAAACACCAAAAAAAAATGTATAGATTCTGTGAGTTTACTTGGAAATAACTAATCTTGGATCTCTCTGTGTTTTGTAAAAAATCATTTAGAAGTTAATCTTCACAGATTAATTAAAATGATAGAAAATTTCTGGCCTTAAGATGGTCAAGCAGAGACATTTCTTCAACCTCTTTCATTTCTTCAATTTGCAACTTTCAACCCCAAAATGGAAAGATAGAAAGCAGTTGGAGAAATAGTACTACTAGCAGAACAGTGGACTCTCAAATCTAAGTTTTGCAGAGAGTGATAGCACTAACCAACAAGCCAATTTGCTCTGTAGACCCCAAGAAAGGATAAAGCATAGGAAACACCAGAAACTTTGTAAGATGAAGGTCGAAGCAGGGTATAAACACAGTCATTTCATTGGAAATCTATTTTAAGATTGCTTTACCCTTTCCAGATAACCAGGCCAATTCTCTTCCACTTGTACAACTAAATATGAGGCAATTTCTTCCAAGAAAGAACCTCAGAGGCCCCTGATTCAGAAATACCAGGTACAGAGGAAGGTGGTATTGAAATACTGAACTGCAATCAGGAGAAAAGTCTGTATACTATCTACTTTCTATCATTCCCTAAATGACAGAATGCCAATAGTCAACTTAATACACCTTGCAGACAGGAGACTGGAGGATTCATCTCTGGAGAAAGTGAATCAACCCAGGAAAAAAAAAAACACAAAACCAGATACTGGTATTTTGGGGTTCCCCCTTGTATCACTTAGAGAAAACAAACAGCTAGCCCCAAAATAATGCTGAAAAACATTTATGTTTAGTTCTTGCTCATGTGTGAGTCTTGTCATCACACAGGCACCTGAGATGATGGAATCTCTGCCATCTTTAACACATTATTTCCAAGGTCATTTTATGTGGGTCATTTTCATTCTAGACATAGGAGAATACATTAAGGTATTTTCATGGGCCAGCCCTGGAAGTGGGAAAAAATCATTTCTACTAACATTTTATTGTATAAAACCCAGTCACAAAGCCATACTCAACTGCAAGGAGATGGGGGTGTGGATTTTGGTGAGCAGCTGGAAGTTTTCATCACTCAATCAAACAGCTAGACTCAAGACTGATGACAACACAGACACTCTCTAATCAATAAGCCTTGTCTGTACAGAGAGACTTTTAGTGCTCATACATGGCTAAATGTGAACAAGTACCCACAAAACAAGACTGGAACAAAATAAAAATAGAACTGACACATGGATGAACTTTAAAAATATTATGCACAGAAGTCCACATATTATATGACTCCATTTACATGAAACTTCCAGAATATGCAAATCTATAGATACAGAATGTAGATTCATGAATGGTAAAGCTAGGAAAGATGGGAGGAAGGCTTGAGGGTGATGACTAAGGAGTGCATAATGACAATGTTTTATAAATGATTGTGGTGATGGTTATACAAGGCTATAAACAAACTAAAAGCCATTGAATTGTACATTATGAATGGGTGAATTGTAAGTAGTATGAAATATCCTATATAATAAAAGCCTGATATGTAAATTGTTCAACTGGGAGTTCAACCTCTCGCTATGACGTGCGCTGACTACCAGGGGGTGATGTGGAACAGGGCGGGCATCGGTGACACGGTGCTGGCAGTGGGAGGCATTGGAGCTGTTGCCAGCCCTGATGGTCCCTGATGAGAGCTGGACCATGGCAGGATGATGGAGCAGGTGAGTGAGAGATGCCAGGCAAGGTGGGTGTGAGCTGGAGCCCGATCACCCTGCCAATCACCCCACAGACTACAACCAGTGGCGGTGGTGGGGGCTGGCTGCCGTAAGGCTCCCAGGCTCCCAGGCACTGAGGGAGCCGGGTGGGGGGGGCACAGCCCCCATCAGTCGCCCCGCAGTCGGGATAGTGGAGCACATGAGGGGGAAACACCAGGCCAAGGTGGGGTCCCAGGTGGGACTGCAAGACTTGGAGCGTGAGCTGGGGCTGTGAGCCTGGGGGCACGAGCCGGGGCCCAATCCCCACAGGCCACCCCAAGGGACCCCACCCATGCACAAATTCGTGCACCAGGTCTCTAGTACCTTAATAAAGCTGTTAAAATATGTCTTTGTTGGTGCTCATTTTAAAGAAAATTGAGATTTATGTTACTTAACATTAAGATGAGATAAAATAACCATCAGCAATCATAAACATAAACAATGGCCAAAAAATACATAAAAGATGGCTCAGAACAACAACAAAAAAGTTAATGTATTTTGCTTTCCTGTGTTTTATCTTACTTATTAGATTCTCACTCTAAGCTGTGCTAGAAAAAAAAAATTCAAATGCCAGTATACCACTCTGTGATAGGCTCACTCATTCTACAAATATTATGGGCCACCCATCTGCTGCCAGAAACTCTGCTGAACACTGGGGATAGAGTGACAAACAGAACCATAAAGTTCACTCAGGAAATGCATGGTGAAGATCCCAATTTTTAAAAAGAAACCAAAGAAGTTAGCATTTGTTGAACACATTCTATATACTAGTACCAAACACCGTGCAAGGCATTGTACATAGGTTTAAACTTATAATAATGGCCACTGAAAAACCATTCATTACACTGCAGTTAATATTGGTTGACTATTAAGATAATTGAAGTTATTAAATTGTTCAGTTGACATCTCATAAATAAAGTCATTCATTGTCTTATTTATCTACGTATCTCAGGAACATATTCCACTACTGATCATTAAAATACAGTTCACAATAAAAATTAGTTGTCCTTTCAAAGGCTGATAACAATTTAGGGATATGTTGGCCTTGTGACTATAGGCAATTAAAACCCAAAGAGCTGACAAGCAGTTGTCATATTGATGCTTTTAACCTCTAATTCAAGAGACCAGAAAAAAATGGAAATATTTGAAAATATGGAAAGTTAGGACTACCATTTGACCAATGCAAGTTAATGGACTATCATGAATTGTGGTCTGATAACTTTCCAAATGATGTAGAAGACTAAATCTGATTTATTTCTGATGCCTTCCAAGACCCCCTTAGGCACAATGGTTGCTTTATTCTTTTGTACTTAAGCTTGAAAAGGGGTTTTCTCTTTATTACATATGCTTTTATTACATGGCATGTGAAGGCAGAGGAAAGCTTGGCCAATAACAACATTTGCCCCTAATGCAATCAGGTGTACAATATTTACCTTTCTAACTGTGACTTTCCTTCTGAGAACAAAGTGCCTTGCAAGTATTATCTGAGTTCAGAACCCCAGTGGAGAGACTGGGAGATAGGGACTAGTATTTAATTATTTTACACCTGAAGAAATCAAAGAAGAAGAAACTGCTTGACTGAGCTGGAAAGAAATTTTAACCTTTTAATGACTATAGGCAAATGCTCCAAGAAATCATTTGAGGATGAGTCCGCTTCCTGCAATGGCAACACAGCCAAGAGAGTTTGGGAGTATTTTGCTTAAACTGCACAAATCCTGGCATTGCAGATGGTGCCTTGTGCAAGGCAGTGCCTGACAACAGTGTCTTGAGACTAGTGGGCACTTGTCAAATGATTGCTGAATTAATTTTGGAAAATGTAGCAGTGATTTTGTAGTGTAACAAGAAAACAATAGCTGTAAGCATGCTGCTTAAGACAGCCTGCAATAATTACTACTGTGACCATAATAGGGAGATGTTGGCCACAAGAGGTCACTTGTGATGGACTTGGAGGATATGGAAATTTTTACACGCACACACACACACACACACACACATATTAAATATTTATGTATTTAATTCAGTCAAGCAATAGTGAATGAAAGGTTACAAACAGAAAACTAGAGTTTGAATTAAAGCAACTTTTTAATTAATTGATCTCCAGGTGTGAACATTTTCCCTCAGTTATTATTTGAAATGGTAAGAAATGAAAAAATAATATGGTTTTGTCCTGCAAAGGTTAAGGTTTCAGTTGAAAAACTGACTTTCCATTTGATGAAAATGAGAATCCTAATCTTAGCTCTCCCACTGACTAACTCTATCACCTGGGCCAAGTTATTGAATCTCTCTATGCCTCAGTTTTGTCATCTGCAAAATGGGAATAATTATCAGGTCCACCTCATTGAGTTATGATCTAAAGATTGAATGAGTTACTAATATGACGCATGTATAATAGTGCCCAATAGAACACATAAATTCTAGTTGTCTCTCTCTTGTTACTATTGTTATTTCATTCATAGAAAGTACCTATAGTCCAACAGTAAAACAGACATTAGGCAAGTAATTACCATAAAGTGTGACAATCATTAGAATGGAAAATAGAGGATGTGCCTTGTTCTTGAATAAACCCCTATACCTCCTACAGGTGAAAGACCCAGGAAAGACATCTCATCCTTAAATTCCAGACAGACAATTTTGACTCATGTTCTTCCTTTGAACAAAGGGACTAAAATGAAAAGAGCCATGAAACCCTCGAGAACTATTGCAGCAAAATAGCCCTTAAACTTGAAGCAGAAACATCAGCAGTATTGGAGCCAGTCAATAGCAGCAGAAACAAGAGGTAGCAAGGACTGGCTAGTGGCCTTCAGTGGCCTCTGGTGTCAGGCAATAACACCTGTGGGAAAGACAGCTTTAAGGCTCAGGGTAGATACCATGGGCGGGCATCCACAGCCCAGCAAGACCTTACATTAGACCTATGCCATAGATACCATTTTTGTCATTGGCAGCAACATAACAAGGGACCATGGAACTGGAACATGGAACCAGCTAATATCCAGGATAGTCTGTGTCCTGTCTAAATCTTCATGAACCAGGCACATCTTAGGATGGATCTTCAGACTGGCCTGCATTTGAGAGGCTGCCATTGTCCTGGGGACTCCCAGGTGGAATTAGAAGAGGAGAGGGGATTTCTGCAGAAGAGAAGGAATAGTGTATCGGTACAATAATTATGGCATTATTTTTGCCCCAGATCACCTTTGCCAGAAAAAAAGATGTTATGTTCACCTTTCAAAAACTAATATTTTTTTAGTACTTAACAACCCAATTATGAGAAGCCATATCCTACCAAGAAAGAGGATTTGAAAGGCAAATCGTAGGAGAAGCTGAATCAAAAGTTTAGCAGGGTGTCTTGCACCTAAAGAAGCAAGACAGAAGAGAAAACGTGGGGATGAGGCATCTGGGGATAGGAATTTTCATAGAACTTTGGTGAATTTTGGACTGCTCCTGCCTATTGGGTTCTCTTCCATTTCCTCCCTATGCCTCTCCATTGCCTTCTGTTTTTTGTTGGTCTAATTCACCTGTCAACATAACCACAGCCCTTCCTTAATTTCCCAAGAAAATGCTAAAATGAATCTGATGCTAATTTAGTAGTTAATAAAGGTCTGCTGAAACCATAAAGAGAAATTAAGATACAAAATAGGAAACAACTCAAAATACTCTGTTCTCAGGCATGCCTCTCATCATATTTCTGGAGTCCACTTTTCCTTGCCAGGGTCCTCTCTTCCATCTCTTTTTGCCCTTTTCCCAAAGGGAGCTGATAATCACTTAAAATGATCTCATACTCCACCTCACAGAGAATAACCTATCCTATTATCCTATATAACAAAAGGGTAATATGCAAATTGACCCTAACAGCAGAATGACTGGGAATGACTGGACACACACTGACCAGACTGCAGCTTAGGCCTGCTCCCCGCTGGCAAGTGGATATCCCCCGAGGGCTCCCGGGCTGCCAGAGGGATGTCTGACTGCCAGCTTAGGCCCGATCCCCCGGGGAGTGGGCCTAAGCCAGCAGGTGGACATCCCCCGAGGGGTCCCAGACTGCAAGAGGGCACAGGCTGGGTTGAGGGACTCCCTCAAGTGCACAAATTTTTGAGCCCCGGCCCTCTAGTGTAATTATAAAATAATGTTATTGTTCTAATCCTATAGTACCAACAAGAAAAATAAAACCCCAAAATTAACTTCAATAAAGTTTCTTATAGGCTTCTAAGTGATACAGAGATTGTAATTTTTCAAAGAGCCTTTATACCACAGAAGTCTAGTTTATTTTTTTACTTGTTTTTGCTATCATAATTATTCAGATATGTTACCAATGAGCAGCCTAAGTCAAGGGAATAGTTACAATATAAATTATAATTTATGCCTTGTCCCTTATACCTATTGCTACTGATAACAGCACACTGTTTTTATGTATCCTGAATTAGAATTTCTTTTAAATGCTTCAGGATATCATTTTTTCCCCAGTTTTCTTTAACTTATAAGTGAAGTCAATTTTATATCAATCAAGGTTTTGAAATGCCTTTCTCTTGAGTCATGTTTATCAGAGATATAAGCTCAGGGTTGGCTTTAGATAAAATTGTAAAAAAGGCATCATTCATTATCATGCCCCCAGTTTACCTGATATGCTTTTTCAACCTTCCTCAACCCCCAAATTGCACCTTCTCTCCTGTTCTCCAGAGAAAACTGTGTCAGTACCACCTACCTGATTTAACCCATCAACACCTGTCTTAGCAACAACTATGGAAATTAACTCACCATCACCCCCTTTTATCTCAGTATATTTTCCCACAAAGCGAAAACTGATTTTTTACAAGAAACAATGCCTGAGCATCTCACATTAGGGTATCATTGACCTGAGGGGTACATTTGGTCTGCCAGGATATGCAAAATCTCTGGAAATATATGGTACATCTTCTTGAATGTAATATTAATTTTTATATTAAAACAATCATGGCTTTATAAACTGGGATTGTAAAATATGCAAAAATTATAAAGATAAAACACAAAACTGAAAAGGAATCTTACAATTGTGGAAGACTATTTGAGCTAAAGCCCCCAATGCCTTCATTTTTCTGTTATTTGATACAACTTCCCTCTGCAATCAGACAGGAATCTGCAGAAGAATTTAAATTGCACAGGCTCCTACTAACGGGATGAAGTCCTAATGTGTAATTTCAGTACCATCCAGCTGGAGAGATAAATAGCAAGAGAATGATGACTTTCATGTTACAGAAATAAGTTGAAGTTCCAACATTTACTGACTCTAACCTTTTGAGTAAATTTCCTTTTCTGTGAATTAGGAATGAACACTCTAATCCAAAATTCTCCACAAGAACTGATGAAGCTGAAGGAAGACAACTGTGAAACACTTTATAAATTGTAAAATGCTCCCTAGCCCTGGCCAGGTGGCTCAGTTGGTTGGGGCATCATCCCGTACATCAAAAGGCCACAGGTTCGATTCCTGGTCAGGTCACATGTCCAAGTTGCAGTCTCCCCGGTCAATCTCTCTCTCTCTCTTTCTCTCTCTCTCTCTC
>NW_005370080.1:2357367-2369934 GCF_000412655.1 Myotis brandtii | reverse complement strand
GAGATACCAGCTGTCTCTCGGCCGATTTTTTGCATTGAGTTGATAGAGTAATTTGAGTTAATGAGCTCCTTAACGAGCTCGGTCTCGGAATGAATTAAACTCGTAAGTCAAGGTCCCACTGTATATTGGCAACCAGAAATTAAGAGTGTGTTTTCCTAGAAATTCTTCCAGATAATATGATCTGATATATGCTGCTCAAGCTTGAGAGTTAGCACATCTGGCCCCTAATGCCAGTTTTCCCACTGATTGTGCAACTGGTGGACAGAGCCAGGCTGCTGCTCAGCTGGCATTCAAGGAGGATTTGGCTGAGACCAGAGACCTGGACGAACATTCTAAGGGGATGAGAACATTCCCAGATCTCATCTTTCCTTTAGCTTTAAGCAAATTCAATCAAATTTCACAAACTTACTTTCAATTAATGTTAGGTCACATTGCTCTTATGTTTTTTTCTTTTCTTTTAAGAGATCATTTCCTTTCACACTATTTTATGATTACACAGATAGTACATGCTAATTCCCAGAGACCACAGGTAGATGCAAAGAGAAAAATAAAAAGAACCACTGCGAACATGTTGAAATATTCCTTTCAGGGCTTACAGCTACGCATAAAAAAATGGGATCATAACACTAGAGTCATTTTCATTTCTTAACTATTTGTGACCCTTGCCCATATTTTTAAGGAGCCATCCATCTTTTTCTGATTGATTTATAAGCATTAAAAATAGTAATACTTCATTATAAATGGAGCAATTTTGTATCTGGTTTATTCTTATTCTTTAAACCCATTAATTTTTAAGTAAAAGTTAATTATAAAATTTTTGAATAACCAAAGTAAAACTTGTCACTGTGGAAAATTAGCAAATATTAGAAAGTAAATAAAAGAAAATGTTGCCCAGCCGGCATGGCTCAGTGGTTAAGCATCTACCTATGAACCAGGAGGTCACCGTTTGATTCCTGGTCAGGGCACATGCCCAAGCTGTGGGCTCGATCCCCAGTTGGGGATGTGCAGGAAGCAGCTGACCGATGATTCTCTCTTCATTGATGTTTCTATCTCTCTCTCCCTCTCTCCCTTACTCTTTGAAATCAATAAAGATATATTTTTTTAAAAAAGAAAATGTTGAAAAATAAAAGCTCACATTAATCTGCACCTTGAGATAAGCACTATTAATGCCTGTTATGTATCTTCCCTACTATGTGTGCCTACATGTGCATGTGCCTATATTTATTTTGATTGTGTTAACTTGAGACTTGTTGCCCATTATTTTCATTTTTGACTTAGCCATGTTCTTGTACCTTAGATCTATGGCTTCAAAGTTCCACAAAATTGGGTTCTGAGACTTAATATGGTAGTTAAAGCCATTTACTCTTCTACAAAGTTTTCCCTTTGCTATTCCTTTTTTTTCTATTTCTTTTTCTTTCAGTCTTTTTCAAGACAAATTCTCTCTCTCTCTCTCTCTCTCTCTCTCTCTCTCTCTCCTGTCTCCCTGTATTTTAGTTTTACATATAGCCCATTTGTGCTTTCTGTTTTATTAGTATTACATTCTATTTATTATCTCCTTCTATCTTTTGTTTTCTTGATATAATCTAGAAGTTTAGACTTAGATTATTTTATTATTATGTAACTACAGGCCAGGTGCATGGATTCGTGCACCAGTGGGGTCCCTCAACCTGGCCTGCAGGGATCGGGCCAAAACCAGCTCTCCGACATCCCAAGGGGTCCCAGATTGCGAGAGGGTGCAGGCCAGGTCAAGGAACCCCACTGGTGCACGACTGGGGCCAGGGAAGGACTGTGGGAGGGCTCCAGGGCATGTCTGGCTTGTCTTGCCCAGTCCTGATTGGCCAGACCCCAGCATCAAGCTAACCTACCGGTCAGAGTGTCTACTCCCTAGTGGTCAGTGTATGTCATAGCGACTGGTCAAACAGTCGAAGGGTCGGACACTTAGTATATTAGGCTTTTATTATATAGGATTACTGTTAATTAATTATTTAATTATTAGTGTTTTAATATTATAATAATTTCCCTGTCAAGAACTTCTGATATTTTTATTATGTTGTATGTGCATATTTATATAAGTTGGATGTATCTCTAATATTAATTAGTTTTAATATTAGGGATATTAAAATACACATTGCCATTTCTTATTTGCCATAGCCTACACATTTCCAGTTTTCTATTTTGAGTTTTCACTCAGGTAGCAGGACTGACAGAGACACAAGTGCATCTTCCAACATCATTGTGTGTAATAGACCAGGACGGTCATCACTATTTTGTCATCAGTATATGGTGAGCCCTTCTCATCTGTAGGTGCCAGTGTTCAGGAAAATATTCCTTTCTTCAATCATTGCTTTGAGTTCATCAATAGCACTCTCTCCCTCTGAAATTCAGTTCTATATAAATGTAAGCTCCTAATTATGTTCTGCACATCTCACCTTTTATTCTTTCTTCTCTCTCTCATTTTTTAAAAATATATTTTTATTGATTTCAGAGAGGGAGAGATAGAAACATTAATGATGAGAGAGAATCATTGATCGGCTGCTTCCTGCACAACCCCCACTGGGGATCATTCCCGCAGCCTGAACATGTGCCTTTGACTGGAATGAAACCCGGGACCCTTCAGTCCGCAGCCTGACACTATCCACTGAGCCAAACTGGCTAGGGCTCACTCTCATTTTTATCTCCATACTTTCTGCCCTCATTTCAGGAAAAATTCTGGTTTCTCTTCAACTTCAGAAATTTTATATTTTCGACATCCAATTTACTATTCATTGCATACATCATGGTTTTTATTAAATACTTGTGTTTTTCATCCCTATAAATACCACTTGGATTTTAGAACTTCATGACTATTTTTTTGGATTCGTATATGCAAATTTCTTTAAGGCATATTGATAACACAGCCAGAATCATTGAACTTTTTTTCCTATAAATACCACTTGGATTTTAGAACTTCATGACTACTTTTTTTTGGATTCATATATGCAAATTTCTTTAAGGCATGTTGATAACACAGCCAGAATCATTGAACTTTTTCCCAACTGCTTCTTGAGGCAAATCTGTTTCAGAGGGAAGCATTTGCCTTGCTCCTTCAGCACCGTTCCTCATATTAGGTTGAAGCATTTGACATTGCTACTATTCCAGCCATTTAAAAAATTTTAAACATGGCAATTTTATATGGTTTAACATAAAAGAAATGCTTTACCTTTTCTAGGATTTGCGATTTACTAAACCTTTCAGAAGCAAGCCCTTGCTATCCATATTGACTTACAGTCAAGTCAAAGTGAAGATGGGTTTCTGAGAGATTTGTTTGTGTCCTTGTTACTAATTTTTCAGGTCCAGGTCCATAGGGAAAGTGAGTATTCTCCTTAAGGTAAATTTGCATCATCAGTTGAGCTGTCCTGAGAATGAGGTGGTTGGAGAAAAGCATCACCAGCAGTCCCAGCGGTCAGTACTGTCCTTTCTATATGTGACTGGGATGCTGTGCACGAGAACACCCCACATCTCCTCAGGACTGCTGAGCTGACATTCCTCTTTTCAGTCATTGTGGCAGCAAAACCAATGTCAGTGTGTTCTTTGCGGTTACATATGGCTGCCAGATTTGGTAAATAAAAATGCAAGATGCTCAGTTAAGTTTGGATAAACAAAAAATAATTTGGTAGGATTAGTATGTCCTATGTAAAATTTGGGACATACTTTTTTGACAAATTATTTATTGGTGAGCTGATATTCAAATTTAATTGTGCATCCTGTGTTTTAGCTGGCAACCTTCATGCTGAGCCCAGTCACAGCATTAAATTCTTCTCAACACAACCAGGCAGTCAACATAAATCAACTGGAGTTTACATGTGAGTTGATATCCATTTACCATCTTATAATAGAGCTTACCTGGTGGGGTCCAAATTCTGCCAAACAGGTTATGCTTGTCTCCACCCCTCACTTCTCTGAGTGTTTGGATGCTAGCCAAGGTCGGTGGGGATCTCTTCCATGCATGCTCAGAAACATTGCTCTTGTACAGGAGGAGTGGCATGGGTCACTCTGTGACTCTCACCTATCTGGGTCCGTCTCACCACCTCTCCCATAAATTCCTCAAAGGTTAGGGGTAGTCAGTAGTACCCTTCTCCCATTTCCAATGGTCTGCAGGTTTTTGTTAATTATTTCAAAGGGATTTAGGGAAGAATATTAGATGACTGTGATAGAGTCATCTTGCTATCTAAAACCGGATAGTCAGGATTATGTTCTTGAAATGAATTTTTGTACATGGTCAAATGAACATATTCCACCAAAAAAATTTAATTATCATATAAGCACAATTGTTTTTATATACACATAGAAATGTTAATAATTTCATGAATAGATTGTGCTTTTGGTTGAAAAACAGTTTTTTAAAAGAAAATCTTTATAGAAATTACCTCTTGCTCCCCAATATGAGTGTGGGGCATACACTAATACTTGCTAAATGAGTATGATGACTTAGGGACTATAGGAGGAGCACAAATGAAACTTTGGTGATTTCACATTAAGATAATTTCTATTTCAACACACACAAAAATCAACTTCAAATGAGAATCCATCGAGAATAAAAATCAAATAAGTTAGGTGGCACCTTCAACATGATCACATATGGCCTCTTTTTTTTCTCTGCATTTATCTTTTCCTTTCTGCAGGTGACACATGACAGAAAAATAATATTCTGTACCATTAAATAATATTTCATCCTCATGACTATAATCATATGCACGTCAATAATACATGTCCTACTCTTGCTTGCTTAAATCATGGACATTATAAGGAAAGTGTTCCTTTGAAGAATTCACTTCCCCCTCCCCCAGTTTTATGGGTATTTAATGCTATAAATATAAGATTTTGTTCTAGGTATTCAGGATTCATGCTTTCATTTGAAATTTTTAGTAAATACTACTAAGGCCACTGGCCAAACCTATTATGACACTTTAAATATAATATAATAGCTAAGATATAATATAATATAAATATAATAGCTAAGATCTGGAAACAGCCTAAGTGCCCATCAGTAGATGAATGGATTAGAAAACTGTGGTACATCTACACGATGGAATACTATGCTGCTGTAAAAAAGAAGGAACTCTTACCATTTGCAACAGCATGGATGGAACTGGAAAGCATTATGCTAAGTGAAATAAGCCAGTCAATGAAGGAAAAATACCACATGATCTCACTCATACATGGATAATAAAGACCATTACAAACTTTTGAACAATAATAGATACAGAGGCAGAGCTGCCTCAAACTGATTGTCAAACTGCAGCGGGAAGGCCAGAGAGGGTTGGGGGGCAAGCCAGTGGGGGGTAAGGGAGGGCAGGGGATTGTCAAGGGCGGGGGGGAAAAAGGACACATATGTAATACCCTTTGTAATACTTTTAGCAAATAAAAAAAAAGAAAAAAATTACAAGTTTGATTCATTTTCAGGTGAAAAGTATGTTGTTAATAATGTCCTATTGTTCCTGCAGTAAGTAAGGAGATTTCTTTTTTGATATAGAAATACCTTTGATTTTTTTATTTTAAATTTTATGTATAATACATATTTAAATAAAATGGTATAAAATTATATAAAATATGAAAAAATTTACTTTTAACTCAAACACTGTGAGGTCAACTTTGCCATTATGTTGGTTTATCCTTCGGAACTTCTGTCTATCATAGATAGAAATACAAATATGAACATTTACATGAATAAAAATGTAATCAAAATAGTTTTATTTTAGGTGTAGTGTGCTTTACATTTTATTTTAATTTTTTAAATTTTAAAATCTACTCTATTATCATTCTCAATTGAAACATGAAGAAATTTTGAGGACAAAATATGTCAGCTTGCCCAAAATCACACAGTAGCAAGTGGGGAAGCCAGAATTTGAAATGAGGCAATCTGACTCCCAGCCCACAGTACACTAGGTGCTGTTAATGACCTACATTTTTCACCTAACGATGTATCATAGATACCTTTTCATATTAATATATAACGAAATACATCTTTTTGGCTGCATAATATTCCATTAGATAGTTGTACAACAGTTTACATAAACAATCTCTTTATGATGAAGTTTAGTCTTTAAAAAAATCTAAATTCATTGGGGTGACATGGGTTAATAAGATTATTTAGGTTTCAAGTGTACATTTCTATGATACATGATCTGTCATTGCATTGTGTGTCCTCCACCCAAAGTCAAGTCATCTTCCATCACCACATATTGGGCCCCCTTCACTCTTTACTGCCCCCAGCCCCCTTCCCTCTGGTAACCACCATTCTGTTGTCTTTGTCTATAAGTTTCAGT
This sequence comes from Myotis brandtii, assembly GCF_000412655.1. NCBI lineage: Eukaryota > Metazoa > Chordata > Mammalia > Chiroptera > Vespertilionidae > Myotis > Myotis brandtii. The sequence goes on along the minus strand of NW_005370080.1, from coordinate 2,363,629 downwards.
TTCATATAAAGGGTGTCCCAAAATTCACACAAGATTTGAATTTTACACCATTTGTGCCGTAAAGTGTTGCCAATGAAAAAAAAAGATAGCGTGACAGCTGACAGTTCAGGGTTATTAAAAATGGAGCGCTACACGAAAGAACAATGTGTTTTCATCGTTGAGCAATATTTTAAAAACAATGAAGGTTTGGCAGCTACAGTTCGCAATTTTCGTGCAAAATATGGTCGGAATAGTGATTTAACTTCATCAACTGTGAAGAGATTAATTTAAAAATTTAGGGAGACTGGATCAATTAGTGATTTTAAACACTCTGGCCATCCGTCAACAAGTCGTTCAACACAAAACATCGAAGCAGTTCGTGAGAGTGTTGCTGAGAGTCCAGGGACATCAATTTGGCACCGTGGTCAAGAATTGGACATTTCGAGAAGCTCTCTACAGCATATTCTCACCAAAGATTTGCATCTTCATGCTTACAATGTTCAATTGACTCAAGAACTGAAGCCTACTGACCACGCACAGCGAATAGAGTTCGTTGAATGGATTATGGAACAACAAGTGGATGCTGATTTTTCTAACAAAATCATCTTCAGCGATGAGGCTCATTTTCATCTTGATGGCTTGGTTAATCAACAAAATTGTCGCATTTGGGGTTCAGAAAATCCACGAGTGATTGTTAAGAAACAAATGCATCCACAATGTGTCACTGTTTGGTGCGGATTTTGGGCTGGAGGCATCATCGGACCATTCTTCTTCGAAAATGCGACTGCTCAGGCAATAACAGTTAATTGTGCGCACTATTGCGACCTGATAATCCAGTTTTTTGTGCCTAAATTACCCGGTATGCTATTCCATACATAACCCTATACTGTATACTTTATGAATCAATAAAAAATTTACAATTTTTAATTATAAACCTGTGTTTTCTATCAAAATTACTTCTTGCGTGAATTTTGGGACACACTTTATGTATCACATCTTCTTTATCCAATCATCTCTTGAAGGACACTTTGGTTGTTTCCATGTCTTGGCCACCATGAAAAGTGCTGCAATGAGCATAGGGGTGCATATGTCTTTCCGAATAAATTTTTTCAAAATTTTCAGGTAGCTACCTGCAAGAGGGATTGCTGGATCATGTGATAACTCTATTCTTAATTTTTGAGGAACTGCATGATGTTATCCATAGTGGCTGTACCAGTTTACATTCCCATCAGCAGTGATAATGGTTCTTTTTCGCCACCTCTCCAACACTTGTTATTACTTGTCTTATTGATAACTAGAAGCCCAGTGCATGAAAATTCATGCACTGGAGGGGGCTCCCTCAGCCCGGCCTTCTGCCTCTCACAGTCCGGGAGCCCTCAGGGGCAGGAGGCAACCCGGCGATCAGGTTGCCCCTGGTTACCTGCTCCTCAGGCCGGCCCTGGTGGCTGGGGGGCTGAGGGGACTGGGGGACTCTGGAGGCAGGTGCACTGCCTGCCACCCTGGCAGAGCTGAGGGAACTGGGTGCTGCCATCTTGTGGCTGTGGGCACTGCCATCTTTGAGGGAGGGGCAGTCAATTAGCATATTCCCTCCTATTGCCTGTGGGCACCACCATCTTTGTGATGGCATGAAGGTCAATTAGCATATTCCTTCTTTATTAGATAGGATAGTCATTCTAATAGGTGTGAGGTGGTATCTTGTAGTTTTGATTTGCATTTCCCTAATATTTAGTGAAGATGAGCATCTTTTCAAATATCTGTTGGACATTTGCATGACTTCTTGGAACAAGTGCCTGTTCAGGTCCTCTGCTCAGTTTTTACTTGGATTATTTATTTGATGTTGAGTTGTATGAGTTCTTTATGTTTTGGATATTAACCCCTTGTCAAAGCTGTTATTTGCAAATATCTTGTCCCATTTGTTTGGTTGCCTTTTTGTTTTGCTGCTGGTTTCTTTTGCTGTGCAGAGCTTTTTAGGTTGATATAGACCCATTCATTTATTTTTGCCTTTACTTCCCTTGCCTTTGAGATCAAATTCATAAAATCTTTTCTAAGATGAGGTCCATAAGTTTAGTACCTATGTTTTCTTCTATGTGATTTATTTAGGCCTTTTATCCATTTTGAATTAATTTTTGTGCATGGGAATAGACTGTAGTCTAGCTTCATACTTTTCCACGTGGCTTTTCAATTTTCCCAGCATCCTTCATTAAAGAGGTTTTCTTTTTTTTTCATCATATGTTTTTGGCCCTTTTGTAAAAATTTAGTTTACCAGCCCTGGACAGCATTGCTCAGTTGTTAGAGTGTTGACCTGTGCACTGAAGGGCCACAGCTTTGATTCCTAGTCAAGGGCACATACCTGGGTTGCAGGTTCAATCCCCAGCCCCAGTCTGGGCACTTGTGGGAGACAACCAATCAGTATGTCTCCCTCACATTGACCTCTCTCTCTCTCTCCCCTTTCTCTCTCTCTCCTTTTCTTTCTCTCCCTCTTCCCACTCCCTTCCAATCTCTCTAAAAATCAATGGAAAAAATATCCTCATGTGAGGATTAACAACAACAATAAAAAGTTATCTGCCCATATACATGTAGTTTTATTTCTGGGCTCTCAATTCTGTTCCATTGGTCTGTGTGTCTGTTTTTCTATCAGTACCATGCTGTTTTGATTATCATAGTTCTATAGTGTAATTTGCAGTCAGGTAGTGTGATATGTCTGGCTTCGTTCTTTTTTTTTTTTTCTTTTCAAGTTTGCTTTGGCTATTCAGGGTCTCTTGTGGTTCCATACAAATCTGATCATCTTTATTTTTTTAATTTTTTTCAGTTTATCTTTATTGTTGAATAAATCTGGTCATTTTTTTCTATTTCTTTAAAAATATTCATAGGGACTTTTATGGGAATTTCATTAAATTTGTATATTTGTTTGGTTTTTATCCTCATTTTTTTCACTACTATAATAATGCTTTGAATAAGATCCTTGCAATATATCTTTGCTAATTTTTCTAATTACATGTTTAGTATAAATTTCAAAAAGTAAAATTAGGGGGTTCAATTAACTTTGACACACATTCCCAAAAGGTACTTCCTAAATATTAAACCAATCTATGCACCTACAAACAATACATGAGAATAATTTTTCTTCATATTTGCTCCACTTATAAAAATCATTCTTAAAACCTCATATTCCAATACACTTTTAGAGCAAAAATCTTTTCCATGAGTCATCACGGTAACTTCCATAAAGCCTAACTACTTTGAACACTACTATTTTATCTATGTTTCTCTGTGTGAAACACTTTTCCATGATCCTTATTGTGACCAGCAGGCGGCGCTCACACACAGGTTAGAAAGATCTTTATGGTCACAGTCCCTCTAATGCACAAGACCTCATTCATACCATCTGAAACTCTTGGACAACAATACATCATGGCCTGCTTGCTCAAAATGTATGTAATGGTTTGTCCAACAATATATTAAATTCAGGGAAGAGTCAGGTTAGCAATGCCCAAATATCCCTCTACAAGATATATATATATATAGGAAATAGCTCCCTAGCACCTATTTCAATGAGTTTTCAAGCATCTGACCCTAAACATGTATCAGCAACCTTAACCTCCCGCCTCTTTATCTACACTTCTTGTCTATAAGGAGTGGCATATGCCAAAACACCATATAACACTCATTGTTTTCCATACTTCAGTTTTCTTTATCACATATTTCTTATGAAGGAGGTGGTTAAAATATTCATCATGGCAAGCCAGTGGCAGATGAAAGTTTCTCAATGTTTTCCTTTCTGCCAGTTTATTTTTTTAATGTCTTATATTTGGACACCAGTTTATTTTTCTTTGAATGTCTTATATTTGAAACTACCATGCTGCCATGTGCTTAATAAAAGAACATTTCTGACTCCTCTATAGTTTGGTTGCTAACACCTTAAAAAGCAGAATTCAACTGGAAAGGTTGAAAAATGTAACCACACAAAATAAAGTCTAAAATCCAAAATAGAAAAATATTAAAACAAGTAAGACCCACAAAAGATGATGTGCTTAAGAGATAAAGAGCTCCTATGTGTCTGTTAAAAATAATAGAATCATAACAGAAAGATATGGACAAGGGACTGAGTAGAATTTATTGAAGCACAAGTAACTGTGGGTGTATTTTAAGAAAATATTTAATTTCATTAGTTACGAAAAATACAAATTAAGTCGACCTTTGTTTAAATTAGCAAAGAGTAATCCACTGTTAGCAATGATAGTTAGGATATGACAAAGGTCAAATTCTTACCTCACATATGATTAATACAAATATATAACCATTCTAGAAAGAAATTCCACAATGCATAGCAAGTACATTAAAATTTTAATATTATATGACCAATAATATGCCTCTGAAATTATTGTAAACTTAATTAAAGCATATACATAAAAAGCTAATTCTGTCATTATTTATTCCAACAAAATATTATACAGAACCCAATATCCAGTAATGCAATATAAGTTTTAATAAACATGTATTTTTATTACATATATGCAGAAAAAAAGGAAGAAAAATATATCCTAATTGTGACATTTGTTGGGTTTTGATGTATGTAATGTTTTTTGTACTTTTTACACAAATTTTGTACTCTTTGTACAAATTTTAATTTGTACTTTTTTGTTTCTAACACTTTGTATAAAAGATTATACTACTTTTACAATGAAAAAGCCCCCACAGATTTTAAATATTATTGAGGTATAATTCCCATAAAATGTAAGTGTAGAATTCAGTGAGTTTTGACAGATGGTGTCCTAATGTAACATCCACCACAATCAAAGAGAATATTTGCAATCAAATCTCTTCACCTTCACCCCCAGCAACCACTGGTCAGCATTCTGTCCCTAAAGATCAGTTTTGCCTTTTGGAAAATGTTATGTAATAAAATCGTACAGTATGAGTCTTTTATGTTTATCTTCTTTCCCATAATGTTTCTGCAGATTTAAAAATGATGATACATATATCTAAAGTTTGTTGATGAGTATTTACTTTCCAGATATAAAACAATTTCTTCATCTAACAAACTAATTATGGAAATTTGGGGTGTTTTCAGCTTTGGGTTATTATACACAAGGCTTTGAATTACATGTCTGCAAAAGGCTTTCTCTGAAAATATGCTTTATTTTTTCTTAGGTAAATATCTTGAAATGGATTTTCTCGATAACATTGTAAATGAATATTTAACTTTATTAACAAACAAACAAAATGACCTGCCTTGACCAGGTTGCTCAGTTAGTTAGGGAGTCGTCCTGTATATTGAAGGGTTGAAGGTTTGATTACTGATCAGGGCACATACCCATGTTGTAAGTTCGTTCTCCAGTTGGGGCACATAAGAGAGGCAACCAATCAATGTTTCTCTCTCTCTTCCCTCCCCCCAACCCCGTCTCCTTTCCTCTCTCTCTAGAATCAGTGAAAAACATTTCCTCGGGTGGGATTTAAAAAAAAATCTGTTATGCCTTGGCTGGGTGGTTCAAGTGCTTGGAGTGTCATCCCATACAGCAAAGGGTTGTGGGTTCGATTCCTGATCAGAGTACATACTCAGGTGTGGTTCAATCCCCTGTCAGGGCACATATGGGAGGCAACAGATCGATGTTTCTCTCTCACATCAATGTTTCTTTCTCTCTCTCTCTCATAAATAAACATATCAAGTGAAGATAAAAAAAAAAAACTGTCATGTTTGAAGAGTAACATATTAGTTGCTCCAGAGGGTAATATTAAGTTCAAGCAGGAAATATTAATGAAAGAAGTAGATTGTCATCCATATCTATGAAAGTCTTCTTTTTACAGAAGTGAGCTCCCCATTACTGAAAGTGTTCAAGCTGAGGTCAGATCATCTTCTAACAGCTATGTTCTGTGAAAGAACCCTGCAGTGGGTAACATGCCAAGGGCTTATAAATCCTTCCTAGCTCTGCAGTTCTGTGATTCTATTTGTGTACATGAACTCGGTAGAATACTTGAAAACTTACATCTTAAAAATCTCAGTTTCTGAAACCAAAATAACCTATGAATAGCTGTCTTTTTATCATGAATTTAAATACCAAAATAAAAGAATTAAACTACATTTTTGTTATCTCTGGAAGTAAAAAGACTGTCTTCCAGATTCTAAAGTACTAAGGGCTTTCCCTTCCCTTTTTAGTTCAGAAAAATCTACACTAATAAAAGAGAAACATGGTAATTGGCGTACGACCGCTACCCTTCCCATTGGCTAATCAGCATATCCTTATGCAAATTAACTGTCAGCCAAGATGGCAGCCGGCAGCCATGC
>NW_005370080.1:2356161-2356482 GCF_000412655.1 Myotis brandtii | reverse complement strand
AAATTTTTGTGCACCGGGCCTCTAGTCCTATCTAATAAAAGAGAAACATGCAAATTGACCATACCCCCGAATGCTTCCCATTGGCTAATCAGCAGGATATGCAAATTAACTGCCAACCAAGATGGGGGCCAGCAGCCAGGCAGCTGAAGCGAACAGGAGCCTTGCTTGCTCCAGGGATAAAGGAAGCCAAGGTTCCCCACCTGCCACCGCACAGCTCTGAGCTCCGGATGCAACAATGTTGCAATTATAGAAGCTAAACAAGCTCCAGAAACCTGCTTTCAGCCGGCAGCGGGCTCAGAGCTTAGAGTGGCAGTGATGGCA
>NW_005370080.1:2352978-2355457 GCF_000412655.1 Myotis brandtii | reverse complement strand
ACCTAAGCCCCGCACTGCTAAGCCCCGCCCCCAGCCGGGACCCTATGACTATTGGAGAGCAGGAAAGTGCCGCTGGGCCCTGGGTCGCTGTGGTGATCCAGCCATCAGTAAGTAGAAAAGTGCGGCCTATAGGCAGCCCTCAGCTGTGCCTGATCAGGGAGCAGGAAAGCCCTGCCTGAGGGCAGCCCCAAGCTGGGCCTGCTCCCCCATCGCCATGGTGATCCTGGAGCAGGAAAGCCCAGCTTGCAAGCAGCACCCCCATCCTGGCCACAGCTCAAGGGAGAGTACAACATGCAGTGGAGGCCAGGAGCCTGAGAGATCAACACAGAGGGGCTCCTGCTCCAAGCCTCCATGGTGTGGCTGGGGGCAGGCCCCCAGCAGACACACACACACACACACACACACACACACATGGCAACTGCTTCGAGCCTACGTGGCACGGCTGGGGGCAGGCCCCAGCAGACACACACACAGACACACACACACACACACACACACACACACGACACCTGCTCTGAGCCTCTGCTGCCAGACTGTGGCCGTCAGTAGGACATCCACTGAGGGCTCCCGGACTGTGAGAGGGGCAGGCTAGGCTGAGGGAACCCCCACCCCCCAGTGCACGAATTTCGTGCACCAGGCCTCTAGTCCTATATAATAAAAGGCTAATATGCAAATAGACCAAACAGCGGAACAACGGAACAACCGAACAACTAGTCGCTATGACGTGAGCTGACCACCAGGGGGCGCACACGGAACATGGGGGGTGTCTGCTGCAGTGGGATGGTGGAGCAGGTGAGCGGGGGTGCCAGACCAAGGTGGGGCACCAGTTGCTGTCATCAGGGCGAGCCTCTGGTGGTTACTGAAAATTCTTTGCTCCTATGCTCCACGGTCCCACCAAGTGCTCACACCTGCTGCCGGCGTTGGCCCTGCTTGCACCCGCTGCCAGCACTGGAGCCGCCACTTGCACCCACTGCTGGCAACCTGCTCCGGCCCCAATTGCTGGGCGCCGTCAGTGGGTGCGAGTGGCGGCTGCCAGTCCCGATCACCCCTGAGGTCTTTTCCACCTCCCCCTGCTCCTCTGCACTGTCAGTGGGTGGGAGCAGGGCCGACACCATCAGCGCATGGGATCGGGGCTGCTGGCAGACAGGGGACTAAGGGCGGTGGCCTGCAGGGACTAAATGGGGGCACAGAGGATGAGCTAAGACCCGCCCCTGTGCCCACTGCAGCCTCGCGGCCCACAGTTCCTTTCAAGGTGCATGAATTTGTTCACTGGGCCCCTAGTAAAAATATAAAACAGCTTGAAGAAAAGAGGTGTATCTTTTGCCCTGCAAACCAAATTAACTAGGTCCCACTAAGGCTGGAGGGAAAGTAGGCTATCATTGCAGGAAATAAGACTACAAATAAGAACTTTGGAATACAGAGAACCAGAGCATCACTCTATATATTACTTTATTACCTGGTATATATTCTTTAGCATCAAATGTATCAATTGCACTCAAAATGTTCATAATGAAGGTTGACATTTATCATGTTTTCTAATCAATTTTATATTTTGAAGTATTTTATTAATATAACTCTGAATATTACATAGTAATTTATTGTACCATGGTGTATTCATCAAAGACCTCCATAAGTGATGGTCAGTGCTTTTGATTGGCATGAGAAAACCAGGTTAATTTGATAGAATTACTCCTGCAGAGGATGTGGTAGTTGCATATGGTCCCAATTTCTTACCCCTTCCTTTTTCCATAGCTTTTGTCAAGTGACTTCAGAGTTCCTTCTCTAAAGATGGATTATTTCTCCATCTCATGTGCCTTGCTTTGACCTTTAGAATGAGTGGGGTACCAGTGGCCTGGTCTGAGCCTAGGCTTTAAGGAGCTTTGCAAATATCTAAATATCTGCTTGTTATCTCTTGTCCTCCCACTACCCCCATGACAACATGCCCCAACTAGTCTGTCAGAAGATAAGAGACATATTGACCAGAGCTGAGTTGTCCATTAATTTCAGCCATGGCCATTCTAGATCAGCCAATCCCACATAGGCGAGTAAGCTCCAACAAGACCAGCAGAGACTCCTGGTTAACCCAAAGCTGACTCTATGTGAAAAACACCCCTCACTGTGCAGTAGCAGATTTTTATGGTTATTAAGGCAATAAGTAACTGAGACAGTTATTCTGTGAGCTTTCTTGCATATAATGTAACATATCCATCTCACTTTTAAACACACTGAAAATAATCCCCAAAATGTTTTGGGTTCCTTGAATATCATCATAACCTTGGGTATTACAGCTTACAAACAGATCTGTACTGTATGTGTGATCATAACCTTTGCTATACACATGCAGCACGACCTGTCAGATGTGAGTTTGTGAAACTCAAAACAAGAATGACTGCCTCCAAATGCTTTCATGCTTATTTGTAGTCTCAAATTTTTAAGTGAAATCCATACAGCCAATAGATCTGGATTTAATATAGATACG
>NW_005370080.1:2341346-2352900 GCF_000412655.1 Myotis brandtii | reverse complement strand
ATTCTTTTTGAATGCCCTTGAAATATTTTTTAAAGGGTCATACACTAGTCCACAAAGAAAACTTTAATAAATTCAAAAAATAAAATTATACAATTTTCTCCTATCTTACTACATTAACACCAGAAATTTATAAAAAGGTTAAGCCCAAAACATTAAAAATTACTTTAAATAAAACTCTCCTAAAATATTTTTATGCCAAGTAGAAATAATTCTCACAAAGTATTAACTAGGAATAACAGTGTACTTCCAAAACATAATAAACAGTTTTAGTCTAAAATCAGAAATATATATACATTAAGTATATCGCATGTACTTAATGATGAAATATTTGACTTATCACATTTCTATTAGAAACAAACAAAATGTAGGATGGCACCACTTTTTATTAGTATGATAGAAGCGAGAGATTATGTATTAAAATAAACAAAATATATCAATATTGGAAGAAAATACATTTATCATTATTTGAAAGCAATAACGTTTTTAAGTAGGATATTCAAAATATTAATAAAAAATTCAGTCATAAAAAGTTCAATAAGGTAGCTAGCGAAAACATGGGTAAAAATCAATTGACATTAAACAATCCAGCAAGACATTTTAATTTTTATCTTTAAGAATTGACTAAAATTATCTAGAAAAAAATGTGCCTTCTCCCAAATGTTACTTTACTATTTAAAATACTAAGAAATGGCATTACATATGAGAATTTTAAAGAACTTGACTATAAAGCAATACTCTTTTTACCTAGGGATAATTTGAGGGAATACCAAGTCAGATTTGAAAATTATATATACAGGGTGGGGCAAAAGTAGGTTTATAGTTTTTTTGTATGGAAAATAATGCAATAATTAATAAATAATACAAGAATAAACTGTGTCTCAGATACTCATAGCTGTGAACCTACCTTTGCCCCACCCTATACATATTTATATAACTTTTAAAATATCCAAGTCCATATATATATTAGGAAAAAAGAATCTATCTATGTATCTAAATAGATAATATATTATTTAAGAGTGGTGATTAAATAGATAAAGAAAGATGAAAGGAAGAAAGGAAGGAAGGAAGGAAGGAAGGAAGGAAGAAAGATGGCAATAGATTATTTTTACAAATAGAATTACTTCCTTTTAATTCCTTTTTTTTTTATCCTCACCAAAGGATATTTTCCCATTGATTTTTAGAGTGGAAAGACAGAGAGAAATATCAATGTGAGAGAAACACATCGATTGGTTGCACGCGGCCAAGGAGCAGCTATGTGCCCTTGACCAGAATCAAAGCCAGGACCCTTCGGTCCACAGGCCGATGCTCTATCCACTGAGCAAAACTGGCTGGAGATAGAATTAATTTCTATAACAGGCTAACATTGTTAAAAGAATATTGAAAATATTAAGACTTGGAAAGGGGTATTTTAATCATCGGTTAACACTAGGAAGATTAGAATTTAGCCAGGGCATGAAACAAGAACTATAAAGTAAAAACTGGTTAATTTTTTAAAAATTTATTTTCAGGCATATTATACCATGCACATCATCAGTTAATTGACAGAAAATAAAAAGAGCTATAAATATATAATGGTTATCAACATTTCAATTTATACCTTAAAGTCATTTGTATCTGTGATTGTAAATATCCACATTTGTATAATTATTTCAAATAGCAGTACTAGAAAGCACCAACATTTTAAAAAGTGTTTATTGTTTTTAAACATATCCTTAACTCTGATATACTCTATTGATATACTCTATTTTTACTCTATGTGAAGCGAATGTCATTTTACTTTTGGCCTTTATGCTTTTCGTGTGTTTTACATCTGGGTTGAATAAGAATCATTTCTTAGTGAGAATCAATTCTACTTTACACTATGAATTTGAAAAATGTTCTAGCATGCAAATGAGGTTAAGATTCATGCAACAAGAGCACAGATGGATGGATAGAGTTCATCTTCTCTTCCTCCTTCCACCTACTGTCTAGAAAAGGTGTTAATTAACACTGAAATGACCAGAAGAAACACAAAAAGTGAAAAAAAACCAATACAGCCTGCTCCCCAAAATCCAAGACTTTGCTAGACCCAAAGACAACCTAATAGAAAATGAGTAACAAATATTAAATCATTAAATCATAAATAAAAACAATATAAGAATATGAAAAGCTGACCAAACTCACCAATGAGAAATGAAAATTAAAATAATGGACATAATTTTTGTCCACTGCATTGGAAAACATTTTAAAGTTGAAAATATTCAGTGTCAGCAATAATGTGGTGAAACTGGCATTCTCAGAAAATGCTGTTGAGTAAATAAGTTTGTACAACTTGTATAGGGTAGTTTGTTCACAAATAATAGAAAACCAACTAACAATGGATTAGAGAAATAATGTTTTTCTAATTTTATTTTTTATAATGGAACTATAGGCCTGCTGCACAAATTCATGCATGGGTTGGGTCCCTCGGCCTGGCTGGAGATCCAGCTGATCTGGGGGGCCAGCCAGCCAGGGGGAGGGACTATGGGAGGTTGGCCGGTCGTAGGAGGTGGCTGTGGGAGTGCACTGACCACCAAGGGGCAGCTCCTGTGTTGAGTGTGTGCTCCCTGGTGGTCAGTGCACATCATAGCAACTGGTCGACTGGTCGTTCGGTCACTTAGGCTTTTATATATATAGATTTATTGGGATGACATTGGTTAATAAAATGATACATGATTCAAGTATACAATTCTACAATACACCATCTACATATGGTATTGTGTGTTTACCACCCCAAGTTAAGTCTCCTTCTATCACCATTTATCCCACCTTTATCTTCTTCTATCTCCCCCCCTTCCCTCTGGATACGGTAGTCTGTGTCCATGAGTCTTTCTTTTTTTTCTTTGCTTAATCTCTTCACCCTTCTCACCCAGCCTCTAACCCCCTCCTTTTTGACAGCTCTCAGTCTGTTCTCTGTATCCATGAGTCTGTCTCCACTTTGTTTGTTTATTTTGTTCATTAGATTCCACATATAAGTGAAATTATATGGTACTTGTCTTTCTCTGACTGGCTTATTTCACTTAGCATAATGCTCTCCAGATCCATCCCTGTTGTTGCAAAAGGTAAGATTTCCTTTTTTTATGGCAAACCCAACCCATGAACTCAGTGCTTCCAGTCAGCTTTTAGTAACTCATTTTCATCATCAGCAGACAACCCAGAATTACCAGAACTTAAGGAAAACCTCTAATGCTTAAAATAGAGTCAAAACAAACTAACAATAACAACAAAAACAGCAAAAAAAAAAAAAAAAGGGAAAGGAAAATCTCAAACTAGAGCCCGAACAAGCCCACAGCTAACATCAGACTCAATGGTTAAAGGTTGAAAGCTTTTCCTTTAAGATCAGGAACAAGACAAAATCTCAAAAAATTAATCTTCTGCACCCTTTGACAAGAAACTACTGGAGGAAGTGTTCCTTTGAAATGAGCATACAAACCAAGACAGAGGAAGAGATGGGTATAGAAAATGGGTCATTCAATGGAGGAGAGAAACAAGGAGAATTTTCAAGAATTCCCAAGGATAAGAGAAATATCAGAATAATAGTTATGCTCTGGATTAGAAGGCAACAGTTCAGTCTGAAGTAGTATACCTCAAGCAACAAATATCTAGAGAGCAATCTTCATCAGGATCCCTGCTGCTCTCTAACCCAGAGTGACTGGGTGTGTCTGCTCCAGATCCTAAGGTGTCTTAGATTGCTTAAGCATGTGCTGCAGAAATTCCTGTTCTCCCACCCATGCCCCAATAGTAGACCATCTAAAGGCACCTGCTTCAAACCACAGTGTGTGCTTCATGCACCTTTAACTCAGAGCTAAAAGTGAACAGTGACAATATGCATTAATCAGAGTATCCATGATTATGCTGTTTGACAAATTAACTCTCAAAATGTGGTGATGTTTCACTCACTCACACTACAGGTCCATACGGCATGGGATGAATATCTGCTACACATAGTCACTGAACACACAGGCTGATCAGCACTCTGGTTTTTTGTTTGTTTATTTTCTGAGCAAAAGCAAAGTTTCATTACAGATAACCTCCCTGCAGGGAGGGGACCCAAGTGGGTTGATGGGGCAGTTCCTTTATCCAGGGTTTAATATGTGCCCTGCTAACTTCCCATTGATTGGTTTGAAAAATTCTGCCCCAGCAACATCCATACATTTTTAAACTTCAGGGTTCCAGCTCATTTTCTCGGCCCTGTGTGTTCAGCCCAGGATCAGGGCCCTTTCTTCTTGCGATTTTACATGGGACAGGGTGTTCTCAGGGTTCAGTACACCTCCCCTTTACATTTCCTTCCCCTAGTCCAGTCCCTAGCTGCATAGCTGCTCCTAACTCCTAATTCCCTCTCTGATTAGGAGTTCCTAACTGCTATTAGGGAAAAGGGACATGACTGCTCTGACTACTTCAGGCTGGTAAGGGGCATTGTTGATGACGACAGTCCTTGGGGCTCCATCTGAGCACTCGGATGCATAACATCTCGTTTGCACAGTTGCTGTGGAGGGTTAAAAGAGGTGGCCTAGTACCTGATCTTGAATCTGCCACACAGAAGTAACACACATCTCCTACACACCCTGCACATTGGCAAGAGCTAGAAACATAACCCCATCTAACCACAATAGTTCTAGCAAATGTGGTAGGCCACGTGATTATATGGTGAGCAATAAATATCTCTGCTATATAAACTGGAAAGCAAAAACCACAAAGCCATTCAATCTCTCTGACCATATTTTTAGCAGATGTCCAGAATCCAGACACACAGTTCACTTGCCAAATGTCCCATTTTTATTAATTTTCTTAAATCTATTTATCTATCCATCTATCTACTATTTATCTATCTTTCTACCTACTTATCTACCTACCTATATGCCTAATGAGATGTATATGTATCTAATTTCTTGTTATGCAGTAAGAATTAACCTAATTAAAGAAAGGTTTGGTCCTTAACTAGCTCCTGAGAAGTAACCCCTGTGCCTTTAGAATATCTTGTCTGGTAAAAATGTGTTTGTATTTGGAGATATTAGACCATGCGATATTAGTTTGACCTGTAGAGAGGTTGGAGATGAAGGTCAGCCATGTGGATGGTAGGTCATGCCTATGTGTCTGATCCCAGTGAAACCCCAGATGCCAGGGTATTGTTTAGCTTTCTTATTTGGCAATACTCCATGCATGTTGACAAACATCATTGCTGGGATAGGTGAGCCCTGACTCCACTGGGAAAGAACATCTGAAATCTCACACCTAGTGTCCAGGATGCTGCCCTGGTGCCTCTTCCCTCTGCTGATTTTAGTTGGTATCCCTTTGCTGCAATCAACTATTACTGTGGATATGGTAACTTTGCTGAATCCTGTGAGTCCTTCCAGTAAATCATTAAACAAGAGTGATCTTGGGGATCTCCAAACAGCACCTGTATATAACATATCTTCCACAATTATTTTTTAAAGGTATAGTAGATGACTTTTCCTAAATATAGGAATAACTCAATCTGCAGAACACAAAGACATTTTGTATTCTGTGGAAGATTTATTTTAATAGGAGATGTACATCAAGGCATGTCACAAAAAGTTACTGAACATTAAGTTTAACGAGTGAAAAGAAATCTTTAGTCATCCAGTGGAAACGCAATTCACTTACAAAGAGAAAAAAATAACTGCTAATACATTCTAGGAGATAATATAAAAACATTTATAAAAATCTGAGGAAAAGCATTACTGAAGAATATAATACTTGGCTTAAATTTTTGCTCAAGTATTAAATTAACAGCAGACATTCTTATTCAGCAATCAGGGGGTAGTGCTCCCACAGGCCTTTGCTGAAAACAGTTACTTCAAAGTGAAATCCATGCAATTAAAAGATTAATCAAAATAACAATCTCAGAAAGGGAGATTACTGAACTAAAATGATGAGTACTGAGCATTAAATTCATTTCAATATAGAACATGATTAAACAACTATTAGAATTATGGGTGTAGAGGAGAGATGTTAAAAGTCTTAGCTAAATAAAAATAAAATAGAAGTCAGGATGTGAGTAGGAAGGAGGTGAGAGGAAGGAGGAAGAAAAAATTATAAATATCTTCACCTTTCATAGTAAAAAGTTATTAACTTTTTTTAAATGTATGAACCCAAGAACATGACTATCATCTTTGAAGTTTTACATATGTTTTTGTATGAAAACATACAAAATTAGTCTATATAATTGAGCTAAGATAGAAATAACTGACATTCATAAATCACCATGTTCTAGATAGATACTGTTCTAAATGTTTTTTTAATATTATCTCTTTTTATCCTCACAACATCCTATGACTTAGGTGCTATAAATTCTATGTTACATATCATAAATCTAAGGCTCAGAAATTTTAAGTAATTTTTAAAATAAATCTTTATCATTGAAAGTATTACGTATGTCCCTTTCTTTCCCCCATTGCCCTCTCCCATCCATCATCCCCAACCCCCAGGCCAAGTCTTCACCACCCTATTGTCTGTGTCTATGGATTATGCATATACCCATATGAATTCATTGGGTGATCTCTCCCCACCCCATCCACCCTCCCCTGCCTTCCCTCTGAGGTTTGACAGTCTGTTCAATGCTTACATGTCTCTGGGTCTATTTTTGTTCATCAGTTTATGTTGTTCATTAGATTCCACATATGAATGAGATCATGTGATACTTATCTTTCTCTGACTGGCTTATTTTGCTTAGCATAATGCTCTCTAGGTCCATCCACACTGTTGCAAATGGTAAGAGTTCTTTCTTTTTTACAGATGCATACACTGTATAGATGTATCATGGCTTTTTAATCTATTCATCTGCTGATGAGCACTTAGGCTGTTCCCAAATCTTAGCTATTGTAAATTGCACTGCTATGAACATAGGAATGCATATATTCTTTCTGATGGTTGTTTCTGAATTCTTGGAATTATTCCTAGAAGTGGAATCACTGGTCAGGAATAAACTGAACCAAGGAGGTAAAACACCTGTACTTGGAAAACTACAGGACATTGAAAAAATAGATAGAGGAAGATATACACAAGTGGAAGAATATACCATGTTCATGGATTGGTAGAATCAACATCATTAAAATGGCCATACTACCCAAAGCAATCTATAGATTCAATGCAATCCCTATCAAAATACCAATGGCTTATTTCACAGACATCAAACAAATATTCCAAAAATTTATATGGAATAAAAAAGACCCTGAATAGCTGCAGCAATCTTGAGAAAGAAGAACAAAGTTGGAGGGATCACAACCAGATATCAAGTTATAGTACAAATCCACTGTACTCAAAACAGCCTGGTACTGGCACAAGAACAGGTATATAGACCAATGGAACAGATCAGTTATTTCACAGACATCAAACAAATATTCCAAAAATTTATATGGAATAAAAAAGACCCTGAATAGCTGCAGCAATCTTGAGAAAGAAGAACAAAGTTGGAGGGATCACAACCAGATATCAAGTTATAGTACAAATCCACTGTACTCAAAACAGCCTGGTACTGGCACAAGAACAGGCATATAGACCAATGGAACAGATCAAAGAATCCAGAAATTGACCCAAGCCAGTATGCTCAATTAATATATGACAAAGGAGGCAAGAGCACATAATGGAGTCAAGACAGTCTCTTCAATAAATGGTGTTGGGAAAATTGGACAAATACATGCAAAAAAAAATAAATAAAATTAGACCACCAACTTACACCATACACAAGAATAAATTCAAAATGGATAAAAGACTTAAATGTAAGATGTGTAACTGCCAGGGCTGACCAGCAGACCCTGAGCGATGGATGAATGATTACTCTGACACAGGATTGCTGTGAAAGAGAGGGCTAAGGGACTGCCTGGCTAAAGCAACCAGGCAGTTTGCCTGCCTCATTAGGCTTTTATTGTAACTGCAGTTTGAGATAAAGTTTATCTTTTAGATACAATCAGTGGGGTAAGTAATCTTGGGAGGACTCATGTGTCTGCAGTGTCCTTTAAGCAAGGACACCTAAAGATTAAGCATGAAGATTCCGGTAAACACCTGAAGTTCTGCACATGCACAGACTTGTTTGGAAAGGTCAAAGAACAATTAGGGGCAGCTGCCTTCAGCCAAACTCCCCTAAGTAGGAATTCCGATGAACAGGGTGTGCCACCTTCATCCCACTCCTTTTTTGGGAATTTTCCTCCTTACAGACTTTCCAACCAAGTCTCCTGTGCTTCCCTACATGAAACCATAAAAATACTAGAAGAAATCATTGGCAGCAAAATCTCACACATCTCTCATAGCAATACGTTTACAGATACATCTCCTAGGATAATAGAAATTAAGGAGAAAATAAACAAATGGGACTAAATCAAAATAAAAAGCTTCTTCACAGCATAAGAAACCATCAATAAAATAATAAGAGAGCCCACTCCATGGAAGAACATATTTGCTAATGATACATCACATAAGGTTTAACCTCCAAAATCTACAGAGAACTCATTCAACTTAACAAAAGGGAGATAAATTTAAAAACAGGCAAAGGACCTAAATAAACACTCCTCCAAAATAGACATACAGAAAGCCAAAAGGTGTATGGAAAAAATGCTCAAAGTCACTAATCATCAGAGAGATGCAAATCAAAACGACAATGAGGTACCACCTCACACCTGTCAGAATGGCTATCATCAACAAATCAACAAATGACAAGTGTTGGTGAGGATGTGGAGAAAAGGAAACCCTCATACACTGCTGGGGGGAATGCAGACTAGTGCAGCCACTGTGGAAAACAGTTTGGAGTTTCCTCAGAAAATTAAGTAATTTGCCTAAGTTCCTCCAGAAAGTTAAGTGGTAGATCCTGGAAGTAACATTTTTCATGTATGGAAACAATTCTATAAAGTTTGACTTTCGTTTTCTTCTCCCTCTGTTATGTTCAATTATAATTAAATTTGAAACATTTTACTCAAAATTGTATAGTATAATCTCATTTTTATAAAATTTCATTTTTTATCTAGCTATTTTTCTAACTGTGTATATGTGTACAGAAAATTTTTCAGGAATTCTGCTCTCCTAACATTAGAGAAGGTACTTTTTTTTAAAAATATATATATTTTATTGATTTTTTACAGAGAAGAAGGGAGAGGGGTAGAGAGTTAGAAACATCAATGAGAGAGCATCGATCAGCGATCAGCTGCCTCCTGCACACACCCTACTGGAGATGTGCCCACAACCAAGGTACATGCCCTTGACCAGAATCGAACCTGGGACCCTTCAGTCCGCAGGCCAACGCTCTATCCACTGAGCCAAACCAGTTAGGGCGAGCAGGTACTTCTGAGAGTTAAATTTTAGGTGATATTTTGCTTCTGCTTTATAATTATATTGTTTGAACTTATATCATTAGTAAGGTATATAAAATTAATAAAATATTCTTTAAAAGTGTCTTCTGATATTTCAAAAACAAACATGTTTCTGTTGCACCAATGGAATTTTAAGCAATGATTTGAAGTACTGGAGTAGCCTGTCAGTATGGCTGTCATCAAGCAAACAAGAGACCATACGTGCAGGCAAGGATGGGATGAAGAGAAGCCTTATACATTTTTGTTGGGAATGTAAACTGGTCTAGCCACTATGGAAAACAATATAGAGGTCCCTCAAAACATATGATCCAGCAATTCCACTTCTGAGTATATACCCAAAGGAAAGGATGCTGATGGAATACTGTATATGCACTCCCATGTTTATAGCAGCATTATTCATAATAGTCAAAATAAGAAAAAAACACAAATGCCAATCAAGGGATGAATAGATAAAAATGGATATGGTGCATATACACAAGTGAATATTATTCAGCCGTGAGTAAGATATCTTCCCATTAGTGACAACATGGCTGAACCTTGAGCACACCATGCTAAGTGAGATAAATCAAACAGAGAAAGAAAAGTACTGTATATCACTTATATACAGAATCTAAAAAATGAAACCTTTAAAAACAGAGTAAAATGTTGGTTCCCAGGGGTTGGGGTGAGTGTATAGAGTGACGGTGCATCAGGGTACAAAATATTATGAGTAGTAAATAAGCTATTGAGATACAATGCATAATGTAAGAAATATAGAATCCTGGACAGAATGGTTCAGTTGGCTGACCATCATCCCATGTACCAGGAGGTCACTGGTTCAATTTCTAGTCAGGACACATGCTGAGTTGCTACTCCATTCCAGATGCCCAGTGTGGAGCTTACAGTAGGCAACCGATCAATCAATGTTTCTCTCTCTCATCCATGTTTCTCCCTCTCCCTTATTCTCTCGCTGGAATCAATAAAACATATTTAAAAAGAAAAAAAAGACAAGAATATTATACTATAACTATACAATGTGATTAATATCACTATATCAACAATCATTACAATATATAAATGTACCAAAGTAACATGTTGCACACCTTAAACTTGCACAATATTACACATAAAATTTATTCAATAAAAATAATACATAAAGTACCAGTGCTGATTAAGACTTATCAATAGGTAAATTTAACTTTTGTAAAAAGAGTCAATTTACAATACAACATGAAGACTGCATGTAATTATGTAACATTAAATGTGGTGTGTGTGTGTGTGTGTGTGTGTGTGTGTGTGTGTGTGTGGTGAGACCGACTTAGAAGTATGTTTTTCAAGATATTTATAGTGGTTAAATCTGAATGTTAGTATTTTAGGTAGTTTTTACTCTATTCTTTATTTTTTTTAGTTCTCATCAATTTATTACCATAAGCATTTTTTTTATTTAACTAAAATTTGGGGGGAATTAAAAAGCTAAAATTTGGGAAATGGTAAAGGCAAAGGATATTTTCATTTGTCCCTTTCATTTCTGTACTCTTGCTTTTATGGCAAATGTGGGTGTTTGGAGGTTTTCCTAATGATTGCTGAAAACCTCAATTTTGATTACCTACTTTGAGAGGTAAGACAGCAGGAGCCACCCGACCAGGTGTGGCTCAGTGATTGAACCTATGAACCAAGAAGTCATGGCATGTGGTCAGGACACATGCCTGGGTTGGGGGCTCGATTCCCAGTAGGGGACATGCATCTTGATGTTTCTATCTCTCTTTTCCTCTCCCTTCTCCAATGAAATAAACAAAAACAGATTTAAAAAAAGAAAAAAAGACATCAAGAGCCTTTTGGTATTGAGTCATTTCGCCTGGGAGGGGGAAAATGCTCCAGGGCAAGTTGGAATGACAAGAACTAATTAGATTTTTGACATGTTGCTGCTCAATTACATAAATTTGACCAGCGTGGCAAGGTTGCCCTAGTAGGCTGCTGCTTGGGGAATACCTCATGCTCAGTCTTTTTCTAGACCAGTGATGGCGAACTTTTTGAGCTCGGCATGTCAGCATTTTGAAAAACCCTAACTTAACTCTGGTGCCGTGTCACATATATAAATTTTTTGATATTTGCAACCATAGTAAAACAAAGACTTATATTTTTGATATTTATTTTATATATTTAAATGCCATTTAACAAAGAAAAATCAACCAAAAAAATGAGTTCACGTGTCACCTCTGACACGCGTGTCACAGGTT
>NW_005370080.1:2309320-2337702 GCF_000412655.1 Myotis brandtii | reverse complement strand
AATCGTGCACCTATGGATGAGGACAGTGGGTGGGGAGTGAGGGCGGAGGGTGGGGTGGGAACTGGGTGGAGGGGAGTTATGGTGGGGAAAAAAGAGTAACTAATGTAATAATCTGAACAATAAAGATTTAATTAAAATTAAAATTTAAAAAAAAAAGGAAAGTAAGGCCTAAAGAGATTAAGTAATTTTCTTAAGATCACACATTATAGCTGGGTATCAAACTCAGGTGTATCTAATTCCATGCTGGTAACCTTTACCTGAGATGTGGTGTGCATGTGCATGTGTGTGCATGTGTGGGTGTACAAAAAATATTTCACAAACTTATAATAATTTTCTCTGAAATATGAGGTTATAAGAATCCTTATTATCTAATTATGCATGCCTACAATGTTTGCATTTTTAAATAAAAGTTCATATTATTTTGTAATTAGGAAAAATAAAATATTTTTGTACAATGCTCAGTTTACAGCAAGCATTGTGGTTAAGTTGAGAGAAATAAATAAATAAATAAATGGTGATTTCACTCATTTTCTGACTTTTATCCGAAATGCTTCATGTGCTTGATACCAAGAATAATTTAACAGGGTGGAAATTGCTTTGAATCACAGTCAAAGGTCAAAGGTTAATTCTTTCTGTTAGTGTTTGAGCCAAGAATTTTTAAAACTGACCTATAACTAGAATATGGGGAAAAGGCCTTAATGTTTTTTAATTTTATTCTTAAACCCCCATTTAATTAATAAGAATCCTATCTAATAAAGAGGGAATATGCAAATTAACCATCACAAAGATGGCAGCACCCATAGCCACAAGATGGCAGTGCCCAGTCCCCTCAGCCCTGCCAGAGTCCCCCAGTCCTTTCAGCCCTGCCGGGGGTAGGGGGTGGCAGGCATGTGGTGCAGCCAGACCTGCCCTCAGCCCCCCAACCACCCATTCCCAGCCCAAGGTGCAGGCAAGCCTTGGATGTCGGCTGCCCAGCCACCCAGGGCCGCCCGAGGCTTGTGCTGCAGGCAGTGGCAGCAGCAGAGGTGTGATGGGGGCATCACCTTCCCCTGAGCGCCAGGTCACCTCCCACCTCTGAGGGCTCCTGGACTGTGAGAGGAGGCTGGCTGGGCTGAGGGTCGCCCCCTCCAGTGCATAAATTTTCATGCACCGGGCCTCTAGAAAAAATTATAACATTGAAAATTAGTAGCATGCACTAAAAATAAGCCTTATTATTAAAGACCACTGCTGAAAATAATCAGTGGTTTCACAAGCTTTTTCAGTGCAATAATTTTAATGTCATTAATGAGAAAAATGAAACTATAGCACACTAAGTCAATTATGTGATTCTATCAAATCTCCAGGAAATAAAGCTCATAATGCTTAACCAGGAAGGTATGTGATTTCCAAGGCTACAGCTGCACATGCCATTAATAATCCAATGTTCCTTATTGCTACAAATAAGAAAAATATTATATATGTCTAAGTACTCTTTTACTGCTCCTTTTTCTCACCCTCACAACATTCCTGAGTTGAATTTTGAGTTGGTATTTATATATCCATTTTACAAAGAAGAACTGACTCCCAAAGAGATGAACTCTCACCCAAAGTGATTTTAAATGCCACCCAGACATGTTCTATTTGAAGACCAATGATTCTCCATGAAAGGTAGCTCTGATTTTTTTGTCTACAAATCAGAATACTCATCAAATAGATCACTTTTAAAAAGTAAAAGGATTATGTGAATTTTCAACTACTTCTACATGATATAATCATTCAAGAAGTCATTAAGTGGCATTTAACTGTTTTAAATCTAAAGGTGGATGAACATCTATAGTTCACATGAGTGAGCTTTCTATGTGGGTGGTGATGTCCTAGAGGGGTGGATTAATACATGATACATGAGTTTAGTGAAATTCAGTGGTACAATCTTGTTACATGTTCAGTGTTTGTTATAACTTATTTTAGCTTCCTGTATATTT
This sequence comes from Myotis brandtii, assembly GCF_000412655.1. Classification (NCBI taxonomy): domain Eukaryota; kingdom Metazoa; phylum Chordata; class Mammalia; order Chiroptera; family Vespertilionidae; genus Myotis; species Myotis brandtii. Next base: position 2,335,741 of record NW_005370080.1, on the reverse strand, counting down.
GAAAATTTTCTGCATGTTATAAAAATATAATAAAATGTGAAAAAAGGCAAAAACATTTTAAATGAAGATTTAAGTCAATATAATTTAGAAACCAATGTCTAGGCTTACAAGTCACCTATATCTATTTGAGAAACACACTTGAAAGAATGCCCATAAAAATTATATTCTAGGAAGGCATTGGTTACCTTACTGTGTTTCTTTGGAAAATATTGATTTGTTCACATTGTACTATAGCCTCACTAATGAAACCTGAGATTATTTGTTCTCTGCTGGATATTTGAGAAGTATATTTTGTGTTCAGGATAATTGATTACTAATGAATTTCATTACTATCCTTGTCGGCAACCAAATAGACATTTCCAAATTATTTTATTTTCAAATAATTTTAGAAATTTAATTTCTATTTCATTCTCTTTTAAATAATCTCACTAAGGACAATTTGGAAAGAAGGAAACGCAAAATATTTCCCTTAATTTAGTATGTCTGAGGTAACCTTGCCATCAAGTTTGATTGCATTGCTCTTTTTCTGTTGCAATGGAAAAAAACTACTTCCTCTGTCAAGGCGACACACTCCCGTGACAGGCAGCTGCCAGTGCTGGCTGAGTTAGCTTGCCTTGGTTTCCTCCATTCCACTTGTCTTTTGATTTCACAGTTCAAGGAGAGAAGGCAAAAATAAACAAACAAAAAAATCCTAAATACCCCCGATGTGTTACTCTCAAAGGAAACACTTTGGGCCAATCCTCTTAAAGAATAAATAACAGTCTTTTTCAAATGACCTTAGTAATGAAGTAGTTCTGCTTTTTAAAAAACTATAAATTGATGAAAGATGTTTTCTCTCTTTAGCTCTATTGGCACATGGGTATAAGCTCAATAAGACAGGCAGTCGCTGCACTTTGTTCTTTCTTAAACTGGGCTGTCAGAAAGCCCACCTTGTTTGGTTTCTTCTACTACAAATGATGCAGGTGACTTCTGTTTGTTGAAGATATGAAAGCTCACTAACAATTCCTTGTTGATATTTATATACTAGTCAAGGCATGTTCTGATTTTTATGTGTTTAACAGGCTATCTGCCTTTATGTCATTTACTGTTGGGAGCAAACCCCTGTTTTAATGACTATTTCTAATTCTCTTTAGAATAGTTCTGTTGAATTTTTAACAACTTTTGGAAACCAGAGACTATTTGTGAAAGTTGTTTGCTAAATTATCAAATAATTATTATGAATGATGCATTTAGTGTAATTTAGTCAATAATATAGGAGGGATGACCAGGTTACTGACATAAACATATGTGAAGGAAAAGTAACAGAGACTATTGGGCCATTCTCAGGAATCCAAAGAGATAGATGATACAGAAGTGAGGGAGGTTGATGGATCCTGGAACCCAACACAGAATCAGGGAGAAATCCCTAAAGAGAAGGCACTGAGTCTTTGTTGAGTCATTGTTGCTCTGTATACAGCAGGAATGGCAGCCGAGAGCCAGGAAGTGAGGATAGGGAACCAAGTGGGGAGCACATTTTACTTGTGTCCTTCTCTCTCCTCCATTACTTTATCTGCTGTCATGGAGTAGAAAAACTATAGCGCCAGTCTAATGCCAGGTAGAGGTGTAGGAAACATCAGATAAACTCTGGATCCTGGTTTAGAAGGAAGGTGATAAAAATGGTGAGATAACCTGGCAAGCCCTCTGCACATTCCCTTCTCCTCCCACTCCACTTCCACTTCCACCGTTGGCTAGATAATTTTAAGTGAGGAGGTACTTCAAAAAGAGCAGTATTGGGCAGAGGTGCTGGGGGATTCCTGAGGAATAGGGCCACTTTATGGCAGGGTTGGGGGCTGGAGGCAAAGACCAACACGTAGTTAGTATAATAAATGCAAGAGGTCCGTCAGAAGGCTGATGGACCTTGGGGCTTTAGCAAGGGCTAAAAGCTATGTTCCGTTTGTTCTGTAGAGACAATGGTGGCTGTAGGCAATCCCCTAACCTGATAATCTTTTACTGTTCACCAAACCTTACCTTTGATATGTCTGTTTGGTCTGCTAAAGGGCAAATGTATATTCTAATAAATAAAAAGCAGTGGGTCCGGAGATTCAGAGAGTCACTCCGCTAGAGAGTAGGTTTCTGCCTGCTCCCCGCCCCCCATGCCTTCCAAATTTATATTTCTTATCTGGTATATCCATTTGCACATGGCCCCTTCTCCAGATTCTGAATCCTTGCTGCAAAAGGTTGCGGCATTTCAGTGTGGAGTAACTCAGATGCAACCTCAGAAGCTCGCCACTCTGGGCATAAGCCCCTTCACCTGCCTAACTTGAGGAAGTATGAGCCGGAGATGAGGCTTTTGCCCCTCTCTCTGTGTGTACATCACCAGCCAATACGGTTTATTGATCCAACAGAATATGTGCTCATAGAGAAAGTAAGAAAACATCTGCAAAGCACAAGCAATATAGAAGTTAGATCACATATGGAAAACCTATGCTAAAGTAAGTAGAATTAAGGAGCATAGAGAACCAGAATTTAAAATAAGCTTAATATTCATAGAAGGCCATTGGAAAGAATTCTTCCTTACCCCTTCTTAGCTTCTAGTAATTGTCACCAATTCTTGATGATCCTTGGTTTGTAGCTGCATCACTCCAATCTCTGTCTCCATCTTTGTATAGCCTTTTCCCCTTTGTCAGTGTGTCTCTGTGTCTCCTAATCTCTCTCCCTGTAAGGACCCAGTCATTGCATTTAGGGATTACCCCAATCCAGTATGAATTCATCTGCAAAGACCCTATTTCCAAATAACTTTATAGCTATTAGGGGTTAGGACTTCAACATATCTTCTTGGGGTGCACAATTCAACCCACAACAATGGTATATGCTCAAACATTTAAAAGAATAATAGAAATATTCAATCAAAAATATTTGAAACCACTAATGTAAAACTGGAATAAGTACCATGGGAGATGTAGGCATACATGTGGCTCCTGGATTGAGCATACTAGCAACCTGTGGGTGATATCACCAGTTTATAAATTACCATAATATATGTTGAAAAAGTTAAATGTCATTACACAAATCATGAGGATATTGAAAGGCAGCTCAAAGGAAAAGGTCCATATCCAGGTGAGAGACCATGAAAGGCTGTGTTAAGGTGATGGTATTTGCTTTGAGCACCGATAGCATTTCATGCAGAGAGATGAATACTCTATCAGATTCATTTCTGTCACAGGCACTGTGCCCAGGAAGGGACAGAAACACTAAATATAGTTTTAGAGTGATGGATAGAAAAATAAGATGAGATCAGATTGCAGAATCCTCTGGAAACTAGAAGGAATGTTTTATTTTGTTGTTGCTTTTCTTTTCTGGGATTTTTATTTCTCTATTTGGTGGCAATAGAGAGCCACTGAATGTTTTTGAGGAGAGTGTTATTCTGGCAGCAGTGTGTTGCGGTGGTTGGGAAAGTGGAAAGGCAGGAGATGGAGGAAAACACTGTTTAATCTTTAATCCAAGGAGAAATAAAAGCCCAAAGATGGCATAGAATAGAAAGAAGCAAAGTGATTTGAGGGCTGTTACAAAAATAGGAGAAAATAACCTGACAATTGATTGTATTGAGAGACAAACTGAAAGAAGTTAGGGTCTTGAATAATCAGAAGATCAATAAAAATGGGCATAAAAACAGAGGAGTCAAGAGAAAGAAACTGTTTGAGGTTGAAATTTTGACAGATTGACATTTAGAACCAGCAAATAAGGATGTTAGACAGAAAAGTAAAGAATAAGGCATTAGCGTGCAGGTATGACATCCAGGTTAGAGATGTTAACTTTGGGAGTCATCTGCCCAGATCAAGGCGACAACTCTGGGAGTCTATGTGACCTCGAGGAAGAAAGTAACAAAGAAAGCAGAGATGGGGTGGGATAGAGCTAGAGATCTTAATTTAACTGTTTTCTCTTTAGTTATCTTTCATACCCTCCAACAGATTTTATGAATATAATTGCTGAAGGATGCTTTTTTAGTTAAACAGTTCTTTCCTCTACAACACATTGCCTTTCCCCTCCTCGCTTACTCATTGTTTGCTCTTCACTTATTGGATCAGCTAATTTCAAACTAATTGCATAGATGGCCACAGAGAATTCTGGGGTAAGCCGGCAAGAATATTCTCTCTCTTCCCTACTTGGACAGCTGGGCATCCTGGAGGGAATTCTGAGCACTACATTTGACCATACATCAGGGACCCTACTTGGCTGCTTTCTGTGAGTGGTTCCAGAAACTAGCATGAAGCATGAAGAGGGTGGGAAGGCTGTGTCTACACTGGGAGAATGGGCCGTTTCTCAGCGTCCTTTGCTCCTGTACCTGAAATTACTTTAATGCTCAGCGGAAGGCTGTGTCTACACTGGGAGAATGGGCCGTTTCTCAGCGTCCTTTGCTCCTGTACCTGAAATTACTTTCTTAATGCTCAGCATACCTTCTTGTTTCATGAACGTATCCTCCAATTTTTCTATTTGGTTTGTAGGCTTACCTTTCTCACCTGCTGGGAATTGGCTGGGAGTAATTGACTTCCGTCTCTGTAACCTGCTTCTTATCACTATAGGCATCTCAGGCTGGACAAGTAGCAAATCCGAATGCCATGACGGGCTGCCTAACTACAGAAAATAATTATATGTAAAACTAATGTACCATGTGTCTCAAGGGAGAGAGGGCACTTTGATATTTGTTGATTTTTTTCCTTGCTTGCCTCAGGTTCTTCTGTGTTAAGAAGAAGAAATGTCAGTGCCTCCAGTTTTCTTTGCTGGAGCATCAAAGAGCAACAAGGTCCCCAGCAGGACCTCCTGGCACAGCAAGCTCAAGCTGTGCAGAGAGTCAGGCAAATTACTCCAGAGCCAGCCCTGCCGTACACAATGGTGTTTCAGGCAGTTTAAGTCGTGATCACTCCCCCACACACACCTCCCCACTTCCACCCAAATCCCAGCCACCTTCCAACGTGGGCAGCTCAGATCGGAATACTAGGTGCAAGGAGTTCATTTTAACCCATAATATCAGTAGTAAAAGGATCCTAGTTCACAGTGTCCAGTTTAGGAAAGGGGAATAAGTCCCTTGTTCAACAATGAATTCAGACACTGGTCCAAGGGATGGAAATTGGAAATACAATGTACAGAATAAAGACCAGGCAGGAAAATAGAATGGAATATAATTGTGCACAACGATTTAAGAGAATGAGTGCACTTCTCCCTTAAATTGTAAAATTGGAAAGGTAGCCCTATTTTGAAGACCATCTTCTTCTCTTGGCATATAAACATAAGAAGTAGCAGAAATTTTAGAGGGCAACAGTCAAGCATAAAGACTCCACATGTGAATATCCCATCAGAGGAAGCAACAATAGTCATAGCAATACCATAGAAAAACAAACAAAAGTAGAATGGAAATATGAGGCCATAAAGTGCTCAAACTGTCCATAAAGTGCTCAAACAACCAATACAGCTCCTATGGAGGTCTTAATGAGGATGAGCTTAGTGGGATATGAGGCAGGGTAAGAATAGAAACTAAGGTTAAAAAGGGTAAAAGGACTGTAAATTGGGAAAAATTTTAAAAATGAGAACATATACTTTGGAGATAAGTTGAAAAGGCAGAGCAAAAAATACAGATTGAAGAGTCTAAGGGGAAAGAGCTAAGGTGAGAGGGCAGAAGAGCAGAATGTGGGATGCAAACAAGGACAGGAATGGGAAGAGGCATACAAATTAGGGTAGGGGTGTGCATGGGAGAAGGGTAAGAGTTTGAAGAAAACACATGTGAGCACAACTTTGAAGAGAGAAAGTCCCTGATTCAGATAGATCACAAGAACATGGTTAATAAATTAGCGATGGATAACAGTTAACTAATTATACAACTTCGTTTTTTAAAAACTTAAAATTTTGGCAGAAAAAAGTAAAATTTCAAATTATTGACAGTGATTAGAAAAAAGTCAGTAATAGGAAATATGTCATCTTAACTTGCTTCAAGTTCTGACCTGAATTTCACCCAGCTCCCCAAGTCTACTGCGGTTGCTGCTTTTATTAGTCATCAGGTACTTGAACAGATTGAATTTATATCATAAGAGGCAATTGAGTCTATTATATAATACAGCCTATTTGTATTTTTTTTCTCCTCCACAGCTTCTGAATAGAGATAGACTTTTTTTTGATTAAGTTGACTTACTTAGATGTGACCTTCTGGTGATATCATCCCACAAGACCCAGGCTCCACCCACTTATTAGGCTTTCTTCCAATCATTAAGCTAGTCCTAGGTCCCAGAGGGCAAGGGTAATAGGGAGAAAAGGGAGTAACAGGAGAAAGTGCTTCTACCTTACCCATCACAACTGCAATGTCACTAGAGGGAAATTGTAGAGCCCAGAATTCACTTAGAACAATATTGCAGTATTGGAAATAGATGACGATGGTCTGTGTTGGGGTGGAGGATAGAGCAGAGAAAAACTGACAAATTGGGAAATACTTGGGGGGTATTGTAAGAGGCGAGTGAGATGATTAATTCAGTTCTGACTATATTGAGTTTGAGGGGCCAGAAAGACATCAAAAGGGACTATCCAGCAGGCAATTAGAGATTACATCTGAGACTCAGGAGGCAGGTCATCCTGGAAATACAGACTTCAGAGTTAGCAGAATTTAGGTGGCAATGAAAGCTGTGGAATTGCATGAAAACTCCTAGAAAACCATAAGAAATCCATAAAGTAGAAGAGCAAAGGGCTATGAGAAACCCCAATGTTTAAGGAACTGGTAGAAAGAGGAGTTTAGAAAACTAAAAGGTGTGGTAAGAGAAGTGGAAAAGAAATGAGAAGAAATAGCTGGAATTAAAACTGAGCTAAGAAAGTGCTTCAAGAGTGACTAAAAGATGGTGGCAGGGCACACAGCAAAATAATTTTTAGATCTTTCTCAATTTCCCAATTAAAAGGATCTGGTTAGCCTGGCTGGTGTCGCTCAGTGGTTGAGTGTCAACCAGGAGGTCACAGTTCAATTTCTGGTCAGGGCACAATCCCAGGTTTCAGGCTCGAGCCTCAATAGGGATCATGTAGGAGGCAGCTGATCAATGATTTTCTCTCATCATTGATGTTTCTATCTCTCCCTCTCTGAAATCAATAAACATATATATATATTTTTAAAGGATAGAGAAACTAAGTTGCAAAACCAAAACATAGTGACAACATGTAGAACAAGATTCAGTGACAAGACAGATTCAAGAACCCCAAAATATGAGGGCGTGACAATAAACCATTAACAGTCACAACACCCACATGGTCTCAGCATCTGTGTGGGAGAAAGCAGATGGAAGCGACAGGGCCCCCGGCAGAGCTGAGAATAGGAGAACCCCAATTTAGCCAACAGGAATTCACTGCAAAGCACAGTGGGCCAGTTTGAGAATAGCAGCTGAAATGGTCAAGGGTTCCCTCACTCTGACACTCTTTGTTTCTGAAAATGGAGGCACCCACAGAAAGATGGTATCAAGGAGTTGTAGCAGCATCAGCCTCTGAACCTGGGAGACCCACATTAGAGAGAGAAGCAAAATTAAAACTGAACATCTGAAAGACAAGTCTGGCTCAAAGTACCAAAGGGAAACAAAACCAGAAAATCTTAGAAAACAAGCCACTGAAATAAATGTATGTATGTATGTATGTATGTATGTATGTATGTATGTATTGTTAATCTCATCCAAAGATATTTTTCCATTGATTTTTAGAGAGAGTGGAAGGGAGCGGGAGAGACAGAGAGAGAGAAACATCAATGTGAGAGGGACACATCAATTGGTTGCCTCCACATGTGCCCAGACCAGAGTGAGGGATTGAGCCTACAGCTGAGGAATGTGACCTTGGCCAGAATCAAACCTGGACCCTTCAGGCCCCGCAGGCCAATGGTCTATCCACTGAGCCAAACCAGCCAGGGAACTAACGAAATTTTTAAACAAAAGATGAAAATCATAGAAAAATTATATAGAATTAGTAAAGCGATCAGAATAATTAATTTGCTATAAAAATGAGTAACAGAAAATTACCAAGTTCTAATTTTTAGTCTTCATAAGACAAAGAAGAGTAAGAGGCAGAGCAACATCCTACAGAGAATAAAAGCATGCTAAAGGTATGCTTAAAAGTTGATCCAAATGGTTACATGTATAAAATGACCTAAAGATATTAAGAAAATTTCACTTGAAATGAAAGGTAAACATTTATCAAAAATAGAAAACATCAAATGAAGTCAGAACTCAAAAATAAATAGAAATAAAAGGAAAAAGTCATTTTAGAAATGAGGACCAAACTAGAAGGAACAAGCCTGAATAAATACAATAGATAATGCCTGAAAGAAATAAGCAGTAGACATTTTTTACAGTCATTATGCAGTTTGTATGAAAGAGGGGAGGGATTGGCATATGTAAAAAAAAAAGTTAACTGCTTTAGTAATGATAATTGACTAGAGGCCTGGTGCACAAAAATTTGTGCAATCGCGGGGGTCCCTCAGCTCGGCCCATGCCCTCTCATAGTCTGGGACCCCTCGGGGGATGACCACCTGCTGGCTTAGGCCCACTCCCTGGGGGATAGGGCCTAAGCTGGAAGTCAGGCATCCCTCTGGCAGCCCGGGAGCCCTCGGGGGATGTCCACTTGCCAGCGGGGAGCAGGTCTAAGCTGCAGTCGGACATCCTTAGCACTGCTGAGGAAGCGGGAGAGGCTCCCACCACCACCGCTGTACTGGCAGCCATCAGCCTGGCTTGTGGCTGAGCAGAGCTCTCCCTGTGGGAGCGCACTGACCACCAGGGGGCAGCTCCTGCATTGAGCATCTGCCCCCTGGTGGTCAGTGTGTGTCATAGTGACCAGTCATTCCCAGTCGTTCTGCTGTTAGGGTCAATTTGCATATTACCCTTTTATTATATAGGAGTGCCTGGCCAGCCTGGGTGAGGGGCTGATGGCTGTTTGCAGGCTGGCCACAACCCCCAGCCACCCAAGCTCCCAGTGGAGGCTGGCTGGAAGCAGGAATCTGGGATTTGTTTATCTTCTATAATTGAAACTTTGTTGCCTTTAGTGGAGGCCACAGCCAGCTCAGGGCTGACAGGAAGCTTGGCTTCCTTCATCGCCTGGGCAACCAAGCCTCCTGCTTGCTCCAGCTCCGTGGCTGCCGGCTGCCATCTTGGTTGGGTTAATTTGCATATAGTCATTCTGATTGGCTGGTGGGCGTGGCTTATGGCGTAGCAAAGGTATGGTCAATTAGCATCTTTGTCTTTTATTAGTGTAGATGGTAGTAGCATTAGTATTTTTATTCTGAGACTGTGTGTATAATATGGGATAGTAGGGTTTCTCAATTTTGGCACTATTCACATTTTAAACCACATGATTACTTGTTATGAGGGCTGCTCCTATGCATTTAAGGTTTAGCAGCATTCCTGGCCTCTACCTCTTAGATACCAGTAGCCCCAATGCCCACTTCCTTTCCAATTGTAGCAATCCAAAATGTCCCCTGAGGTATAAAAATCACCCCTGGTTGAGATCCACTTGGATATTGACTAAGGGAAATGAGCAATCATGGGCTATGTGAACCATCCCCTGAACCCTTATAAATCAGGATTCTTGATATAAAGGAAAAGAAATACAGATTACAGTATATACAGTGAGGAGAGAGACTGTAGCACTCAGATTGTAGTCTTAAAATATTATTTTCCATTAAAAAACAAACAAACATGGCTTATTGGAGAAACACTGACTCCAGGTTTAGGGCAGAAAATGTTCAAAATAATCCTGGAATACCTCGGCATACCAGATGACAAAAAAAAAGACAACTCTTAGGATCATGTCAAAAAGACTCAGGATCTAACTTAAAGAGGCCCTCCCTGGCCAAAGTTGAAGCAATCAATTTGATCTTCAATAAATATAAGATTTGCTATAGATTATAAATCATTAAATATGTTTAAATCTATTAGTTCATAAGAATATTTTTAAAAATGATCTTTGGTTCTATTCATAAGATGATATAAACAAAGTCATTATCTTGAAAAGTTATAAAAATATGAATCAAGAATCTATGTAATGAATAAGATAAACTGAAGAACAAAATACATCCAGGATATAAATACATGGAACAGATTGATGAATCTAAGAGGGAGTACAGGGGTGGAGAGGGATTAACTGGGGGACCGATATGTATAGCCCATGGACACAGAAAATAGTATGGTGAAGGCCTGGGAGGGGTGGGTGTGAGGTGGAGGGGGGTCAAGGGGGGAAAAAAAGGCTTTCAACAATAAAGATACATTTTTAAAAAAAGTATTTATCCATCCTTTCCTCAATTAACCAAATAGTAGGACAAACCAACATAATAAATCTCCTGACAAAATGTACTGAAAAAGACACAACATCCTGTCTATTATATTCATCCCAAAATAAATAACCTGAATTCTAATGGTGAGGAAAATCCAAATTAAAAGACATTCTAAAAAGTAATTGATATTTATTTTATAAAATTGTCATGGTCAAAAAAGATTTTAAAATGGGTAAGGAGTGATTCCAGATTAAGGAGACTAAAGAGATATGACAACTGAATCCAAGAGTCCTCTGGGATTGGATCCCAGAACATAAAAATAAAGTAACTGTCAGGGACATTCATATTAGGAAAATGATGGAATTTGAATACAGACCATGGATTAAATAATAGTATTGTTATCAATGTTAAACTTGATGATTTTGATGATTGCATTATGGTTATGTCAGAGACTGTCATTGCTCTTAGGAAATACACCCTGCAGTATTTAGGAGGTCAGAAGTGTGCTATCCTTCTAATGTATTAGAAATGATTTCTATGAAGAGATGGGAAAAGGGAGAGGGAGAGGGGCAAATGGGGCCAAATGGAAAAAATTGGTGAATCTGGATACAAAGTATGTGGATTTCCTCTTATCATTCCTGCAACATTAAGTCAGTTTGAAATTACATCAAAATTGAAGTTAGAGGAGAGAGGAGGTCGGACCCATGGATGGATAGAGGTTACTGAGGAGATGAGAGGGAACAGGACTTAGAGCATGTGCAGAGGAAGGACCTTAGATGGAGGAAGGACACTTAGTTCTTTGTAAAAAGCAGGAAAAGGGAAAAGATGGATCTCATGTCCATTTTCTATGTTGGTTGAACGGAGGGAAGAAATGATTGATTTTTATAACCTTATTAGTAAGAAAATAAATCTTTGTATTATTTTCTTAGAAGCTTGAAAATTGATGAAGGAAAGAGAAAGCAGGAGCCTGGAGCAGATGGACCATTACTTAGCAGAGGCATGAATGCATGTGGGGTACGCAGTGAAGGTTTCAGGTTGACTGTGTGAGCACACAGCGCAAGCCCACTCTTGTGTATGTAGGGAAGACAGAAAAGGAGGAGGAGACAACAAATAATGGGGGAGGGTCTTCCTCTCATTGTTACCAGAGAGACAGCAGTTAAGAAGACAATAAGGCAGTTCCCCTCCATTAGTGGCCAAGCTAGGATGCCCTTTCTGGACCTGCTTAAGATTCATCCTTAAGCTAGTTTTCATAGAATAAGTGTTTGTGCTATTTTTTCAACTAAGACATAAGCAGTATCTCACCTGCAAATTGCTCATATAACTCCTTTCCTTAGCAATTGCTCATAATTAAACCTATTCTTGGAAAGATGAAAGACTACAGTAAAATATTCAAGTTATAAACCCATCTCTATAAGTATAGAATAGCATTGCTTTCATAGATTTCTATTAAAATGCCCACAAAGAGTCCAAAAGCCAGGACAGATCCAATGCACTTTCAGTGAAAAGTAGATTTTTCTTTCTTCTTATGGCTCAAAATGTTCACTATTACCTCTCTTTAGTTTGTTAGAGCAATGATTTGACCAATTGGAAGATGCACTGTAAAGACACTCTAATCATTGAGCAACATTGGCCAGGCTCAATACTTTCAAACATTTTTTTTGTAATAAACTTAATTTTGTTACTTACAATGCTTAAAAATAAATAAATAATTGTCCTCCAGAGATATCTTTACCTTATAATGGTAAGACTACTCAGGTACAAGTTTAAACGTAGTATTTTTTTTTTTTTTTTGCACATGGGAGAATATAAAGCCATCAGAAAACAATTTTTAAAATAAATGTTTATCCATTCAAATGAAGTAAGTACCTACTTGCAAAATTTTTTAAATTGAAAAATGTATTGACTGGATGTTTCTAGATTCTGTTCCTTTTGAAAATTTTTACTGCAATGAATGTATAAATTCACCCTGGAATCTAAAAGAGAAGGAGGCTCATACAGTTTTCCCAGGTGAGTATCCAGATTAATGTTCTCAAAATTGCTTCTTTTGAGGGTCTTTCCTTTGGGGAAAAATACAGAGGCCTTCTCTCTTATGAGCATTGTAATTGTCCTATAGTTCAAAGAATTGCTGTGAAGCCTCTGAGGTAATTCTTTTGAAAGGAATAAATATGTGGAGAAAAATTGTGAGTGTGTCCCCTTTCAGCTTTTAACTGAGCAATCAGAGTACAGAGAAGCATAATTGGGTAAAGTCAGTCCTGGAATTAACAAGTAAAGAACTCACAGCATCACCCTGGCCAGTGTGGCTCAGTTAGTTGAGCATCATTGTTCCACGTACCAAGAGGCACCAGATTCAATTCCTGGTCAGACATGTCGGAGGAGTTTTGGGCTCAATCCTCAGTAGGGGGCAAACAATTGAAATTTCTCAACCATATTTCTCTCTCCCTCTTCCTTCCTTTCTCTCTCAAATCAATAATTAAAGAAAACCTCACAACATCATATTTTAAAATTTCAAAATCATTTATTCACAAGTTAGTAAAAATATTTCCTTCTCTTTATGAAACATATAGTACTACAAAATAAAATGAAATAAATCCCTCACCAATAGTTTATCAGGCATGGATGGACCTAGAGAACAGTATGCTAAGTGAAAAAAGCCAGTCAGAGAAAGATAATTATCATATGATTTCACCTACATGTAGAATTTAATGAACAAACTGAACTACCAAGCAAAATAGAGACTCCTAGCTAGAGTAGGCAGATCGCTCTGGTTGTGGGGAGGAGTGGTTGATTGTGGGGGGTGGAGGGATTGAACAAAAAAGAAAAAAAGAGAGATAACTCATTGACATGAGCAACAGTGTGGTGATTGGGGGATGGGGAAGGAGGTGGGTGAAGGTGGAAGAAAGCATAGAGGGGATAAATGGTGATGGGGGAAAAATAAATAAACAAATAAGAACAAAATAGTTTACCAGTTTCCTCATAGTGTCTCAATACTTTTGTTTTTTGTTAATCCTCACCAAGGATTTTTTTCCATTTACTTTTCTTTTTCAGAAAGAGAGAGAGAGAGGGAGAGAGAGAGAGAGAGAGAGAAAGAGACAGATGGGTTGGTTGCCTTCACCACTTGCCCCATGGGGCCAGGATGGAACCTACAACCCAGGTACATGCCCTTGACAAGAAATAAAACCCACAACTTTCCTCCCAAAGCAGATGCTGTAAGCACTGAACACCCTGGCCAGGCTCAATACTTTTAAACTTTTTTTTTGTTATAAACTTAATTTTGTGACTTACAATGCCTAAAAAGAAAAATCAATTTTATCGAAATGGTTGACTCTCTCATTACTTTGCACTCCAAGGAGAATTTTCACACTTTAAAAAAAAATTGCTACAAGATTGTTTGGACTTTGAATGGGGAGGTGAATAGAGGAGGACGTTTAGTGAGGCAAAGAGGAAACAGGCTACATCTCTCTTCTTGGAAGTTCTAGTTTATTATGTGATGCTGCTACTGTGAATATGTTTCTTAGTTTCTATTTAAAGTTAAAAAACAATCAGCTTAAAAAATACATTGTGTTACAGTGATCTATACATAACTCCATAATTGCTGCACCACTTTTTCCCCTTTTTGAATATATTGTTGTTTTTTGTGCCAAGGTATTTTCTATAGCTGTAACAATTGATGCATTTATGCATTTTTTTATTATATAAGCTATATTAGGAATCTGGGGATCCTACCTTCAGTGGCAGCTCGTCTTATTTCCAACTCTCTGATGAATTACTCACAGAGTTTGACAAAGGACATCTGTTAGAAACAGGAGAGCTGGCCCCACCCAGCCAGATCTCAGGCTCCCAGAGAAGGTGCAGAGCCAGGCTGTGGAGGGAGGGGCATCTCTGCACTGTTATGTGCAGTGCTTGTGGAGATACGGAGGAGGAGGCAACAAACCACAGGAAAATTGGCACCAGAGGCCTGGGACAGATAAATTTCTATTGATATATGCTGAAGATAAACAGGTTTAAATATGACTGTTAAAACTATGAGTATAGTCACTGAAGAGAGAGAGAGAGAGAGAGAGAGAGAGAGAGAGAGAGAGAGAGATAGCAGAACCTTTCATTTGTTAAATATTCACTTTTGGATATGACGTTTAAATATCTCTATGTGTTTATGAGTCACTTTTCCTGTTTGTTTCATGGCTTTTGCCAATTTATCTATTGAGTTATAACTGGTCTTGTATATTAAGGATGGTGATCTTCTTTTTGTACCACTCTATGATGTCTCCTATTTATGGAAATTTTTATTTTTATATAGCTAAATGTTCAAGTATTGCCATTTGTCATCATTGTTTGTTCTTTTGATATATCAAAAGTTTCCCCCACCTAAATATTTATTAAATATTCATGTAAAAATTTCTCTTGTTTTTATGCTTTCATTTTTACATTAATTTTTAAAGTGCATGTGCAATTTGTTTTGTTCCATAGGATAAAATAAAGATATAAATAGAAAAGTGGTCCATAGACTCCTATAAATAATATAACAATGAAGATCATTAGCATATATTTTTGCAACTGTTGAATTAGTTTCTTATGATAAACTATCATTCTTAGTATAACTAGGTCAAAGTTGTCTATGACTTTTAGCTATATTCCTTTGTAAAATAAATTAAATTAACTAAAATATAATCATAATGAATGCTGTTGCCAGTTAATTTTGCAAGCATTTGTTTTATGTATCTTTATACGCCCCTCCCCCATCCTCAGAAATATCCTGCCACAGCTGAATATGATGAAGTTTGTGGGAACCAGGACTGTTTTGGTGGGACCTCTTGACATTATGTGACATACTTTACATGTCAGTTTCCTGATGGGAGCAAAAACTAACAGAAAGCGTAAACTCATCTCTCCAGGGACTCTACAAAAACTACATGAATCTAAATTTTGTGTATAAAAAAGTGATAAGTATAAAGAGGTAACTAGTAAAATGAGTTTAACAATATGGAAAATAGTATTAATAATATAAGTGAGTAAAGCAGGATCTACGTTAATAAGAATATGCATAGATATTAAAAAGAGTAAGCTAATGAGGGCTGCCACATCAGACAACTCTAACAGGTACAGTTCACATTGATTTCTGTGTAAGTGGTGCATTCTGGTGTTCCCCAAAACTGTGGGTCTGCAGGTGATATAGGCATATTGATATCCAAACATGCTTTTGAACAATATGATTAAGGATAATGCTTACTTTTTCTGTGTATTGTTCTATATTTTCAACTATATTTGATATAAAAGCTCTAGTACTTTAAATATATATTTGAAAACTACTGACCTAATCATGGCACCTTATAATCCCAAAGGAAATCTGAACAAAGAGCATTTGAACTAGAAAACACACTAAGCCACTTATTCTGTTTGATAATTAAGTCTGGAATTTAAACTAAATAAGTCACTGGACAAACAAACTTAGCCATTGGATCATATAGTGATCAATTCAGTTATTGACCTAACATATAGTAAATGTCAGTTTTAAGAACTGCACTAGGTGATCAAAGGCAACCACATTCACCCCTAACTATAATATAATACCACTTAATAAAGTGTAATGAAACATGCAATGGAGTACAATTGATTTTAGAATTGTTCCTCTCACATAGTAAGTGTACAATAAATATGTGTGAATAAATGATGAATGAGGAATGGCTCAATATTATACCAGCTCAGATGTCAAAGCAAAAGTGGCATTTGGATCTCATATGGTTCATTTTATCCAGCAGGAATGGGCTTGAAAGAGGGAAGATTGTATTAGGTTTACTCAAATACTGAAATCAAGCATAAATTGCACACAACAGATGCAAAATAATGTGTCAGATATGCTGTAAGGTGCATTTGGATCTATTACCATTATCATTGGACCACAGCTAAAAGCCAACATTTTATAGATAGCTCTTACTATAAGCCATCTAAAAGGCATATATCTGTGAAATATGTACTGTGATACTTTACTCATTCATTCTATTATGTTTATTATGTTCGAGGCCCTGTGTGAGAAACTGAGGATAAAGAAAAGAATTAAATAGTTCTTATTCCAGAAAGCTCACAGCATAGAGCAAAATACTTGCTACTTCCTCCTCCCCCCCCCCTCCTCCTCCTCCTCCTCTTCCTTCTTCACCAATAAATACAGTGAATATATACAATAGAACATGGACCTAGTATGTTTGGAGTATCAGAGAGGGAAACATAAGCAGGCTGTTAACTCTCAGTCATTGGGAGTTGCTGTAAGCATCTGAAGGATAAAAGAGACTCATACAGGGAGAGAAGAGGACACTATGCAGAAGGAAGAGCATGTACAAGGACAACGAGGCACGAGAAAGCAGAAATACTTTTAGAAACCAACAACATTGGTCTGACTAGAGGGGATAATATTTCTGGAGACGCAATGGCATAGGGCAACTGCTGAAAGGAAAAATCTGGGGTCCTTTATGTCTTACTAGGGAGTCTGAACTACTCCTGAAGAAAGAAGGATTCATCAAAGTTTATGGCTGTTGACAGAGCCAAAATCTTCGTGTTTTAAAGGTTTAGACTGACCTCCATTTAGGGCTATTTAAAACAGAAGCTTCTAAGAGAAAACACATTTTGAATGACTGAAATTTACACTTACAAGCTGTGTGAGAAAGACAGTCAGGGTGACCTGTTATCAAATTTCAGCATGCAAAATATTTATCTCAACCACTAACTAGAATGCTTAGAACTTTGTTTCTCCTCTTCCTTGAAATTATTGGTATAATCATCCCTCTCTAGATTTTTACAAAAATGTTTGTTGATGTGTTACCTGCAATCTTTCCTATTAGTCTCTTTCAGGATCAAATCCAAATGGTCTCTCTCCGCATACCAGGGAATGGTGGTGCAAAGAGTCTCATGTAGTTGGGACCAATGCCAGTCAGCAGTATAAAAACTGACACCAGGTCCTGCAAGACACCTGGGCGATAAGGGGAGACTGACACATTCAATAATGTGTCGCACCCTCTTCATGGTAGTGGCACTAGGAATTTTAGAAATTTAGTTTTGTCTTAGGGTTATAATTCCTTGAGAAAGAGGCTTTGTCTTATAGTTTTCTCATCATCTAAAGGATTATACTAGTGTCTACTCAGAAAGCTGTTAGTAATAACAATTTTCACCCTCCCTAATAACTTTCCAAAGCTTCTCTTATGTGAATTCTGTACATCCATTTATTAGCAAAACTTTAGCCCCAAAAGAATCATTGTAATGAATTTGTTTTAATATATTTGAAACTAGAGGCCCGGTGCACGGGATTCGTGCACTGGTGGGGGTGTGGCCTGTGGTCCTCTGTGGGAGCGCTGCTCATTCTGGTCTGTGGAGCAGCTGTGGACCTGCCCTCTGAGTGGCTGCTCCCTGGTCCGGCATCTTCTGTGGAGCCAGAGCAATCGCCTCTCCATGGGGCCTGGTTGGGGCCGGGCCCAGGGACAATAGCACTGAGGCAGCGGAGTAGGCCTCAGTTTCGCAGTGGCCAAAAACCTGCCTCCCAGCCTCCAGGGTCAACTCTGCAAGTGTGGCGATGGTGCTGCATGGCCTGCAGGCATCCAGAGGAGGAGCCTAGGGCGAGGAGGCGACAATCGCAGCCCAGGTTCCTGCCCATCAGCCCAGGTTCCTGCCCATCAGCCCAGGTTTCGAAGTGGGAGCAGCTGCTCATTCTAGTCAGCCGAGCAGCACACCCACTATGGGAGTGCACTGACCACTAGGGGGCAGCTCCTGCATTGAGCGTCTGTCCCTGGTGGTCAGTGCACATCATAACGACTGGTCGACCGGTCGTTCTGGTCGCTCCGCCATTCAGTCACTGGGCTTTTATTATATAGGATGTTAACCGTGTATTCAAACAATCATATTGCCCAACCTTTGGCATGACAATATTTCTTTACAGATATGAGGAAAGCCCATTCTAGGTTTGAAAAATCAACATTTACAATGGCCCTTGGGAATGGGAGTGTACAGAAAATTTCAGAAGAAAACCATGTGGTTACAACATCTGGCACATCTGAGAAGTGAGGCTTGAGCAGGAGGTGGTTTTGTTTACCGAGGCAAGAAAGGAGGGACACATCCTGAAGGCTGTCTGGATGTTAGTGAAGGATTTCAGGCAAGTGAATGACAGGCTCAGTTTGAACTTTAAGGATTCATTCTAGCATGATTGAGGGGAATGCTTGGAGGGGGGCATGCTTGGATTCCAGAGCCCATTAGAAACCTGTTCAAATAACTGAAGCAAAAAATAAAATAAAATGATAAGGTAGTGGGAGTAAATGGCATTAAAGATACTTATAAGGTGAAAAATTGTGTGTACTTAGTAATTGGCTGGATCTTGTTGGGTGGAGAAAGAATAGGAATTTAGGATGATGCTCAGTTTCCTGGATGAGATTCCCTGCATGATAATGTGCGTTTATAAAAAAAAAAGAAAAGAAAAAGAACAGTTTGGGAATATGTAATAATAGTAGCTAACATTTATTCAGTGCTTATTCACCGCTGTGTCAAACTCTTTGAATTATCCTATGTCAAAGGGGAGTTCTATTTGGAGCATGATGAGTTTGAGAGGTCTGTGACTTCAAGAGAATATCCTCACCAGCAGCCCCAGGAGGATACATGAGTCTGCAGCTTAGAAGAGTTAGTTAGTTGGTTTTGAGAGTCATGAAGATAATTATAGCTAACATTTATTGAGTGTTTGCCACATGCCAGGCACTGTTCTAAGTACTTCATGTGTATTGTCCATTTAATTCTCACAGCAACCATACGAGGTATGAACAATTTTATTGTTTTCATAAAAGAGGAAAAAGAGTTCTACTAACAAATATGAGTTGACTTACCCAAGGTTACTGGGCTAGTAAATAGCTGAGCCAGAATATGAGCCAGAGACCACATTCTTCCATTGAGACTGAAGACCCAAAGAAAGTTGCTAAAGTAAGATCCCTGAACCACACTTGGGTTCCCTTGAAAGTACATCCACTGGATTGTATTTTCAATCATGTAGTGATGTTCTACAACCCAGAGAGCAACTGTCATGTCCTACAGGAATTTAGGTTAAAAAACTGGGTTTGAAATTCCCTTTGTGTGATTTGAGGGAGTAACTTTATCTCTGTGAGTGTCATTTTTTTCAATCTGTTTAAGTTGTATAATACCACCCAAAAGGATTTTTCTAAGAATAAACTGAAATGGATTTATTTTAAAGTGAAGCAAATAGTGAGTATGCACTAAAAGTCTATCATATATTTAACTTCCTTTAATCTGTAATAGCTCTAAAATAGCCATCAGAAAATACCCAGGAGCAGACAGGCTGGTGTATGTGTATGGGGGGAATATTGCAGAAGAGGCTTCCTTTACATCTTCTTTGAAAAATTAACTTATTCAGGTAAGAAAAACAACAATAATTTTGCCCACCCTATTTCAAGCATTGGAGTGAGAGGTAATTATGCTTATGTTCTAAGTTAAAGAGAATTATGGAATGTTACAACTTCTCAGGCTAGTATTCTGTGTTCCTAAGCTGACATAATAATTTTCTTTAAAGTATTGCACCAGAAATAAAACCATCTGTAGCTATTTTGCGCTCATCTATCATTGGAAATATTATTGCTGTTATTCAATTTTTAAAACCTTGAGTATTACCACTTCACAGATTTTCTCAAGTTTAAGTGCAATTTATTGCGTCTTGAAAATAAAATAGTTTTCTTAGATGTACAGCTCTAATTGCTTTTATTGAACAAGTGTTTGAACTCCTCAAGGACAGAGAGAATGTCTTGTAATTCTTTCATACCATCCATAGGTACTTAGGATGGTTTGGAGAAATTAACAAGCAGCTGTTGAATACCACAACACTTTTCATAAACATCTAATAAAAAATAATTTTCTGATCAATCACTTTTGAGATTACCACAACACTTTAATTATAACATGATTTGCACATTTGGAAAAAATCTTAAGATCAGTGCATAACACATTCTCATATAGTTAAAAACTCCTAAGTTTTTGAGATCTTATTTTTTTAATTTAAATTCTTTATTGTTGAAAGTATTACATATGTCTCATTTTTTCCCATTGACCTCTCCCTGCCGCTTCCCCCCATCCCCAGTATATGCCCCCTCCCACATACTGTCTGTGTCCTTTGGTTATGTTTATACGCATTTGAGATCTCCTTTTACACAGTTGGAGCTAGCCTGCCAATGAATAAGCTATATGCTAGAGAAATTTGCAGAACAATTTAAAAATGCATGGCTTAAATCATTCTCCATTCTTGGAATTGGGCATAATTTATCTGATTAAATGATAACCCAATATAAGCAGTACTTTATAATCAGTCAATACAGTGCTTCCTTCTCCCCAACTTGATTTCAAAGGCAGAGGTATAAAATTTCCATCATACTCTATAATTTAGGTATTAATCTTTGACGCATCCTTGACATTCTACCTACACCTACACAGTCTTTCAGTCTTCCAAAATGCCATCATTTCAAGGTTGAGCAAATTAAGGCATACAGCGTTTTACCACTAAGAGAAAAATAACTCTCCCTTCTCCTGACTTCTTGCTCCCTCCCTCTCTCTCAAACTATTTTAACATAAGACGACTTTTTATCTTGTCTCTGCTAACTTAAAAAAAATCATTGTGTAACTTTTCTAAGTTAATTGAAACTCTCACAAGTTAAGAGCTTTGTAAGAACTCAAGGGTTCCCTAAATAATGTACCATCTTTTATTTCATCAATAATAACACCGTCCAGAAGTTACCTTCACACATCCTGTTGAACAGCAACTAAGGCTTCTACTATTAATATATTCTAGCATTAGTCTCTCATCATAAAAATCCTATTATACTTTATTGAATTTAGAGTTCTGCACAATGATTCTTTTTCATATCTATACAGTAGAATCAGCTGGAGAGTGCCTGGGCCTCACCTCAGAACAAATAAATCAGAATCTCTAGGGCTTAAAGCTGCACGTTAGTAAATGCTTAAAGTTATGACAGTTCTTTCAGTGTGCAGCCAGGGTTTAAATTATAGGCATATCTCGAAGATATTACGGGTTCGGTTCCAGACAACTGTAATAAAATGAGTATTACAATAAAGTGAGTCATGATCTTTTCACTGGTGGAGGGTATTGCCTTCAATTTGTAAAAATCAAAAACAAAAACAAAACACAACACCTGTGAGCTCAATAAAGCAACACACAATAAAACCAGGTATGCCTGTATTATTCTAATAATTCAGAGGTAACTTCAGTTGGGTATATCCAGGTCTGCCCAATTACCTTCTGAGTATGATCCTGGTGGAGTCTAACATATGAAGTAGGCTTTTAAACTTTGATGTGCATAGACATCTCCTATAAATCTAAGGAAAATGCAGATTCTGATTTGGTAGGTCTGGGGTGGGGCCTGAGAGTCCACATTTTCAACAAGCTACCAGGTGATACAGGTGCTGCTCTGTGGAACCTTATCTCCTTGATCACACTTGTTTTCACTGCTTCAACTTCCACATATGCTAATTAGGAAGCCATAACTGTAAGTGTGGCCCCTCCCTTTAGGCCCCAAATTTTTATTCCCTTTTACACATCTACAATTCAATGTTTCTGAGACACTAGAAATTCAATGTGACTCCACCTGGATTCCACTGTCTTAAGTCAAGTCTTCGTTGTATTTTGCCTTCGTTGTCAATTACCTCTTAACAAGATTCCCTGCCTGGAATCTAGAAAATAAAACCAGAAGAGGATATCCTTCAGAGTGTGGTTTCTGCTTACATCCTTATCCTCCTCTGCCAGCATCTGAGCCTGTCCTCTGGAGGAGGCCTTCATCTACTCTCTACTCGTTCCTCTTTAAATAAGCTGGGCTCTTCCTTGCTTCCATGCCTTTCTCAGCCTGCCCCTTCCTCACCTTATCTTCCTGCTTAACGAGGACCTATTGGTCAAATATTGTCAAACAACACCGGTTCTTAAACACTCAAGTTCAAGATGAGTTGATCAGCTTCCCTCTTCCTTATCTTCTTTAAAACACTTTAAACTCTAAATTCAGTTGTTTTACATTTTCCTTTAACAAAATTACAGCCACCCCTCTGCTTCTGCCCTAGGAAAGGAACCTTGTAGTTTCTTTGTTGTTATTTAAGCACAGATCCTTTCGAATCAACTAAAGAAACTGCAAAATGAATGGGTAGCACTAAATGGTCACTATTGTTGCCTTCTTTGACTCTCTAAGAATTCAAGTTTTGTTCTCTTCATTCTTTGTTCAATAAGCATTTATTTGATTAAGCTCAAATTGATTGCTTAGCTGCCCTAGAGAACATCAGAGTGAAGAAATGTAGATTTAGCAGATAGAAAAATCAAATATTTATGTTTTAGGATAAATTCAAATGCATAAAAAGTGGTTTTTATTAAGTAATGTGGTTGCTTGTCTCTGTATCCTTCACTCCACAGTTAGGCCCAGATAAGTGTCCTGTTCATCATCATAAAAGCAGCTCAGGTTCTGTCTGAAAAAGGTGAGGCAGTTTCAACTGCATTTTTGTCACACTTTGCATGGCTTTCCAGCCATTGCAGTTCGAACAAAGCCAAATTTCCAAGCTAAGTTCTATAAGTAGAAATCGGAGGCTATGATTAAGTGAACAGAAATAGAACTGACAGCCAAAATGCGTCAACATCAATGAAAAGTGACATCAGCTGGTTTGCTGTGCTTTTGCTCTTTTTTTTTTTTTTTAAGGTGAGTAGGTGTTTAAAACTTTGAAATGTTTAGGAAGTATTTTCTTCAGCTTATTTTTCTTTATGCATTTTTTTTAAACAAGAGAAATGTTCTTTAGAAGGGTTAGAGTACATATTAATACAAACAAATGTAAAATCGTGTATCTGGCTAAAAACAGGGTGTCAAGGAAGACTATAACCATCTCCCGAGGAATAAAATTTGGGGATTATTATAATAATCTTGAGTAATTAGAAGGAGGGCTCTGCAGCTTAGATCTGATCATTTAGACGTAGATGCAGCTAAACCTACATCTCTTAACTCTGATATTCACCATCTACAGAGCTGATTGCTGTGGAATAAAGTAACATCACTTGTCAGTTCCTTATGAACATTGGATGATGGTATCCAAAGGAATTTCAAATGAATGTTGTAAGAGAAAAACAGATTAAAATTTTTTATCACAAAAAGATGAAACATTCCCAGACAATCATTCTGCATAAGGTTGTTGATTTTATTACCTTCAAAATAAATTTGTGAGCCCAAAAAAGAATATGTAGGTTATTCTCTTGAAATACCAGCAATGTCATATTGTTTAAGTTACTAATTAAAGAGTGAGTACTTAATCAACTACTTCATATTGATATCCCATTTAACAGAATTGAACTTTTCAAAAGGAAATTCAGCATTTATTCTATGACTTTCATGTATTACAGTGTTTGTGAAATGATAAAAAGGGTCAATTAGTCTATTTTTGGCTTACTACAATGGAGATTTGCAGTTTTTCTGGCATAAACAATTCAGACATAGTAACCAAATAAGACCTCTGTGCCTCATTATAGCCTGAGAAATGAATTAAAATGTTATAGGTTTTTTGATTATGAGAATGTTTGTTCCTAGGAACAGTTTTTCATTCGGTATATACTAATATTAGTCTTAAAAAGGAAGAAAATTCTGCCTGGCCTGGTAACTCAGTTAGTTGGTTGAGCATCATCCTGTACATCAAAATGTGGCAGGTTCAATTCAGGTCAGGGCACATACATAGGTTGTAGGTTCCATTTCTGGATGGAGTGCAGTATAGGAGGCAATTTATCCATGTCACACATCAATGTTTCTCTCTCCCTTTCTCTCTCTCTCTCTCTCTCTCTCTCTCTCTCTCTTTCTCAGAAATATCACTGGGTGAGGATTTTAAAAAAAGCATACTATAATGTGGATAAACTTTGAAGACATTATGATAATCAAATAAACCAGTTACAAAGAGACAAATACTCTAATTCCACTTACATGAGGTACCTAGATTAGTCAATTTATAGAGACAGGAAGTAGAATGGTGGTTACCAGGAACTGGGGAGAGAGGGACACGGGAGTTATTATTTAGTGTGTACAGAATTTTGGTTTTGCAAGATGAAAGGAGTTCTGCAGATGGATGGCAGTCATGGTTTCACAACAATGTTAATGTACTTAATACCACTGAACTATATACTTTAAGATGGTTAAGATTGTAGGATTTATATTATGCATACCATACCACAATTAAAATGTTTTAGTTAGAAAAAGTATCACCAAGAAGGCACACTGTCCATTGCTCTGGTTTTGAAATCAGCACGGATGCACAAAACAGCAAGTGGGAAGCACAATGAATATTCTGAATCAAACACAGTATGGCAGCAACGATATAATACTGGGCTTGCCACCCAAACAGCTAAGCTTTTCTTGGGCTCTGTGACTTGGGATCAAAGAAGTAAATTCAATTTTCTAGGCTTTGAATCCTATCCCTTCTGTAAAATGAAGGGATAATACTTTCACCCCCAATTTTCATGTGATGTTGTCACCATAATTAAATGATGATTTTTAAAATGAAAAATGCTGTGGTAAGTAGGGAGGTGGGAAGGGTCGTACAAAGCACTTCTTTGCCAGGAGACTATCAGTTAATAAACGTGGACAATCTGAAGAAGGCTTACTGGACACTCCTTATCCCTCTTAGCTGACTGGAGATATGGAAGTTTACTTTAAATCTACTTTGGTTTCACCACTTCATAATCTATTTATTGTGTGACTATAGACAAGTTACCTAATTTACTTTGGTTTTCTCATCTGTTAAATGAGAACAGTAATCAATAATAACTGCAGGGGGTGAGAGGAAGGTAGATCATGGTGCTTAAAACAGTTCACCTTGCTGCCAACAAATTTATCAATAGAAACACAGCCTCTTTCAGTACTCAATATCAGTGGTTTTGAAAATTTTTTTAAAATTCTTTGTTGATTAAATTATTACATATGTCTCCATTTTCCTCATTGACCTCTCTCCAGCCACTCCCACCCCCAGCACATGCCCTCATCCCCTAGTGTCTATGTCCATTGGTAATGCTTATATGCATGCATACAAGTCCTTTGGTTGATCTCTTACCCCATCCCCACCCCACCTCCCCACCTTCCCTCTGAGGTTTGACAGTCAGTTCCATGCATCTCAGTCTCTGCATCTATTTTTGTTCATCAGTTCATGCTGTTCATTATATTCCACAAATGAGTGAGATCATAGGTATTTATCTTTCTCCAACTTGCATATTTCACTTAGCATAATGCTCTCCAGGTCCATCCATACTGTTGCAAATGGTAAGTGTTCTTTCTTTTTTACAGCAGCATAGTATTCCATTGTGTAGATGTACCACAATTTTTTAATCCATTTGTCTGCTGATGTGCATTTAAGCTGTTTCCAAATCTTACCTATTGTAAATGGTGTTATGAACATAGGGGTGCATATGTACTTTCTGATTGGTGTTTCTGATTTCTTGGGATATAGTCCTAGAAGTGGGATTACTGGGTCAAATGGCAGTTCCATTTTTAACTTTTTTAGGAAACACCATACTGTTTTCCATAGTGGCTGCACCAGTCTGCATTCCCACCAGCAGTGAACGAGGGTTCCTTTTTCTCCTCATCCTCCTCTCCAGTAATTGCCATTTGTTGATTTGTTGATCATAGCCATTCTGACAGGTGTGAAATGGTAACTCATTGTCATTTTGATTTGCATCTCAAGGATGATTAGTGACTTTGAGCATGTTTTCATATATCTCTTAGCCTTCCCTATGTCCTCTTTCAAAAAGTGTCTATTTAGACCCTTTGCCCACGTTTTGATTGGATTGTTTATCTTCCTTTTGTTAAGTTGTATGAGTTCCCTGTAAATTTTGGAGATTAAACCCTTATCAGACATAATATTGGCATACATGTTCTCCAATGCAGTGGGCTTTCTTGTTGTTTTGTTGATGGTTTCTTTTGCTGTGAAGAAGCTTTTTATTTTGATGTAGTCCCATTTGTTTATTTTATCCTTAATTTCCAATGTCCTAGGAGTTGTATCAGTAAAGATATTGCTATGACATATGTCTAATATTTTGCTGCCTATGGTTTCCTGTAAGATTTTTATGGTTTCCCATCTTACATTTAAGTCCTTTATCCATTTTGAGTTTATTTTTGTGTATGGTGTAAGTT
>NW_005370080.1:2279390-2306702 GCF_000412655.1 Myotis brandtii | reverse complement strand
CTCTATCCCTCTCCCTTCCTCTCTGTAAGAAATCAATAAAATATATGTTTTTTTTTTAAAAGAAAGGATGTTAGATTTTGTCAAATGCTTTTTCTGCATCAATTCATATAACTCTGTGATTTTTATCTCTCAGTTTGTTTATGTGATGTATCATGTTTATTGATTTACAGATATTGTACCATCCTTGCATCCCGGGAATAAATCCCACTTGGTCATGGTGTATGATCTTTCTAATGTAATGCTGGATCTGATTTGCTAGAATTTTGTTGAAGATTTTAGCATCTATGTTCATCAGAGGTATTTGCCTGTAATTCTCTTTCTTTGTAGTGTCTTTATCTGGTTTTAGAGTTAGGGCAATGCTGGCTTGATAGAAAGAGCTTGGAAGTGTTCCTTCCTCTTGAATTTTTTGAAATAGTCTGAGGAGGATGGGTTTTAGTTCCTCTTTGCAAGTTTGGTAAAACTCCCCTGTGAAGCTGTCTGGCCCAGGGCTTTTGCTTGCTGGAAGTTTTTTGATGACTGCCCCAATTTCCTCCAACCTTATTGGCCTATTCAAATTTTTTTATTCTTTCTGATTGAGTTTTGGAAGGTTGTAATTTTCTGGGAATATGTCCATTTTTTCTATGTGAGGAAGCAAGGGACTTGGTTGGGAAATCTGTAAGGAGGATTCTCTGAAAGGTTGAAGGCCTCTAGGGGAACCTTGCCAAAGGTGGCAGACCCTACCTTGATTTTTTCAAACAATTCTGAGCCCCCGGGTGTATTACTAGAATCTTTCTGTTTAGACTTCAAAACATCCTTGTTTAAAAGACACTGAAGATACATGGATCTTCTGAAGGATGCTTACCCTGCTGATAGTATCTAATAGTTAATTTTAGTTCAGCTTTTGTTATAATAAAAGCCTAAGGAGACAGGCAAACAGGCCTGTCTGACTCCTTTAGCCAGGCAGTCCCTTAGTCCTCTCTTTCACAGAAACATGTGTCAGAGTAATCATTCATCCATTGCTCAGGGTCTGCTGGTCAGCCCCAACACTTCCACGTTGACCAGTTTGTTGGAATGGAGTTGTTCATAGTATTTTTTTTACAATCTTTTGTATTTCTGTGGAGTTTATTGTTATTTTGCCTCTTTCATTTCTGATTTTGTTTATTTGAGTCCTCTCCTTTTGTTTCTTGGTGAGCCTGGCTAGAGGTTCACCAATCATGTTTATCCTTTCAAAGAACCAGATCTTGGGTTCATTAATCTTTTATATTGTTGGGTGTTTTTTTTGTTTTTGTTTGGTCTCTATGTCATTTATTTCTGCTCTGATCTTTATTATTTCCTTCTGCTAATGTTTATTATTTCCTTCCTTCCACTTCCTTTGGAAGTTCTCTTTCTAATTCATTTAGCTGTAGGGTTAGACAGAGTGTTAGTGTTCTTTCTTGTTTTTTGAGGTAGGCCTGTAGTGCTATCAACTTCCCTCTCAGGACTACTTCCACTGTGTCCCATAAATTTTGGATTGTTGTATTTTCATTATCATTTGTTCCCAGAATATTTTTAATTTCTTCTTTGATCTCTTTAGTAACCCAGTCATTGTTTAATAGCATGCTATTTAGCCTCCCAGTGTTTTTGTTTGTTTGTTTTTATTGTAGTTGATTTCTAATATTATGCCATTGTGATCTAAGAAGATGCTTGATATGATTTCAATCTCCTTGAATTTTAAGAGACTTTGGCTGTGTCCCAATTTGTGGTCTATCTTTGAAAATGTCCTATGTGCACTTGAAAAGAATATATATTCTGTAGTATTGGGGTGAAATGTTTTGAAGATGTCAATTAAGTTCATCTGACCTAGTGAGTCGTTCAGGATTGCTATTTCTTTGTTGATTTTTTTTTTCTAGAGGATTTATACAATGATGTCAGTGGGATATTAAAGTCCCTTACTATGATTGTATTGCTGTTGATTTCTCCTTTGATATCTTTCAGAAGTTTTCTTATGTATTTGGGTGCTCCTGTATTGGGAGCATATGTTTACCAGAGTTATATCCTCTTGTTGTATCAATCCCTTTAGTATTATGAAGTCACCCTCCTTATCTCTTGTTATGGCCTTCACTTTGAGGTCCATTTTGTTAGATAAAAGTATTGCTACCCCAGCTTTTTTTTCCATTTCCATTTGCTTGAAATATATTTTTTCATCCCTTCACTTCCAGTCCTTGTGAATCCCTTGTTCTGAGGTGGGTCTCTTGTAGTCAGTATATGTATGGGTCATGTCTTCTTATCCAATCAGCCATTCGATGTCTTTGATTGAGCATTTAATCCATTTATGTTCAAGGTTATTATTAATAGGTACTTATTTGTAGCCATTTTTATTCTTTATGCCTGTGTTCCTTTGTCCCATAAATTTTGGATTGTTGTATTTTCATTATCATTTGTTCCCAGAATATTTTTAATTTCTTCTTTGATCTATTTAGTAACCCAATCATTGTTTAATAGCATGCTATTTAGCCTCCCAGTGTTTTTGTTTGTTTGTTTTTATTGTAGTTGATTTCTAATATTATGCCATTGTGATCTAAGAAGATGCTTGATATGATTTCAATCTCCTTGAATTTTAAGAGACTTTGGCTGTGTCCCAATTTGTGGTCTATCTTTGAAAATGTCCTATGTGCACTTGAAAAGAATATATATTCTGTAGTATTGGGGTGAAATGTTTTGAAGATGTCAATTAAGTTCATCTGACCTAGTGAGTCGTTCAGGATTGCTATTTCTTTGTTGATTTTTTTTTTCTAGAGGATTTATACAATGATGTCAGTGGGATATTAAAGTCCCTTACTATGATTGTATTGCTGTTGATTTCTCCTTTGATATCTTTCAGAAGTTTTCTTATGTATTTGGGTGCTCCTGTATTGGGAGCATATGTTTACCAGAGTTATATCCTCTTGTTGTATCAATCCCTTTAGTATTATGAAGTCACCCTCCTTATCTCTTGTTATGGCCTTCACTTTGAGGTCCATTTTGTTAGATAAAAGTATTGCTACCCCAGCTTTTTTTTCCATTTCCATTTGCTTGAAATATATTTTTTCATCCCTTCACTTCCAGTCCTTGTGAATCCCTTGTTCTGAGGTGGGTCTCTTGTAGTCAGTATATGTATGGGTCATGTCTTCTTATCCAATCAGCCATTCGATGTCTTTGATTGAGCATTTAATCCATTTATGTTCAAGGTTATTATTAATAGGTACTTATTTGTAGCCATTTTTATTCTTTATGCCTGTGTTCCTTCTTGCCTTTCCATTTCTTCTTTTTACACCAGTCCCTTTAGCATTTCTTGCATTACTGGCTTGGTAGTGATAAACACTCTTAGCCTTTTTTTGTCTTTGAAGCTCCTGATTTCCCCTTCAATTTTGAATGATAGCCTTGATGGATAGAGTATTCTTGGATTCAGTCCCTTGCTATGTATCACTTTGTATACTTCATTCCATTCCCTTCTGGCCTGATCTGTTTCTGTTGAGAAATCAGTTGATAGTCTAATGGGAATTCCCTTGTAGGTAACTTTCTGTCTCTCCCTTACAGCCCTTATGCTTCTTTCTTTGTCATTAATGTTTGCCATTGTAATTATGACAGATATTGGTGTAGGTCTTTTTGGTTTCATCTTGTTTGGGACTCTGTGTTTGTGTGACTTTTTTCTTCCCCAAATCAGGGAAGTTTTCTGTTATTATTTCTCCAAATAGGTTTTCTCATCCTTGCTCCTTTTCTGGCACCCCTACTATACATGCATTACTTCATTTCATATTGTCCCAAATCTCCCTTAGACTCTCCTCCTGCTTTCTAATTTTTTTCTCCAATTGCTGTGCAGATTAGGTGTGTTTGCCTGCCTTGTCTTCTAATTCAGTCCTCTGCTTCTTCTAGTCTACTGTTGAAACCTTCCATAGGTTTTTTTTTTTTATTGTAGCTTTATCACTTTTTATTTCCCCTTGATTCTTACATATGTTGTTGATTTTCTCATCCAGGTGGTTTAGGAACTCTATGACCCTTATTCTGAATTATTTTTCTGACATAGTGCATGCCTGTGTTTCATTTAGTTCCTTTTCTGGTGCCTTCTTTTCTTTCCTTTGGATGTTGTTTCTTTGTCTCCCCATTTTTGCTTTCACGGAAGGGTCCAGGCGCCAAGATGCGGGGACAACTCCACATTCTTGGCAAGCAGGGAGTGCAGTCCAAGGCTTGCTGGTGGGACATGCAGGGCCCAGAAGGATGCCCCAGGCTTGGTGGGTGGGGAGCACAGTGTGAGGCTCAGCTACAGGACGTGTGGGGCCCAGGACCCACACTGTGGGCTTGCCGGGCAGGGAGTGCAGTTTGAGACTCACCATTTGGACACAGTGGTCTGGTGGGAGGGGGGTGCACTCTGGGACCCACAGGAGCCCGCGTCCAGGGAGGCTGGAGTCCTGGTGTCTGTGGGTCTGCAGCTGAGGTAGCAGGTCTTTGGCCACAGTGCCTGTAGGATCTGGGGTGGTGTCTGAGGGCAATTTGGGGGGTGGTGAGGCTGGGCTTTAAGTTTTCTCATCCTTGCTCCTTTTCTGGCACCCCTACTATACATGCATTACTTCATTTCATATTGTCCCAAATCTCCCTTAGACTCTCCTCCTGCTTTCTAATTTTTTTCTCCAATTGCTGTGCAGATTGGGTGTGTTTGCCTGCCTTGTCTTCTAATTCAGTCCTCTGCTTCTTCTAGTCTACTGTTGAAACCTTCCATAGGTTTTTTTTTTATTGTAGCTTTATCACTTTTTATTTCCCCTTGATTCTTACATATGTTGTTGATTTTCTCATACAGGTGGTTTAGGAACTGTATGACCCTTATTCTGAATTATTTTTCTGACATAGTGCATGTCTGTGTTTCATTTAGTTCCTTTTCTGGTGCCTTCTTTTCTTTCCTTTGGATGTTGTTTCTTTGTCTCCCCATTTTTGCTTTCACGGAAGGGTCCAGGCGCCAAGATGCAGGGACAACTCCACGTTCTTGGCAAGCAGGGAGTGCAGTCCAGGGCTTGCTGGTGGGACATGCAGAGCCCAGGAGGATGCCCCAGGCTTGGTGGGTGGGGAGCACAGTGTGAGGCTCAGCTACAGGACGTGTGGGGCCCAGGACCCACACTGTGGGCTTGCCGGGCAGGGAGTGCAGTTTGAGACTCACCATTTGGACACAGTGGTCTGGTGGGAGGGGGGTGCACTCTGGGACCCACAGGAGCCCGCGTCCAGGGAGGCTGGAGTCCTGGTGTCTGTGGGTCTGCAGCTGAGGTAGCAGGTCTTTGGCCACAGTGCCTGTAGGATCTGGGGTGGTGTCTGAGGGCAATTTGGGGGGTGGTGAGGCTGGGCTTTTAGTCACAGCAGCTCTCCCCTTCAAGATGGCATGGTTTCTGTCAGAGCTGGCTGCCCCGGGAGTAATTTCAGTCGTAGCAGGGGCTCTTTATCTAGGAAAGCCCGGTCTGCCAGCCCCTGAAAGTCCTGCAGGATTTAACTGTCCTTCACTCACACACACATACACACCACACATCCACATATCCATACACTCCCCTTTCACTCCCTCACTAATTCACACTCTCTCCCTCACTGCTGTCCTGCCGGCCGCCATCTTCTGCAATGGTTCTCAAATTTTAATATGCGTGTGAATTTCCAGAAGAGGTTGTTACCCTTCTGACTCTGAAACAGTAGGTCTGGAGTGCAGCCCAAGATTCTCCAGTTCTCAGTGCCTAGGAAATGCTGCTGCTGCTGCTCTGTGGACACATTGAGCAGCAAGACTCTGTACCATGGGTCTCACAGTGAGGCCCACCCGTAAATACTTGGGTTTCACTTTACAAGAAGGAAGAAAAAGTCAGAGCTTTAATCAGGCCCCAATTCAATTGACTTCAGTTCTAGTAATTCTAGACTTTTGAGCAATAAGATACCTCAGACTTAGAGACTTCATAGTTTAACATCTCCATCTTATAAGTGAAGGAAAGCACCATATCTAACATCACAGAGCAACAGATGATATCAACACCTGTGTTTTCCAGTTCACAGTCCTTACACTTACCAAAAATACAGTGATTGATAGCCTTAAATCAACACCCCTTAAACATACATCCTATCTGAGAAATCATGCAGGACAGAGGGACAATGGTTGGTTCTGAAAAGAAGCCAACAAGGGTAGCATGCTTCATGCTGAACCATAATGTTCCTCTGGACTTTCCCAAAGGAACAGAAGTGAGTGACTAGTCCACATTTCATCAATATCTTAGAAGCTAAGCAGAATTTCATGCACAACATCTCAGCCCATCTTCATCCTGAAATTTTTTTTTCTTGGAAATTTTTTTAAAAGAGTCAGAAGTCAAGCTGCCTTTGCTTGGCCTTTGGGTCTTCACATCTCAGGTTTCAGGTTCTCACTCGCCCTCCAGGAGAACAGAACCACTGGAGTCCTCCTTGAAGAACAGGCAGTAATGGTGACAGCCCATCCCCAGTGCCTATGAGACAGTCAGCACAGAGGGGCTTTTTCTTCAAACCCATGACTAATCACTCAGCTTCCTAAGGATGTGTTATAAATGTTCCCAGAGCTGTGCTGCAGCCCGGTGGGTGCTTTTTGGCTCTGTCTCACCACATATGTTATCTTCATGGTAGCTGGTCCCAAAAAGGGTTATAACTCAAGGGAATCTCTTCACAGATTCATGTCTGGCTTTAAAACAAGAAGCTCTCAAACCTGTCAAATCAGGGAAGCAGACGGCATCTCTATTGGGGGGTACATTTTCCCTCTGGGTTTGTGAAGGTTTCCTCTGGGAGGACTCCCTCCTTTTACATTCCTGGGTCTGATAGCTGGCATGTTGAAAACCAACTCTGTGCCTGAAAAGGAGCCCTTTTCAAGGTGTACAGTTTCATGAGGCTCAGGTTGAATCCATAGGGAGGGAGGCAAAGGAGGTGGGGGAGGTTTAATGTACACAGCATGTAGCATTAGTTGAATACTTCTGTTGGTTGCCATAGGGATGAGAAGACTTTTGAGCTTAAATCCTAGCTCCTCTGGAGCTATATTAAAAATGTGATGGTGGATTCTTGCTGTTTACCAATACCAGCTTTTCAAATAGGGGCTCTTTAAAAAATGCAGCATAGCCCTGACCGGTTTGGCTCAGTGGATAGAGCGTCGGCTTGCAGACTGAAGGGTTCTGGGTTTGATTCCGTTCAAGGGCATGTACCTGGGTTGCGGGCACATCTCCAGTAGGGGGTGTGCAGGAGGCAGCTGATCGATGTTTCTCTCTCATCAATGTTTCTAACTCTCTATCCCTCTCCCTTCCTGTCTGTAAAAAATCAATAAAATATATTTTTTAAAAATGCAGCACAAATTCTTACCCTGCCAAAGAAGGTTACACTAACCTAAAAAAATGTCACTCCCAAGGCCCTAACAGCTAAACAACAGGGACTTTCCCCAGTTACCTTGGGCCCCACAACTTCCAAGCTAGTGAAACATAATGTAGTTCTGTTCCTTTCCACCCCAGCAGGAATTTGTGAAATACACACAAAAGCCTGTAACAGGTGGTAACTCACTCAAGGCAACCATCATGGAATTGTTGTGGGAAAATATTTAAAAACCAAACAACTGGTTTATAACCAATAGCTCTTGAAACCATTTTAAATGTTACTTGTTGGAAGCATAGTGGCACCCCCCTTTGTATGCTTCTCTCAGCAGCCAGCTCTCTAATTTTGTTCACTGGTGATTCAAAGTCCCAACATCAAGGCCCAACCTGCAAACTCAGTGTTAAACACCACACCAAGTTTAATCAGTGTCTACTCCTACCTTCCCCCCACCAATTCACCAATTTGAAAAGCTATGGAGGCATTATGCTAAGTAAAATAAGCCAGTCAGAGAAAGATAAATATCACATGATCTACCTCATTTATGGAATATAATGAACAACATAAACTGATAAACAAAAACAGATTCAGAGACAGAGAAGCATCGATCAGACCGTCAAACCTCAGAGGGAAGGTAGGGGAGGGTGGGGGTAAGGGGGAGAGATCACCAAAGGACTTATATGCAAGCATATAGGCCTAACCAATGGACACAGACAACAGGGGGGTGAGGGCATGACTGGGGGGGGATGGGGGGTAATGTGGGGATAAGGACACATATGTAATAACTTAATCAATAAAAAATTTTTTTTAAAAAAGGAAATTAAACACATTGAAAGCTGAGCACATTACATATAGTTTCCCAACTGGCATGCCAAGGTGTTGCCTCCTCAGCTCTGGACAGCTGAATCCCTGAATCTGCCTGCCTTTAGACACATTTGCTCATTTACAAATATGATCATTTTTGATGTATACTTAATATGAAAAGAGTTGAAAGAATCTAAGTTTAACTAACTTATAATGTCCTTGGGGATAGGAATTTGTCTGGTTTATTGTGTATTACCAGTAATTCATGCAATGCCTGTTGTATAGCAAATGATAAACAATTATCTGCCAATTAAATAACTATTAACAAATGATTAGTGACTGAACATTTAGATTCAACATCTGTGGACCAAACCCTGTAAGAATAGAAACTCTGCTGTTGAGTCTTTCATTATGCAATGGGTAAAGTGCCTACTCTAGGCCAAGCATCTACATATATTATGTTTATTAATTTGGCTGAAGAAAGAGAAGATGAGCTTATGGAAACAGTGGCCAAATGTTACTATAGTTTAACTCCTTGTTGCAAACATCTCTCAAGAAATCCCAGTGGTGAAAAGAATAACAGATGCCCTTTTGGTGAGGACATCTTGGCATGGATCCTTTACGTTCCCTTATTTTGCATGGATCTCCAGAAAAAGAACATGAGGAGCTCACTAAAATCCACCTGCTCTCTATGAGGGAAAATAATTATAAAAATTACCACTCTGGGAGAACGTACTATGGACCAGGCACAATTCTAGATGCATTACACATATTAACTCATTTAATCCTCATATATGCATACTTAACTATAACACAAGTTAGAAATACAGACAAAATAGATAGTTCAAGGTTAACACTACCTCTAAGTTCATTTTGATTATTTATTTATCTCTATCTATCTCTATTCCTATCTCTGTCTCTTTCTAATCTTTACTTCAACCTACCTATATATCTATCCATCTATCTACCATCTATCCATATAGCTAATCTATCTATTGGCAATCCTCACTTTGAATAGCACTTTAGGATTATAAAAATGACAATTTCAATGACCTAAAAATGACTTATATAGTCTTGATACAATTTAGAGTCACTCCCTGTGGGTTCTCACCACTATAGCTAATCTTATTTTCCTAATGTGCTTTGAAATTTCAAGAGCCATATCTTCTCTGCAGGGTCTGTATGCCTTGTGGCCCAACAGAGATTATTATTCTTTCCTTCTTCAATATATCTTTGGATACTTTATGTTACTATCTGGATTTTTAGGAAGACTAGGAAAACACAATTCAACTTGTGATTAGTTTTTCAGCCCCCTCCAGGATAGTTGAAAACAAATATACACAAGCACAAAAAGAACTGAGGGCAATATGATTGTCTTGCCAGAGGAAATAGTCAAATATCATTATTATATATTCTCAAATTCATGTTTTAAAAGGCTACTACTGTCAGCACATATTCTATGATTAAGAGGCCATTTTCATGTCTTTCTATTTAGAGATTTGAGAGTTACAGTAAATAGAGAGTTGCTTGAGAATTCCTCATTTCCTATTCAACATTTCTTCATTTTCCTATTTCCAGATCAATTAGATAAACACTGAGATACTGATATAATTTATGAGTGGTCTTTCTACCAAGCAAAGAAATTTCCATATTGTAAGCAAGATCAACTTACTAGATTCCAGTTGGCAGATGGGTAAAATGACATGTTGAACTCTTGTTCTCCACTCTGTGAACCAGCCTTTCTACAAAAATCAGAAAGGGTATTTTCAGAAGTGGGCAGTGAGCAAGTAGAGGCAAAGGCTTGACTTCTCTTGGCTCTGGCCTGCCATACTGGCCAATGCCACCTCTCTTCCAGTGTGGCTCTCCCCAGTGCAGTTTCAAGAACAGAAGACTGCATGATTGTGTTTTGAAAACTCTTCTTGCTAAGGATTGGGGAACCACTGGAAGAAGCATTTCTGGAGGTCCCCACAGGAAGATGAGATGTGGGAGAAAGCTTTATTTGCATGGAATGACATCCCTCATGTTGCAAAGTCTCATTACCCTTAGTCTAGTCCAAGAAGGGGATTCAGCAGAGTTAGAAGCAAAGTGAGAGTCCAGAGTTTCCATTCTATGGTGGAGCTGGGTCCAGTGTAGCATCAGGCTAGTCCAGCCGTGGGCAAACTACAGCCTGCGGGCCGGATCTGGCCCATTTGAAATGAATAAAACTAAAAAAAAAAAAAAAAAGACCGTACCCTTTTATGTAATGATGTTTACTTTGAATTTATATTAGTTCACACAAACACTCCATCCATGCTTTTGTTCTGGCCCTCCGGTCCAGTTTAAGAACCCATTGTGGCCCTCGAGTCAAAAAGTTTGCCCACCCCTGGGCTAGTCACAGTCCATCAGTCCATTGTGTGGGGTCCACATGGCCCTGAGCCATGTGGGCCAGTGCAGAGGAGCACACCCCCTGCAACAAGAGAGCCAGGAGCCCAGGGGCACAAGAGGGAGGACACTACTTTGTTTGGGAGTTTAAATATTCGAAATATTCCTGTGCTTGCAGTGGCCACACCTACTCTGACCAATGACCTGCTCCCAGGTGTAACTGACAGACAAGTACCTCCCCTCTTTCATGTGCATACATCTATTTGGCCTTCCCTTTGTTCCTTCCCTGTTAATCAATAACCAGGTTATTTACAATGGTATCAACATGACCTCTTACCCAGAATATTTGGGTCTTGTGCCTTCTAGTAGAAAAAATAAGTACAATAGAAAGATAAATTAACACAAGCTGATATTTTCACTGGTCTCTAGATTCCATCTTGAAATATACCGCCATTTTGAATTAATCAAATACTTCTCTTTCTTTTTCTATATAGATATATCTTCTTATTACCAAACTGACCAGAAAAGCATATACATCTCTATGTGATGTGTTTTTAATAATCCTAGATTATTTGTTTCAGCCTTCCAGTTCTAAACTTTCATATTGAAATGCCATCGATTAAAAGATAAAATTCTGCCCTGGCTGGTGTGGCTCAGTTACTTGGAGCATCATTCACTGAAAGGGTGCAGGTTCAAGTTCAATTCCTGGCCAGGGCATATACCAAGGCTGCAGGCTCAGTCTCCGTTTGGGGAGCATATGAGAGGCAACCAATCAAGTTTCTATTTCTCCCTGCCTCTCTCTAAAATCAATAAACATATCCTGGGGTGAGGACTTTAAAATTTTTCTTAAAGATAAAATTCTATTTTGGCTTAAAAATTTTTTTAAATTTCTGGCTCACTGAGATGTTAACACTGAGTTAACTTTTAGAGCTGATGGCTTGAGGATGTTTGGGGTGAGTTGTTCAGTGCTGCATGAATGTTAGTCTGAATACTTGTTCTAACTTTTCCTTTTTCTCTGTCTGGTTCTATTATACCTCAGAACAATGGGCCATTATAAATGTTGCTTTTGAGTAGATTAAAGTTATAAAACAGAGCTGAGCTGATCAGATTTTGACACTGGCTTTTGAACATTACAATGCTTCCCCACCTTAAAAAAATTCCTCACACAGACATTCCTACCTGTAACCTACAGTTATGCTCCCCAGAGTGTAAAAGCATTTTTTGAAGAAACAGGTTGATTTACTTTAAAGAACCCAGTCATTAATTATTCAGTAAAATGAAGTCCCTTTTTGCAAGTGAATAATCAATTATCTTCTTTTAAAATACATTTTTTAAGTTGAAATTTGTCTTTCTGAGCTTTCTTAAATTATGGGCCTTTTACAGGACATTTCAAATTTCCCTTGCTTGATCAACTCTAGAAATGACTGACTTCTAAACCCATCCCCCAACCCCTGGGAATCAACTCTATTTTTCAAATTTCCAATTTAGCATCTCCTTCAATCACACATTCATGTGTGCTCACCTAAATGATTGGTGTTTGTCAGTAAATTGTGTATTCTCTCTATCATTCTCTCCTCCCCACCCCCTTTCTCCCTCTCTCTCCTATGAGTCATTATAATTTCAGTAGAATCACAATAGAGAGTTCAGAACCTCTCGCCCACACCTCACTGTAAGCTAAAGGAACCAGGAGACAGCTTTCTCTTGTAAATGTCAAGTGTTCAGCATGTATCCATTGGGGCTGAATAGAAATGTAACCTTAGAAAAGTTAAGTCCCTGGGTCTGGAGGACGGGCTTGGAGCACGGGCACACCTCATATAGTGTGCTTTGCTTTATTGCAATTCACAGGTGTTGCATTGCATTTTTGTTTGTTGTTTATTTACAAATTGAAGTCAAGACCCTCTACCAGCAAAAAGATTACAACTTGCTTTATTGTGTTGGGCTTGAGTCAAACTCCCAGTATATCCAAGGTATGCCTGTATTCTGAGTCCAAAGTTGACTTTTGACTTTGCCTACAAGGGCATATAATTGGTTGTTTTAGCTTCCTCTTTTGTCCAATTTAACTCTCTGCAACACCAACTTTGTGTCTAATTTATTCTGACTGAGTAGGAAAATGCACAAGACAAACAGTTGGAGATTTTCATGTTGGGAGGGAGGAGTCTAGTGGTCTTCATTCCAAGGTTTCTCAAATGTAGCTTCTCTTAAAAACCCAACAGGTCCCACTCCACATTGTACTTGTTAGCAATTCCACTTGATCAACAAAGGGTGTGAGAAGGTTGTAGAAAACCCAAGGCTTGTCGTTGGCTATCATTACGCCTTTCCTGAGCAAATCTCAAACATTGTGCCTTACTGAGTAAAATCCTTACTGAGGTTTGGTAGGGAGGATTCCAACCAGAATAAGCTCAGAAATCTAACCAAAGGTTTTTGTTTGTTTGTTTTGTTTTGTTTTTGCTGTTGAGATTATTTTGCTACATTCAGACAGACAGAGAGGAATGCATTTAGACAGATTGGCATGATTTGGGCTGAAGATTTGACCAAGCAATTAAAGGCAGGAAGAGGAAGGAAGGCTAGGAAAAAGGGAGGGGGTGAAATCAAATGTGCACTCTGCATTTCACTCTAGAAAGCAGCTCACAATTATAATTACCCACCTTGCTTTGCAGCTCAGAATAAAAGTGGCCTTGCACCAAACCCCTACCCAGGCAACCGTCGTGATTAAAAAGTACTCCACACCTTGGAGAACCGAGGAGACATGAGCATAATTTTAAATGCAAATTAAATTGAGGGGGTAGTGGAGAGAACACATAAAAGACAGTAAAACAAAACCTTTCAATTTTCTTAAATTAGCAGCCTAATGTGTTTTAAAGAACAGCTCCACTCAGATCTCTTTTAGGGGTTGCATTTCATCACAATATAAAATGGGCAAATCCATCACCTTGCTCTGCTCAGTGCTCTTGAATTGGGATTGAAGGGAAAATTAGAAGCTGCTCCTTTGGGCTTGCAGGCTCGGCATCGCACATAGCTTTGCTTTATGCTCTGTGATGTCCTGTTGAAAGGGGCCAACAAGTGCTGGTGAGTACCTGCTAACTTTAAGACTCTTCCTTTCATACATCTTTTTGGCTTTCCTTTCTTTTGGCGGGGGGTGGGGGAGCTCACAAAAGATCTATGATATAATGCGTCTTTTAAAAGCTGGGAAATTTCAAACAGCTTTTTAAGCGTCTTCCAGTGACTGATTCACAGAAGGCAAGAGAGTTATTTTCAGCCTAGATGCCGATGGCTGATGTTTGAAATGATTATAGCAGGAGAATGTTTAACATGAGCTAGCTGAAAATGACCTGTCCCTATCATCCTAGACACCATTAGGGTAAGAACTGGTGCCCCTAACAATTGCTAGACAACTTTCTTATCACATTAACTATTTAATCATGTAATTCTGTTTTAATTTCAAGTCAAACTGGGACTTGGAGCTATAAAAATATATTAAACCAAAACCATTTTTTTAAATGACTAAGACACTTCTCTGCAAAAGAGATGGGCGGGGACAGGGAGATGCAGAATGGACCCACGTGACGGTTACATATAGATTTTAGTGGGGATGGTTTTCTGCCAAAGTTTTACACAGGAAACCGGTCATTTTCTTCTTTCACAATAGAGGATACAAGGAGACGGAGGCTGGCGTCACCTTCTGTTGCTAAGGTAACGTGCTCTGGCCATTTTATCTGATAAAACAAGTCCAGTGGATTGTATACATTATTCATTGCTGTAATAAGCAAACAATCAAAATTGTTTACTTCCACCGGGAATATTTA
Organism: Myotis brandtii; assembly: GCF_000412655.1. Lineage (NCBI taxonomy): Eukaryota > Metazoa > Chordata > Mammalia > Chiroptera > Vespertilionidae > Myotis > Myotis brandtii. The sequence continues at coordinate 2,292,408 of NW_005370080.1, read as the reverse complement.
GTGAGATCAAAGACTCTGGCTGAAATTGCTCCTGCTTTTATTGCCGGCAGCTAGCCCTTGGTTTTCTTTTTCTTTTTGCAGTAAGTATGATTTGCTGGTGGGGTACCTTTGGGTATTTGTTAAAGTTTCCTCTTACTGGACTAGAAAGAGAAATAGCTGGATTAGCCTTCTGAACTTGATTTTAATGACTCTGTCTTGTTGATTCTTTCCAAAAGCATCCTGCAGAAATAGAGTAGTTCATTTGTGCAAGTGTCAGGGAAAGGCTAATATGTTCGAAGGCACCCACAGGGCTGAATGTTTTGTAGTGAAGTGTACAGTATTAGCTTCCTGACAGGCTGGTGCAGATAATATTATGGGGATCGTTGTAATTCTGAAATAATTGTCACTGCTCTACAGACCAGAATTCTTCCTTAACAGCAGCCCATGCCAGGGGTGAGCAGGTAATAATGCTGTAGCACTTTTGTAAAATGTACCGAGGGAATCGCTATAAAGGAAGGGATTCAAGGCGTTTTACAGCAAACATGTCAGCATGTGCCATAAATGCAAAGCATCTATAAGTGGAGGCTCCGGTTCCCAGGCAATTCCTGCTGCTCAAGGGGAATCGGAGCTCCCTGGATTAACTGAGGGTCAGTGCTACGAAAGGCTGACACTTAATGATGCCATTTATCAGACAGACCTGTAGAAAATGGATAGCATATGAACTTAACAGTATCTTTTCCAGTTAATATACAACAAGGAAAGACTGGTATGTTATCTCTCTTTAGCCTGGATCATCTGTTTTTCCTGAGTGGGATAGAGGACTTTAAATGAATGTTGGTTAAATGTGGCATTTTCTCACACAATAGGAAAGCTATGTTGAAGGATGTTTTTAGAATTGGATGTCAGTCAAATAATGGGATATTCAAATGAGATAATTTAAATATATGTGTACATATATACTTATAATATAAATGCATATTTGAGACTTTTAAAATCTATTTAACAGTTTAAAGTACTGTGATTTTTTTCCCTCTTTCATAGGCAAACAAGTGACTATTGTGTCTTAAAACTCTGTTTTTGAAACATCAAGGATGGATTATCCCAAAATGGATTATTTTCTGGATGTCGACTCTGCTCACAGATTCTTGGATGTTGAGTCGGCTCACAGACTCTTGGATGTCGAGTCGGCTCAAAGATTCTTCTACAGTCAAGGAGCTCAAGGTAATACATAAAATGGGAGAAAGGGAGGAAAGCATAAGTTTGAAAGGCATCCGGGATGCTTCCCGCCTCCACCCCTCTGATAGGGCTGAGTTTGCAGGCACTGCACTTGCAGAGATCTAGGGCACCCTGGCCTACCTGACTGAAATCCAGCTGCAATAAAGGCTCCTGAGCTAAGCCTTGAGCTTTGCAGCTTCCTTGTCTATTTTAGATGAATGCAGCCACTGCCTCAAGGAATTACCAGCGCACTTTGGGGCAGTAGGGAACATACACGTTGTGAAGTGTTACTGATGTGTACATTTTTATTACGTGCTTCAAGATGGTCAGTTAGGCTCCAGTTTACTCGCTCTCCTGTTCAAGGGTGCAGTTAGAATGTTTTCCCACCACATTTCATATTTTCTTTTTTCCACGGAATAGTTAGGGTGTTCACTCAAAGCAACCTGATGATGGGCATATCCCAAATGGTACAACAGAAGCTCCGAGGAGAAGGGCACTGCCTGTATTCTTAATAGGGACGTGGTTGAATTCTTGGAAGTTACAAGGCAGAGCTGAGAGGGAAATGCTGTTTTGATAATGCTGGCTTGTTTCACGTGTAGGTTGTGAAGTACTTCACACAGAGCACTGATAATAGTCTGCCTTGGCTTTCCCAGTGCTGTCTTCCAAATTGATTTTACCTTGCTCTCAAGCCAATTTCTCACGGCAGCCTTGAGGGCTTGCAAGATTCTTCCTTCTCTGTTTTCATTTTTCTGGGCATGACCCAGTCTTCTTAAAGTCAAGAGGGCTTGGAATTTATCTGGTTGATCTGTTTGTGTCAGTGCACCCATCAGCAGAGCCTAAATTCACAGAAGTGATCTAATAGCTAGCTCTGTTCATTCCTCTGCTGTAGGCAATTAGCACTGCTACTCTCCACCCCTTAAAAAGACATGAGGATGTTACTGAGGTAGGAAAAGGGTAAGAGACTGGCCAGGACCTTCAGGCTCCTCTGGGTCTGCAAGTCAGAAGATGCTAGAAGGAGATGGAGAATGGAAAACTAAAGGGAAAGGGGGCTGAGGCAGGGCTCAATGCCACCTCCAGACCCCGCGGTAAATGTTGCTGGGTCTGGTCCATTCAGTGTGCGTGAGAGAATAATGTTCGGTGGTGGAGTGACCCCCCTGAGCTGCATGACTATTGGCAGGACAAGAGGAGGAGAGTGGCAGTTAATTGACGATAATAAACGTGCCCACTTTGCCTTGCAGTTTAAGGATCTAAGGAGACTTAGCTGTGGATTTTTACGGAAGGAAAAAAGGCAGGATGTGGGAGTCTCAGAGGATCTTCAGGCGCCTGGTGGCTGTTGGCAGATGGAGCTGGGGGTGGAGTGGTCAGAATTGTCACCATCAGTGACTGGTTTAGCACTAGAGTTGGAATGACTAGAAAATGTATGGGAAGTGGTAGCATAAGCTACTGTTGCTTTCAGATATCACATTCATTTTAGGGGAATCAGAATGATGTTTCAAGCAAAGAAGTTTGGACTTGTAGTAAGGGTGGAGGTTCCCTAAGCATCATCTAGGTCTATTTCCAAAAATCCCGGACTTCCTGAGTCAGAAATCCAGGTGTAAAGCTTAGGAGTTTGAATTTGAAGCAAGAGCTCCGATGATGATGACCAGGGCAGCACATTTAAGAAGCCATCCATCCAGTCTGGCTTCTCTCTCTTCACCCAGAACAGGACCGCCCTCCTGTCTTAGCGGCAGGGTAATGCCGTGTCCAGGATAACAGCCTGGACCCTGACAGCCGAGGTTCAAATCTTGGGTCTGCCACGGTGAAGCGGGGCCAATTAACCGCCTCTGCAAATAACAGTGCCTAGTTTGTAAGTTCTTAAGTGTATTAATGAGGTAAGATTTTAAAGTGCTTAAAACAGTTTTTGCAACACAGGGAGTGTTATACATAAGTAAATCAATAAAAGAAACATCTCTGGCAAAAGGCCATCTCTGTTCTGTTTGAAATGTCACAAGGAAGCCACCGCCTTTCAAACAAATGAGGCCTGGCAGGAGTTTCACTTCCTATTTTGAGTAAAGTTTTTTTTTAAGTAAATGTTAAAACACATTGATCATTTTCTTGCCTCATCAAAACATAACTTAGAGAAAAACTGAAAAATGGTAACATTCTGGCTTGGTACTCACCATCTACCTAGCCCTTCTTTCCCTTGAAAGAGCCCCTTTTCCTTCTAACACCTCATCCAGAGCCTCACCACCTAGTACCGGGCAGCCCCAGAGTCTCCGTCCCGGGCCCCTGTGGCCTCTATAATGCAGCTGGTCACCGCACTGCTCCAGCCCCTCTACACCGGCTTCCTTCCACTCCGCACAGGTTCCACAGTCTTTCCTGGATAACAAGCCCCTTGGCCTGATGAATGGCTCCAAGTGATGGGCAGAGGCCTGGGGGCCGTGGCTTGTACCCTTGTCTTTCTGACCCAAATGTCCATGCTTTAGAGCGATGGCTAACGCCCACCTCTTACCACTGGCAAGGCTCTGAGGACCAGTGGAAGGGGGGCAGCATGGTGGCTGGCTCTTGAGAAAGGCATTTGAGGCCATTCGGGCCTTGTGCTGCTGCTGAATCACAGCGTGCGGTGCTCTCTCCTTGGTCAGCCCCACCCAGGAACAGAGGGACTTCAGTAAGGCCAAGTAGCCCCGTTGTGGGAGACGTAGGATGTGATCAGCTAAACTAGAGTGTGATTATTACCTTTTGAGTTGTCTACTCTAGAGCTCATGCAAATATTTCTACAGATTAATCAAGTGTTCTTACCCATACAAATACTTCTAAAGGTGAAAGCAAGAAAATATGAGTTTCATTTCCTATATTACCATTCTTGTACCAATTTATTTACAGATTGATAAACTTCTTGGAAACCAACCACTTCTTTATTAATTACATGCAAAATGGTTATCCAAAGCAACAGTCCCAGAATTGTAATGTTTTAGTCCCTATTATAGTTTTTCAATTATTCTTGTAAAGTGGTAAGTGCCTGTCCCTAAGAAGAGGCTGTTTCTAGCTAGTAAGAGCAAGAAGAATCCAGGAAGGTGAGAAAAGAAGGAAAAAGCTATTCATTCTCTCATGGGACAGATCCTCCTGGATGTCCTAGAGATTTTGAAGTCAGTCATCTGTGCTGCTGAGTAGCACAGCTTGTTATTGTCTCCCACCTTCACTTTTCCTTGGTTTGACCCTGAGGCCGGAGGATGAGCCCAGGTCTCCAGGGATTCTGCTTTGAAGCATGCTATGTCTCAGAGAACAGAAAAACGCCTAGATCACTTGTGCATCCCCTCGGTGAAGGATTAATCTGTGGGTGTTGTGTCCACAGTAAATCCTGCTCACACAGAGGGGGGTCTTTGAATGTCCCCATTAACTCTAGAGGAGATGCTGGAGGTGGAAGATGCACAGGGCATAAAGATCAGCCATATGTTGACATCACATCAGCTGAGCTCACCCATCTGTCAGGTTCTGACAATGATATCTCTCATAGTCAGCTTCAGGCTCTAATTTATTTTACTGAACAATTGAACTGGGAGGGGAGTCATATTATAAAATCACAAAATTAGCATCAGGGGATTTTCAGGTTGAAATGGACATTTTGGATCAGTGATTCTCTTGGCCCCTCCCTAAACCAAGTGAAATAAATCTGTGAGGGCTGGGCCCAGGTCCCAGTGCCCCGTTTTCAGCAAGCGCTGGGTTATCTTGATGAGCACTGACCGTTGAGAACCACTGTTGTGGATCATTAATCACTTCCTACACGGAGTGCAGTCCCATGCTAGCAGCATCAGCTTCACCTGCCAGCTGGTTATAAATGCAGAATCTCGGGCCCCACCCCAGACCTAGAGAAGCATTATCTGCATCTTAACAAGATTGCCAGGTTATTTATGTTAAGTTGGAGAAGCAAAGATAGAACCCAGTGCACATTAGAAAGAGCTGGCAAGCTTTTATGATCTCAAGGCTGGAGTCCCACAGCAGACCAATCGACTCAGTCTTTGGAGGAGAGCCCCGAACCCGAGAATGTTTTTAATTGTCCTCGGTGATTCAAATGTCCAAACTGGGCTGAGAACTGCTGACCTCCCATTTTATGGAAAAGGAGGTTTTAGCACAGTGGTTCTCAACCTTCCTAGTGCTGCGACCCTTTAATACAGTTCCTCATGTTGTGGTGACCCCCAATTTCATTGTTACAAATTGAACATAATTAAAGCATAGTGATTAATCACAAAACAATATGTAATTATATATGTGTTTTCCGATGGTCTTAGGCAACCCCTGTGAGAGGGTCGTTCGACCCCCAAAGGGGTCGTGACCCACAGGTTGAGAACCGTTGTTTTAGCGTATCATGCAGATATTCTTACCTGAGTATCTTTATCTTCCAGGTCTTTCCTTTTAAATGAATCCAAACCATTGGAAAGGTTCAAATTGAGTTGTTTTTTTTTTGTTTGTGTGTGTGTGTGTGTGTGTGTGTGTGTGTGTGTGTGTGTGTTTAAAGGATTGAACTATATATCTCTGCTGTACTATTTATTGTATCCATTAATCCAGAAAGAAATATTGGGAAAGAGGAATTATGGTGCTCATTTTGCAGTTTAGAAAAGACTACACATGTAAAGAGAAGCAGAGCCAGGATTTGAATTCAAGTACAGTATATCCGATTCCAACAACCCCACAGGAAATGAAGGTAACATTCATGACCGAATTACAGGACTGGAGATGCTGAAGTTCAGAGTGGTTCAGCCACATGCCCAAATCACACAGCATATAATGAGAAGGTGAAAACTAGAACCAGATCTCTTCTCACCACACATATCTCTGTCCTTCCCACTGTGCTAGGTTTCTCTTTTAAAAGGCCATCAAAACCCTTAGACATTTACATTACCTTCAAAAAGGAAAACATATTAAAAGAGAGCAAATTGACTGAAGTCACGAGGCAATCAAATTTATGACTCCTGCTCACAATTCCCCCTCTTTTATCATTTTAAATAATTTTAAATAATTCTTGGCATTAGAACCAGGTGCTATAGTCATTGTGACTTCATCAAAATACATGTTTTCTGTCATCTCTATTGTCTTGTTCAACAAAGGGAAATGCCAGTTTTGACAACTGATGAATGCCACAGTGAGCAGCTAAGTGTCTCTTCAAGTTGCATTTGGAAGTAGAGAGGAATTCATCTAAACCCCTTTTCAACCATTTCCCCCCACTCCCCAACTGCCTCCCGGCTCTACCTTTAGCCCAGGCTGTCAAATTTGTCAGAACAGCTGGTTTTTCCACCTTTAGCTTTAACTTCAATGTATTCTAAAGCTAAACTCTAAACCTCTGGGACTTCTTCAAAGGGCCCCAAAAGACAAAGACATTTGGAAGCACTTAATTATTTGCAAAGCATTGCCAACAGTCAACCTCACAGACTGTGTTCATGCTATTTTCTTTCTTGTGCTTAATGCGAGACCCAGCCCCGATGTCACCTCCTCTGTGAAGCCTTGCCTAACTTCTCCAGGCCTCTCTTTCCAAGCCTTCTGTCCAGCCTTTATTGCAGCCATTATCATACTGAATTATTCTGCTTTCACTACTTATTAGATGCATGAGCTCACACAAATGGTTTCACTTCTCCAAGCCTCAGGGTTCCAATCAAAATGGATATAATGCTAGCTCTGAATGTATAGAAGTTTTTGAGAATTAAGGGAATTATGCCTATAAAGTGTTTAGGACATTCTTCATTATCATTGGTTAGTTATTGATGCTATTGTTTTATTATTACTTAGGTGTCTGTTACCTACCAAGATCATGATAATCTCCTTAAATGTCATTTTTCTGGGTGCCTAGTGCCATCTCTGATATACAGTAGAAGCATTAAGATTTATCAAATGTCTCTATTGAACTGAAGGAAAGGAAATGCTTAAATCTACATTACAAAGAGAGACATGGGATTCAGGGAAAGGATTTCTTAAGACCTTTAAAAAACTACATCTTTAGTTGAAAACAGAGAGTCTTTTAAGGCCAAAGGGAGGGACAGGTAAAAATAATTTTCAAATACATAGAGATGCAGGAAACAGCAGAAGGTCATCAACTCTTCAACATCTCCTATAAAACAGAAGAAATTTAAGAATCAAAAGCAACAACAGAATATAGCAGGAGGGAACTAGTATACTGTTGCTGAGAATTAACCTTTTAAAATGTATTTCCAGGGATCCCCAAATAGCACCCTTTTATAAAAGCTTTTTAATATACAATAGTCTGTGAAGACTGAGTTTTTATTCTGCCTAAAAGTAAATGTATGGAAGAGGTGACCACTTGATGTTTGCTCTGATGAACCTAATTGAGATCAATTCAAAAGCTGTTCTGAATATGTTTAGGAAACCAGCTCTGAGCTACACCTTAGTTGAGATCCCTTTTCCTTTCCTTCTTTAGATCTGGACTGCCTGGTCCAGTTCTTACAATTCTTGGCTGATTAATCCTCAAACCAGCTAGCATTCGCTCTCCTGCTTCTGACCAGACTCAAAAGGAGGTGGCCGTAGGTACCCCTAGAAGCCCCACACCTAAGACGTGCACTTTGAGCACAACTCACTGCAAGCCTGGCCATGGTGTTTCTAGGAGCCTTGCTGAGCAGGGCCTGGTTAATTCTGATCAGTAGTATACCAGTTCCTTCTCCGTGTCTTTCATATAATGGTCATAGATGTGGCTCATATCTGAATTTGCAGATCTAATTTGCTCCATAAGGACGGAGGTGGGAACAGTGATTGCAAAGCCACTGGATCCTGTTTGGGGCATGATTGCCAATTGGGTTATAACCCTTTGCGTTCACCAGTCTCGTGTGCTCCCACTTGCTCCTCAGAGTTCTGCTAGAACCTTCACAGCAAAACCAGCCACATCTTCTCTGTGCCCTCGTGGTCATGCCCTAACCATGCAGTTTACATGTAATCATACTGTTCCCAGACCCTTGTCTCCATGAAGTGCTTCAGAGGACACTTCTCTGATAGTTGACAGCCTTGTTTGGATGGTGCTTAAGTCGTCATCTGCAATGAAGACTTGTTTTTTTGGTCTTTGATTTTTTTCTCTGTAACTCTAGCCAGGAAGCAGCTCGCTGTGCTTCACTCACGGATGACAAGCTTAACTACCAAGCCTTCCTTCCTAACCTCCCACACACTCCCTTTTAGACCTCTAATTGCTCACACCCAGGCTCTCCAAACCGGTGTTTAATACAGGGAACATTTTGTGTGCAAAAGAGGGTGAAGGCAGATCAAAAGGAAAAAATATTGTGCAGCTAGGCAGCCTACCAATTCCATCCATATGTAGATGACCATGAAACCCAGCCGTCCATTTCTGGAGTGTGCCCCTGAAACAGTACATGGAGTCACATTCTTGCTACGGACAATTCATCGGCAACTGGCCTTCTGATGCTCCTCATGCCTTTGCCCCCAGCAAACATCTGCTGTGTCACATATTGTGATTCAGGGCTCAGATGTAAAGTAGGGCTTGAGGTAAAGAGGAAAAGAGACAGAAGATGAGAGAATGAGAGACAGAGAGGAAGAAAAGCATATGAAAATAAAATGAAATAATTCCAATCAATTAATAACTCCTACTCTCACATAAGACATATGAGAGAGTGGATTAATGATGCAGCCACACACAGCATAAACAATTTGCAGATACTTGGGAAAGAATTCTCACTCCCCATTTGCCCAAATAAATCTGCTCCACCCCCCAAAAAAATGTTCAGAACCACGCTCTGTGCCTGAGCTGGCAGAGGCAAGGATAGCGAGTCTAGTGTATCAAAATCAGCCCATGGCTGATACCACTTTTTATATTTCAAATAATATCTCAGTAAACAGTCAGACCCACACACTCATAATACCACTGAATGAATATTGGTGTTAAATTAGATTTCAGAAATTCTAGTAAGGAATAGATAGATTATTTTACAGATCTTTGTATCATTTTTGTAAAACCAAAATGGGGTAATATTAAACTACTTGGAAAAAAATTGAAAAAGTCAAACTTATGCAATTATTTTAATATTTTTATATTTTCTGTCACTTTCATACACATTCACATTTTACAAAGTTGCAATTATGGCATATAAAAAATTGGGAGTAGAAACGAAATTTCTTCCAGAACTGGGTAAAAAATGTCACAGTGTTTTAGGGCTTGGACTTCAAAGTAGTCAAACTATGATTTCCCCTTTTTAGCTTGTGACATCAGGCAGGCTATTTGACCTCTCTTTGCCTCACTTTTTCCTTTTGAATGCAAATGATAATACTGTGTTCTTAACCCAAAGGGTTATTTTGAAGATTAAATGAAACAAAATAACATTTCACAAACTGCAGTACAATTTATGATTTTTCAGGTAATACATGAACTCTTTTATAATAATAATGTATTTTTTCTCATTGTGTTTTAGAAAAATATAAATGCAAAGCATTTAATTGCAGTATAAAATCTATAACTAGACCTCATATGGGCTACTTAGAACAAGGGGTAAAATAAGCTGACTAAAGTCCATTTAAGGAAAAACAATAAGTAAATAATAATGCAGAAGGCAGATGTAGCAAAATCCATACAAGTGATACAGGGATGACTAAAGTTTGGGAACCAATAAATATAAACTAAGCAAAATGCCATGTACCTAATGTGTAATCAATAACTGTTAGCTCTTATATTGATTCTATTTTAATTTTTTCAAGCCTCAGAGGAAATTGGCAGAGCCTCAGCTTCCCTGAGAGACACCCCCACTCCTGTCCCATTTCTTATCTCCTTTGCTTCCATTTATTCCTAATTCAAATGTCTAGACCAGCGATTTTCAACTGGTGTGCCACACAAATTTTTACACGGTGCAATACCAGACTATTTAGTCTGGGGCACTGACCTCTTTTCCCTTAGATTGTCAAATAAAAAAATGGCAACAGCCGTCCAGTGTGAATGTATCCAAATTATACCTTTTTTTAAAATCAGATCAGTCAAAATGTGATATATTTTTGGTATGCCACAACATTTTAGTATTACTTTATGTGTGCCCTGAGGTGGAAAATGCTGAAAATTGCTGGTTTAGACCCTTTGGAAATGTGAGGTATTCTTAACACACAAGAAAAAGCATCAAAACTTTGAGTTTTAAAATAAAATTGCTGACAAATCTGAAAAGAATCCTCTTTAAAGTTCTACTGCTGGGATTTTTTTTTCAGTCTCTTAAAACATTAGCTAAACTGTACTGATCTCTGAATTTACAACAAACTAGTTTATCAGAAAGTGGCTTCCTGGTAGTAACATAAATGAGTCAGCATTTACCTAGAAATGAGGAAATAGATTTGGAAGAATTCACATTAAATCATAGTTCTCTTCATTAAAAAAAAAAAAATGATTCCTGAAGAAAAACATGGTAATGTGAAGAAAGCAACATCAGAAATACCTGGGAGATAATTCTGTTCCAACCATTAAGTAGCCTTGTGACTGGCCTTTGTTTCCCCATTTGCAAAATGATAACAAATGCAGTAGTATTATTATGAGGATGAAATGACATAAAGTAATAAATGTAGATAGATAGTAGCGTCTCAGTAAAAACTGAAGGAATGAATAAATTGCCACAATAAAAGAGGAAAAACATCCATTAAGTAACTGTTGTCTTCAGGAAGCTCAGGCAATCTCATACAACAAAAAGTGCTCCAATAGAAGCAAAAACAGGATATAAACGGGGAAAGGAAAGAATTCAGACAATTCTTTATGGAGGAGTTGATGTCTAAGCTTCATCCTGGAGTTCACACAATAGTGGGGCACTTCTTGCAGGAAAAGCCAGCGTGTATGTGTCTCTCTAAAAGCAATTCAGTATGACTGGATCATCAAGTGCAAGCAGGTGAAGGTGATACCTGAAGATGGAGAAAAGGTGAGTTCAGGGAAAGAGACCTTGAGCACCAGATTAAGAAAAAATGAACAAACACAATAGAAAGAGACTCATAGGTACAGACTGATGGTTGTCAGAGTGGGGGAGGGGAGGTTGGGAGACTGGATGAAAAAGGTGAAGGGATTAAAAAAAATACAAATTGGTGTCAACTTTATAGAGATGTAAAGTATAGCATGGGGAATACAGTCAGTAATATTGTAGTACCTATGCATGGTGCCAGGCGGGTGCTGGAAATATCAGGGGACCACTTTATAAAGTATATGATTGTCTATATATGATGTACACCTGAAATCAATATAAAATAATATTGAATGTAAACTGTAACTGGAAAAAAAAGAATTTTTGAATCTATTAATAGGAGACAGAATATTTGAAGGGGTTTTAAAGCTGAAAGAGAATCCCTAGGACAGTTGTTCCCAAACCTGTTATAGGTCAAAAATGCACAGTCTACAGCCTCATACCTGGTGTACTGATCAGAATCTTGGGGAGTCAGGTGTGATAATCTGGGTTTTTCTTATCTTTAAGGGGTTGTTTTGTTTTATTTTTACAGTAAATAATATGAGGTTTGGAATTTGAGACCCATTGACTAGTCTAAATCTTTACTTTTATAGATGAAGAATATAGAGCCCAGAGAACTAAATGAATGACATGGAAGAAAAATCCAAAATTATATTAATTTACAATTCACTATTTGTTAAACACTAACCATGTGCTGGGGATTCAAATTCAAAATAAACAAATCCCCTGGCCTCAAGGAATTAACCATCTAATGTAGAGATAGATAAACAAATCAATAATTTCTGTTTCAAAAGATAAATGCTGGGAGAATGTTCCCACTGGGAGTTTTGTAAGCACAGATGAGGGCATCTGAATCAGACAAAGACATGTTAATGTGTGTATATGTGTTGGGAAGGGAGTTCAATGCATTTCCAAGTTAGTGTCCAAGAGGAGATGCCACTTAATCTGCTTTTAAGATAGACTTAGGCAGGAAATGGCATGGGATAAGGCATGAACATATCTATATATATAAAAAGCCAGCAACCAGAATGCCATAAAGACCAGAAAGACCAGTTGCTATGACACCCACCGCAGCCAGTGAACTGGCCAGATCAGGGAGTGGGACCGGCCACCCAACCTCCTATGGCCCCTTCCCCCAGCAGGCCTGCCCCTGATCAGACTCTTCCACCTCGATCAAGGGTGGGGTGGCTGGCCCACAGCCCCTCCCCATGGCTGGCCCCACCCCCAATGGGATCCTCCCACCCCAATTGGCCTGCAGCCCCTCCTGCCAGCCAGCTCCACCCCCCGTTCAGCCCTCTCCACCCCAAAAGGGAGTGGGGCTGGCAGCCAACCTCCCATGGCCCCTCCCCTGGCTGCTGACTCCTGATCACCCCCCCACACACAACCCATTCAAGGGTGGGGCCGGCTGGCCCACCACCCACAGCCCCTCTCCATAGCCCCTCCCCCCCACCATCACCTCCTCCCAACAGGCCCAGCCCCGATCCTCCCCTATCCACCCCGATTGGGGCTGGGCCAGCCGGACCCCACCCTTTCACAAATTTGTGCACTGGGCCTCTAGTTAGGAGTATAATACAGGATTGGGTGAAAGTAGGTTTATAGTTGTAAGTACAGGAAACACTGAGTTTATTCTTATATTCTTATTTATTATTTACTAGAGGCCCAGTGCACAAAAATTTGTGCACTCAGCGGGGGGGTCCCTCAGCCCAGCCTGCACCCATTCACAGTCCAGGACCCCTTGGGGGATGTCCACCTGTCGACTTATGCCCACTCCCCAGGGGATCAGGCCTAAGCTTGCAGTCAGACATCCTTCTAGCAGCCAGGGAGCCCTCGAGGATGTCCGACTAAAGGCTTAGGCCCCCAAGGGATCAGGTCTAAACCATTAGTTGGACATTCTTAGTGCTGCCACGGAGGTGGGAGAGGCT
>NW_005370080.1:2227133-2279144 GCF_000412655.1 Myotis brandtii | reverse complement strand
GGGGATGTGCCCGCAACCCAGGTACATGCCCTTGACCGGAATCAAACCTGGGACCTTTCAGTCCGCAGGCCGATGCTCTATCCACTGAGCCAAACCGGTTTCGGCGCCTTTTATTATTATTATATAGGATTGTATTAATTTCCATATGAATAACTGTAAGTCTACTTTTGCCCACCCCATATATTAGAGGAATTCTATACATGTTCCAGAATGAGAGGTACCTTGTAGGTATGGGGAATAGCAAGCAAAGAGACTAGAATAATATGTAAGACTTTGTGTTCCCAACTAAGGAATTCCAAATCTGATACTGAATCTAATAATATACTAATACAGAAGAGATCTGTTGTCAGAGCAGTTTTTATCAGAACACAAATATGGAGAACAGATTGGAGAGAGTAAAATTAGAGGCAAAGAGAACTATTGGGAAGCTAGTGCAGGACCCCAGCCAGAAGTAAAGACAGCATGAAAAGGGATATGACGGGTGAATTTGTCAGGAAAGAGGGTCCATTGACATACTTTCTGTGGATTATATCGTGGTAGGGTGAGAAGACAGGAGGTGAGAGAGGAGGTATTTTGAATAATGTCCAAATGGTTTCTTGGACCCACTGGATGGATAATTAACCTGTTCACTAAAAGAGGAAATTGGAAGAAAACCAGGATGGAGGAAGGAAAAAGATAAAGTCAAATTTAGAATATTTTGAATTTGGAGACCCTATAGAATATCCAAGCATAGATTACCAGTTAGAGAATAAGTTCTATAGGCGTAAAGTTTGGTATAGAGATCTTGGAAAACCATCCAAACTATTGTGTGCCTTGGAAATTTCTAAAATAATTTCACTAGTGTGTTTTATATCTGCCTCTGAATATGTAGTTCCACTGAGCCTTTAATATTCCTCTCATATTATTTAGAGGATTGAGAGATTGTTAAAAAACACACATTTATTTTCTAAATTAAAAATCTTCACTATAAATACAGTATTTTCTCGCTAGCACTGGTACTTAAAATCAATATTCCACTTGAAATATTTAAATGACCCAAACATTTGAAGGCACCAACATTATTTCTAATTCTGGCTTGTTTTTTCATTAGAAATAAAATTCTGAGTTATCATTTATGAGATCATCTAAAGAACACAAGTTTATTGTTTTTTAATCTCAATGCAGCTCAATCACTTTACAGAACTTATAGGCTGTCACAGAATGTGGCAAAGGAAGAAGGAAAAAAGAGACTCAGATATAGCTAGTTAAAAATAGACCTTACTTTTCTTTTGAACCTACACAGTAAGAATTTTCTCTTCCATTTAGTTGATTATGTACTATTTAGTTATTGAACTTGATAGATGACAGGCAGAGAAAAAAAACTACCTGGCTTAGCCTAATTTAATCCTTATATCTGGAAAACAAGACCACACTCAAAACATCATACTTCAAGGCTGATTTTTACATTAGCCCTGTATCCTATGCTAGCTCGATAACCTGGAGGTGTATAAAAGTTGCAAAAGGAAATGTGAGTGAGAAGAGGATTCACATTCATGTGCCAGGGTCTTGGTATTTATTATCTCATTTAGTCCTGGGAAAGAAAACTTGTGAAGTACTTATTATTATCCCCTTTTACAGAAGTAATCCATGTTTCCAATAATCAAGTAACTTCCCAAGCTCACACAGCTATTAGAAATGGAGCCAGACTTACAATCTTAAACCTTTTGATTCTTCCTACTTCATTATAGTTCTATATTATATTGACAACTATGACAATATTAAAAAATTGTGTGGACATACATGGCTCATTTATTTCCACACATTCAAAGATAGAATGTCTCAATATTATAAGGACCCCAGATATAATATGGCAATGGAGTTGCTTTGTGTATTACCTTTAGGTTCACATCTTTAAAGTAATTTTTTACTTTCATCTATTTTGGAAGCTATCACTGTGGGATGGTTGTTCCTGTCCTCTAAGTTGGGTCATGGTGGAGGGAGGTAATCTGCCTAAGTGTTTATGAGAGCTTCATATGATACTTATAACTTGCTTTCCCCTCTCACTATTGATGTAACACATAACAGCTATACAAGACTTAGAAAATATAGACAAACAACAAAACTCAACTATAACCATCATCTAAAAATAGGGACTCTTGCCCTGGCCAGGTAGCTCAGTTGATTAGAGAATTGTTCTAATACACCCAATACATCAAAGTTGAGGTCCCAGTCAAGGCACATACAAGAATGCATAAATAAGTGAAACAACAAATCAATCTCTCTCTCAAAAAAAATAAGTAAATAAGTAATAGGTATCTTTACAACCTGGTAAATATTCTTATATTATTTTTATACACATGGGCACACACATACATATTCTTTTAACCTAAATCAAGCCCTTCAGATTGATTACTTTTAATTTTCTGTCTTAACAGCAAAAATAAATAAAATCTTCATATATTGGGGTAGTTCATTTTAACTGATATAGGAAATAGTCAAATACAGTTTGGGCTGAGAGAGAGATAACCCATGCTTTGTTTTGGCCCAAAGAGTTAATGGTCTTTGCCAGCTGGGTTAATGGTCTGGGACCTGTTCTGCTATTGTTTACTAGACAGAGTCTCTGACTCATAACCTGTGATCTGATCACTATATGATCAAGTCATCCAAAGACACAATAGAACACAAATAAAATATCTACTGAATCTATATTAAGCCAGCCTTCTTCTTAGCAACATACATATAAGAATTTTTGTGTTTTCCTCCCATTCACAACCACCATATATTTTATTCTTATTATAACCATATACAACATTTTATTACATACCAAGAGCAAGTGCCCAGATCTTTTTAATATTGCATTAGAATCAGAAGGGACTTAATTCAACTGGCTCATTTTACAGGTGATAAAACTGAGACACGAAAGAAAGGAAAAGCAAAAATACAAAACATATACCAGAAGCTATACATGTTTATTTTATTCAAAATTACAAATTTATGAGTAAAATATGATTGCCCCAATTTATAGGAAATTAAGACTCATTGAGATTTCACATCTATGAAGAGGTAGAGCCAGGATTCAAACATGAGTCGTTCCGACTCAGCTTTCCCCTAAAACAACCTGGTTTTCTAGAAAGGGGTGACTTATCTAAACTAGATAGTAGAAGGTAGCAGATCAAGAGCTAGAATCCCATCTTCTATTACCTAGTCTAATAACTCTACATTCTGTTGTTGTACATGAGGCTCAAATGGGATTCAAGCCCATGGTCTTTGCTTCTAAGATCAAATTGCAAGTAACAAGGCCCGGCAGTTTGCCACACAAAGATATGTTCAGGTTTATGCCACCCTTTTGTACATTGAACATAAATTACAAATATTAAAACCTCTAGATTTCAAAGTGCAGCATTAAATTACAGCAACTATATTGAAATCAATCGTGTAGAAAATACAAAATTAAAATGAATAAAGTTTAACATTACCTGACTATTAAACCAGATTGGAAAAATGACTTGTATATCTTAACCAGGAATGTTCAACATTTACTAAATAATGGAAAGCTGTTTGGGTTTATGTCCAACTCAGTTCAACATACAAAGCCTGAAATACAGTTTCCTTTCTAGCATGTTTTAACAGCCAGCCTCCAGCCACTCTGCACAGTATCTACTTTAAGAAGCTGAGAAGAAGGAAACAACGAACATTTGTTGTCCGCCTACCATTTGTCAAGCTCTGTGTTAGGTGTTTTACATTTATTATATAATGTTTTATCCTCCAAAGGCCCAGTGAGATGGTTGATTTTATTTCTAGTTTACATATAAGGAAACAAGAGCTTGGAGAGCTTACTAACTTTTTTCAAATATCTAATAAGCATTAAACTTGGGAATTATGCCAAGGTTTAATTTCACAGTGACAGCCTTAGTTGGAGCTGCCCAGTAACAATAGTTTTAACACAATACATCTTTATTGGGACTTTGTGAATCCTCATAAACCCTAAGGCATATGTACTATGCAGTCCCATCTTATAGATGCACAAGAGGTTGGTGACTTGCATGAAATCACACAACTATTAAATGTGGAATATGGGTACTAACTCAGGAAGGCTAACCTCAAAGTCTGTGCTTTTAACATTTATTTCATTCTGTCTGGGAGGATATTAATAATCCACATTATAGTGTTTATATATTCATACAAGGTGGAAATTACAAAGTGCCACGGATGGACAGAGATAAAGAAAAAAGAAAGGTACTGCATCCTCACAGTTTTGCTGCATTGAGGATGGGAATAAAAACCCTCCAGCCACAGAGGATGGGCAGAGTTTAGACATGCAAAGATGAGAGGAAGAGGAAAAGAAAGGTTTTCCAGTGGGAAGATTTGTACTGTCATTTGATAATGTTTGTTCAATTTTTGTGTAGACCTTCTGCCTTAAAATTTGTTAATTGATCCATAAAACTGGCTAATATTTGGATTTTATGATAGTCATAGATAGCATCTAAGCATTCATGGTTCATGCTTTGAGTCCATTGAGAACCTATGAGTATTACTTATCTAGTGCTGCATATCCAATTACCCCCAAACATTATCCTGCAGTTTCTTTAGGTCAGGAATTAGAGAGTGTCTTAGCTGGGTGGTTCTGGCTTGGGTCTGAAGTGGCAGTCAAGATGTTGGCTAAGATTGCAGTCATCCGGATTCTTGACAGGGGATTCCAAGGTGGCTCACAGACGTTGTGCTTGGCAAGAGGTCTCAATTCCTTGCCATGTGAGCCTCTCTGGCATCTTGGGTGTGTCCATGTCATTGCAGGTGGCTCCTCCCAGAACAAGACATACAAAGTGAATGCCAGGTAGAAGTCACAGTGTATTTTATGAGCCTCATTTGGAACGACTCACCATCATTTCTACCATATTCCACTAGTCACAGAGAATAAGCTTGTTTCAATATGGGAGGGGACATCACACGTATAAATACCAAGAGTTGGGAATCATTGTGGACCATCTTGGAGGCTGGCTACCATCACATACAAGTTTTTGTGGGAGCAGGATTTTTAAAATGATAAACATAGTACATGGCTCCTATATTTTAACATGTTTTGCCACTCTATTTTATACCTTTAAGTGGTTTTTAAATTAGGCAAAATTTTACATAAATAAATATGTAGTCCCTCTGGGGGAGAAGTCATTATGCCAATTTTAGGGTAGCTATTAAATAGTCTGGCATTCATCATTATCCAGGCATCAATTTGAGGAAAGCTAGATATTCAAGCCTTAAAGGAAGAATCAGAACAAAGTAAATGTTAGACCCACATTGTGATAGGGAACAGAGCTGGCCTGCATGCCCAAGCATGGAACCATCTCTTCAGGAAGCCACACCTTAGGTATGGCTGCACAAGTTGTGGACTTCAGGTCCATTAATTCTATTCACAAAGACTATGATCTGAGTGGTGTCGTCCTAAAGTTGCACAGCACGAAGACCTAAATTAGGCCAGTAGGAACACTGCGGAGCTGCAGTACCAGGCAACAATGGTAAAAGCAAGGCAGTCATCCCCTTTCCTTTGTGGACCCCACAAAATTAATAATATAGGAAAAGGAATTAATATCAAAAAGTTGTGTAGTGGACAGCTCCTTTAATGACAGGTTTAGGCAGAGAGTACTATGATATAGCAATAACAATTCCTCAGATTCTTGGTTCTCTAGCAAAGTATTCATATGTATAGGAAAGAAAAAAAAATCTCAATGGCTCCATACTAAATGTAGTTGTAATATAAAGTCCAAAGGCCTTTTTGGAATGTTTTTGCTAAACCATTTAAGATATGCAAGTTAGTACTGCAATCTTATTGGTTTGATACTGTAGTTAATATTCATCTTCATCATTTACATTTTCTATTTTCTACATGAATTATTTGGAATATATCACTGTAATCAGTGACATCATACTGGTGACATTAATTGTGAGGTGTAAAGTTCCTTATATGTTTTAATTCATGTTAGATATGCAAAATGGTAACATATGTGATTAATTCATCTGTATAGCCAACATTCTTAATCTATTCTACTCTACTATACCAGAATCAATTTTTAACAAAAGCTTAAAGACCCTTCACGTAAATGCAGACAGAGTACCCTTCAGATCTATACTGTAATTATCCAAGCTTTTGGAGATGCCTGACAATGATAATTTTTCAGAAATTTTTGCAAACTCTCTTAAATAAAAAAAAAATTTACTGGTAATTTTTAACTTTTAAGAATTTAAAACTTATAGAAAAGTGACAAATTCACCTATTTATAATATTTTGCCCCTTTGCTTATCATTTGCTATCTCTTGTCTTTATCTTCCTGTCTATCTATCTATCTATCTATCTATCTATCTATCTATCTATCTATCTAGAGAGGATTGTAAAAGTGTTTATGTAGATATAGAAGAAGAGAGACAGAAAGGAACAAGAAAGGGAAGGAGAGAGAGAATATACATGTGTGATTGTGTGTGTTTGGTTTATTTATTTATTTACTTATTTATTTTGATTATGTTTTTAAAATATGTTTTTATTTATTTTAGAGAGAAAGGAAGGGAAAGGGAGAGAGAGAGAGGGAGAAAAACATTCATGTGAAAAAGAAACATTGATTGGCTGCCTCCTGCACACCCACTACTAGGGATCAAGCCTGCAACATACTAGTAGGCATGTACGCTGACCTGGAATTGAACTGGCACAGGATGACACCCAACCAACTAAGCTACACCGGCCAGGACCAAGAGGGTTCTTTACAGCACTTTTCCCCTGTAGGGCAGGATCCAGTCTAGGGTCAGTTCAGGATCCTTCTAGGTCAGATGCCCTTTTCTTTCTGTTATCTGTAAATTTCCACAGCCTTAATTTGTCTTTTAGAACACTGACATTTTTTTTTAAGAATACGTCCCCTTCCTGGCTTTAATAGATCATTCTTACTTTAATGTTGTGTGATGTTTTTTCCTCATAGTTTGACTCAGGTTATGCTGAGATACTCCAAAGGTGAACTTTAACATCATGAAAATATCCTTTTGATCAAAATACCCCCCTAGAGTTGGCATCCATTATTGATTCTTGCTTGATTTTAACTATGATGGTTGCAAAATGATGATTTTGTAACTCCAGCATCCCTCTGCATGGACTGGCCAGCCCTGGCTTTCTACTCTAAGCAAGAGCCTGCCCACCCTTCTCCTGTATTTCTTTATTTAGATATTTACCCATTTATTATGTTTTATCCATTTATTATTTATTACTGAAAAATGCCTATTACTAATGGTTTATAATTTATTAGTGGATTTAATTGCTTCTGTGCTCCAATTGTCCCAGATTTGGCCAATATTAGCCCCTTTAAGCTAACTCCTGTGTTCGTGTCACATTCTTCCTTTTGGGGAAAATAAAGTGATGTTTTGTTTCTGGCATATCAAGAAGCCTACTGTCATCATTTTTTTATTTATTTGTCATATACATTTCCAATCTATTTATTTGTTATTATTAATGTAGCCCAGAATGGTGGGAGCAGAATATTTAAAAGATCATGGTTATAAATGAGATATGATGATAGCCTAAAAGTAAGGCTGAGACAGAAAAAATCTTACAGAATTTTAGCATAGTGGAATGTTGATATTCACAAACATGACCCAATTTATTAAAAAACTAGAGGCCCGATGCACAAAATTCATGCCAGAGTAGGCCTTCCTTCCCCTGGCTGCTGGCACCGGCTTCCCTCTGGCACCGGGGACCCGGGCTTCCCTCACAGCCCTGGCTTCGTCCAGAATGATGGAAGGATATCCGGAAGGATGCCCAGTCTAATTAGCATATTATGCTTTTTATTATTATAGATTATTTAAATTAAATTTATTATGGATAATAGTATGGTTTTGTAAATAATTGATACTTAAGTGCAATAATTCTCACTTTTTTGTGCATTTTAATAAGCTGGAAGGTTTATTTTACTTTTAAAAAAAGAGCTTGTGCTTTTATTTTTAAATTGATAATGATTGGTATCAAATAACTATGATCCTTACATATTATGATATTCTCCAGGACACATATATTTGCTTACAAAAATTATGTAACAGTTTTATTTGTAAATGTGCATCTAATGGTAACTAGCAAATTTTTATTAAAGTTAAGCATAATATAATTTTACTTTTAGTGGTATATAACATATGTAGATGATGTGAACAAACATAAAATGTAAAATTTTATGAACTTTTATGAAAGTAATCATCTTTTTTAAAAGGTATAACTACCACCCAGATCAAGATACAGAATATTTGCTACATCCAAAATGGATCCCTTGTGCACCTTCCAAGACAATATCTCTCTAATCAAATTTCCATCGTTGTACTAGTATATTAGCTTTTCTCTTTCTTAAAGTTCAGATAAGTGGAATACATACCTAACCATACAATATATATTACTTTAGGTCTGGCTTCTGATGTTCAACACTATGCCTGTGAGAGTTATCCATGTTGTTGCTTGTAGTAATAGCTTCTTCCTTTTCATTTCTATGTAGTATGACACTGTATGAAGATAGTACAATCATTCTTGTATATTTCCTTGTTGATAGTCCTTTGGGTTGTTTCCAGTTCGGGTGATTATGAATAAAACTGCTATCAACGCTATCATCCTTGT
The DNA here is from genome assembly GCF_000412655.1 of Myotis brandtii. Lineage (NCBI taxonomy): Eukaryota > Metazoa > Chordata > Mammalia > Chiroptera > Vespertilionidae > Myotis > Myotis brandtii. The sequence goes on along the minus strand of NW_005370080.1, from coordinate 2,270,542 downwards.
CATAGGGTTTAGTATGTTACCTATGTTTATGTATACATTTGTATAAAAAGTTTTCCAGAGCAGTTTTATACATTTACATTCCTACCAGCAATGTATAAGAGCTTCAATTCCTCTACATCCTCACCAATCTTGGCATTGAATGGTTTTTAAGTTTTAGCCAAATTGGTGATATGTAATGATATTTCACTAAGGTTCCTATTTAAAATTACCTTTAAGTAATGACGTTAAGCACCTTTTTTTTTAATCCTCACCCGAGGATATGTTTATTGATTTTTAGAGAGAGAGGAAGAGAAAGAGAGAGAGAGAGGGGCATCCATCAGTTGCCTCCTAACAGGGAATCAAACCTGCAACCTTTTTGCCTTTTTGGTGTCCATGATGAAGCTCCAACCAACTTACCCACCCTACCATGGCAATCATCTTTCCTTATGCCTATTAAACAATTAAACATTTGGATATCTACCTTTGTGAAGTGCCTATTCAAGTTTTTTGTCCACTAAAAAAAAACTGAGGTGGGTTGTCTCTTTTTTCATTATTGTTTTAGTTCTCTATATATTCTGGTTACAAATCCTTTATCATATATAAAATTGAATATATCTTCTCCCATTCTATTGCATTTCCGTTTCACTCTCCTAATATCTTTTTGTTGTTGTTGTTAATCTTCACCCAAGGATATTTTTTCCATTGATTTTTAGAGAGAGTGAAAGGGAGGAGGAGAGACAGAGAGAAAGAAACATCAATGTGAGAGAGATACATCAATTGGTTGCCCCTCCCCCGCAATGCACCCTGACCAGGGCCAGGGATTGAGCCTGCAACCAAGGCACATGTCTTTGACTGGAATTGAATCCATGATCTTTCAATCTGTGGGCTGATGCTCTAATCATTGAGAAAACAGACTAGGGCCTAATATATTTTTTAAGAGCATGTCATTTATTTTGACTAAGTTTTTAAATATATGAGCAGAAAGATGTTTGCAGTATTATTTTATTATCCTTTTAATGGCTATAAGATCTATAGTCATTACTCCTGTTTGATTCCTGATATTGGTGATTTGTATCTTCTCTATTTGTTTTTAATGTATTGATTTTAGAGGAGGGGCAGGAGGAAGAGAGAGAGAGGGAGGGGGAGAGAGAGAGAGAGATCAATTTGTTGTTCCATTTATTTTTGTATTGATTGCTTCCTGTATATGCCCTGACCAGAAATGGAATTTGCAACATTTTGTATCCAGAAGATGCTCTAACCAACTGATCTACCTGGCCAGGGCCTCTTCTCTATTTTTATCTATGACAATATTGCTAAAGGTTAATCAATTTTATTGATCTTTTTTGAAGAATGAGTTTTTTGTTTTATTTTTCTATTGTCTGCATGTTTTTAATTTAATTGACATGTGCTATTAGTTTCATCCCTCTGTTTGCTTTAAAATTATTTTTCCCCTAAATTCCTGATATAGGAATTTAAATAATGAATTCAAGATATTTTCTCTAATATAAACATTTAATACTATAAATTCTGCTATCAGCACTGTTTTAACTGTATTCCACATATTTTATTATGTTGCATTTGTTGATTGTCTTGTTCTTTATTTTAATGGCATCAACATGCCTATTTATTCTCTTATGGTTAGAGTTTTTCATGCCCTATTTAAAACAAGGTCATAAAATATTCTTTCTTGAAAAAATTTTCTTCTAGAAACTTTGTTGTTTACTTTTTAAATTTAGGTTCATGATTCATTTGGAATTGAAGTTTATGTATGATGTGAGGTAGGGATTAAGTTTATTTTCTTCCACCATATGGATATTCAAGTGATCAAGCATTGTTTATTGAAAAATCCATCTTTCCCCATAACACTGTAGTGTGATTCTTGTCATAATCAGGTTACTGTTTATATGTGAGTCTATTTTTAGATTCTCTATTCTCTTCCACTGGTCTATTTACTTTACTTTGTTTTTTGAATTCTATACTTTTATAAGACTTGATATCTTCTACTATAAATCTTCCAGCTATTTTCTTATTTGTCAAGATTGTTCTGGATAGCCTTGTTCCTTTGCATTTTCATATGCATTTTAGAATCAGGTTGTCAAGTTAAAAAAAAACACACAAAACACTTGAGATTTTGATTGAAATTTCATTGAATTTATAGATCAATTTGAAGAGACTGATGACTTTACAATAACATGTCTTTTAATCCATGAGCATAAGCGTATGTTCATCCATCTCTCTTTTATTTAGGTCTTCTTAATTTCTTTTAGGAATGTTTTGTAGTTTTTCATATAAAAGTGTTTCTCATCTTTTGTTAGATTTATTCATATATTTTTTATTTTTTATGCTTTTCTAATTATATTTCATAACTTTGCTAGTGTATAGAAAAAAACTGATATTTTACATTGCTATTGTATCCAGTAATGTTGTAAAATTCACTCATTTCAAAGAGTCTGGATGCTTATGGATTCCATATGTACACAGTCATAACATATATGACTAATCACAATTTTTCTCTTATTTGCCAATACTTATATCTTTTTAACTTCTTTCATTTAACTTATTGACTTGACCAAGACCTCCAGTATAATGTTGAAAACCAGTGTTGAGAATGAGTATAGTAAGGAGCCTTTTGAAAATCTAGGTACCAAGGTATCATCCCCTCAAAATTCAATAGGTCCATGTTGGGGGCCTGGTAAATCTACATTTTAACACATATTCCAAGTGATACCAATATATGGGTGCCCTTGAAGCACACTTTAAATAATATTTTAAAGGATACGCTTCACTCATCTAAATAAAGAGTTCTTGACGAGGATGGAATAGTGCAGTCTTCCTCCTTCCTGTCCTTCCCACCTCCACCCTCTTCTATGCCAGTGGTGGATGTATAACATGTTATTTGTTGAGCACTCTATTATGCTGCTTCTCTTTCTCTGGGATCTAGCTGTGGTTATAACTTGCATGTCAGGGTCTTCAGTGTTAAGAAGTTGATCAGCTTTATAAAAGAAAAAGATAAAAAAGCCCCTGAGTCAGCAAGTATATTTAAAAAGAAGCAATCTTTAAAATGAAGAAAACAAACACCCACTATATTTTGCAGTTGTTGTGGTCACAATTGAATTCCATTCTTTCTATACACACACCCACATCCACACATGTACACACACAAATAATTCTATTTGTGTTGCCTCATAATAGAAATGGTATGAGAAAAAAAATAGATTCTAAAGGATGTACCATTACCTAAAATAGACAAATAATATAAAATTACTTGAAAGAAGTATGGATACCATGTGTTTTCCTCAATATGATTAGTTATAAATCAAAGGAACAGTGTATTTTCTTAGATTAAAAGAGAATATGTGCTATAGACACTGATAGAGTTAGAAGAATACCTGCAAATATTCATGGAGTATTAAGACTTGGTAGGGTCTTAAAATTGTTTATTTGATCCTTGCATTTTTATATGTTTTTATTGATTTTTTAGAGAGAGAGGAAGGGAGAGGGATAGAGAGATAGAAACATCGATGAGAGAGTAACATTATTGATCCACTGCACGCCCCCTACTGGGGATTGAGCCTACAACCCAGGCATTTGCCCTGGGTTGGAATGGGTAACCTCTTGGTTTCTGGATTGATGCTCAACCACTGAGCAACACTGGCTTGGGATTACCCTTAAAGTTTTATAGCTGAGGTGACTGAGACCCATCCTGGTAGAGTAGGTTGTCCAATGTTAATTGATGGTGGCGGTAGTACTGGGGGCAGCACCCACCATCCCTGATTTCCACCTCAGACTCTTCCCTGATGCCACTCAGTCAAATATTTTATGATGCTAGATTATGTATATGATAGGAATCCCAGCGAATAAAGAATGTGGAAACATTGGGACAAGCCCACAAAAGTAAATACTTCATATAGAGGGAGATAAATTAAATGGGACTGAATTTGGAAAGGAATTGTTAGAAAGAACTAAGAGAGATGTGACAAAAGAAAGGAAAAGTGAAAAGAGAATGGGAAATATTAAGTGAGACAAAGGTGAGAGTAAATTAGGAAAACCAAAAAATAGAAGATTAGAGTCAAAATTGAAAATAAGATACAATAATAAAAGAACATGAAGATAGATTAGTGTTTTGTATTATTTTTTGTAAAGAACATATCTATCTATAATTATATCAATAATAAAATAGCTCATAATGAAATAATATAAAAGTGCATTTAAATTTCTCTAAGAAAGGTAAACCTAAAGTGGTAGTGATAATATTAGCTTCCTAGTCCTCTAAAATGTTGAGCAAATAAAAATAGAAATCCAAAGATGTACTTCTCTGTATCAAGAATCATTAATATGTAAAATCAAAGAAACACAGGGAAAGCTAGCCCAGGGATTCCTTCAAATGACTTTATTGATTTTAGAGGCATGGCTGATGAGTGAACAGACAAGGAGGTGGGGAATCCCAAACATTTTAAACAACCAAATAGCACTGCATTAATTCAAAGAGAGGGATAGTTTATACAGTATTCAGAATTGTTTGCATTTTTTCCTTACTTTTGCACCTCCTTACCAGCCTGAGCATAAATGTTACAATCATAATATTGGTTTGCAGCCTGATTAGTCATGGTTCATTTGATGAGCCAAATGCCCCCTTGTGCCTCCTGGGACAGGAGGCATCCATTTTTAATCTATGTTTTACAAAGATAAATGGGACATAATAATGAGGCAAGTGTCACAGAAAAGTGAACTTAAAATGTGGCTAATAAGCCAAATATAGATATTTAGCAGGTCAATATACTGGTTAAGGACACATGATTTGAAATGAAACAGACATGGATTTGGCCCCCAATTCAGCTACTCTTTAGTTAGTAACCCTCATTCAGTCTTTTTTTCTCTTTTCTGCTTTCTCCTTCCCCTCCTCTTTCCCTCTCCTCTCTTCTTTTATTCAAAAACTAGAGGCCTAGTGCACAGAATTCGTGCATGGGTGCAGTCCCTAGGCCTGGCCACGATTGAAGTGTGAGCATCTGGCGTGGAAGGGCAGGTCCTAACTGACCTCTGGGCCCTGGGAAGCACCTGGGTCTCCACTCATACCCTGGCACTGCCCACTCACCTGCTCCATCATCCCGCCGTGGTCCCGCTCTTGTTGGGGCCTACTGGGGCTGGCAGTGCCTCCACTGCCGCCCACTGCCAGCGCTGCATCACTGAAGCCTGACATGTTCTGTGCTGCCCCCTGGTGGTCAGCGCACATCATAGCAAGCAGTTGAACTCCTGGTAGAACTCCAGGTCAAACGACCACCCGAGGGGACAATTTGCACATTAGCTTTTTACTATATAGTATATCTATTGAGTATTTACTGTGTACTGGGTTCATGCCATAGACTACTGAGTCATTTATCTTATATTCCTGAGGGAGAACATGGCAAGTTTGTAGGAAAGAAATGTGTGTTGTAAAAACAAGCAAAGGTACAAATGCATAAATAAGCCAAACTTGTTAGGACAACTCCAAGCAGACTGGAAGTAAAAAATAGATAAATTTGGAAAAGCAGGTTGAAACCAGATTGTGAAGGGTCTCAAATGCCAGTATAGGTCATTTTAAATCAACACACAGAGAACTGGCTGATAATTAGAAATCAAGTTGTTAGGGAGTTAGTTTAGTACAGAAAGACCAGAGGAGATTATTTCAAAACAGATAGATTACTACATACTTTAAAGAGGCCAAGAAAGAAATGGATTTAACTGTTAGGAGGGTATTAATGACCTTTAAAATAACTGTGATTGGGAGGTGGGGATAGAAACCAGTTATAAAGATGAAAGGAGGGAACTGAGAGTGAAAATAATGGAGCCTTGAGAGCTTGTTTGGACACAGACAATGGTGGGGGGGGCATGAGTGGAGTGGGGAGGACGATGGAGGGATAAAGACACATATGTAATACCTTAATCCAGTGGTCGGCAAACCGTGGCTCGCGAGCCACATGTGGCTCGCGAGCCACATGTGGCTCGCGAGCCACATGTGGCTCGCGAGCCACATGTGGCTCGCGAGCCACATGTGGCTCGCGAGCCACATGTGGCTCGCGAGCCACATGTGGCTCGCGAGCCACATGTGGCTCGCGAGCCACATGTGGCTCGCGAGCCACATGTGGCTCGCGAGCCACATGTGGCTCGCGAGCCACATGTGGCTCGCGAGCCACGGTTTGCCGACCACTGCCTTAATCAATAAAGAAATTTTTTTTAAAAGAAAATAATGGAGCCTATGGGGCCAAGAGTTCCACAGGAAAGTTAAACAGAATGGGAGGGAAAGAGTATGGTAGAGTCTGAGAAACAGTAAGGACAAGGGCAGATATAGTTTTCCTAAGATGTAGAGTTACTACCTGTGTGTGAAGTAAGAGACCAAAGAAGAGGGACTGAAGATCCTAGGGTTCAAGAGTACAAGATGTGCGTAAGAATGGACAGCTGAAGGGGAGAGGAAGTCTTGCAGAGTCAGAGCAGCACTTCCTCCTCTGACACCGGAGGGCATGACCTTACACTGAGATTTCCTCTGTAGCAGGGAGATAATCAAGGTAACATTTATCCATGTACCCCAGGTGGTCTCTTATTAGAAAGAACATCAGGCCACAAAAAGACCAAGTGACTGAAGCTGCAGAAAGTCAGACATAAAAGAGTTAAGCCCATCAATAGCTTCTGTAGGAGCATCAAACCATTATGATTCATACTCCAGAAACCTTTCCAGGTCCTTCTGCTGGGTAACATGTGAAGGTAGCCGTGCACACATTCAAAGAAATGTAAAGTGCCCTTGATCTTCCCCTCGCCTTCAGAAATAACGGTATGGGGTTATAGAGACCACAGGTGCAATACAAAGACTGTTATCTGTGCCTGAAATCACCAAATAAAGATAAAGTTGAAGGTTAAACGAACAGATATTTATGTAAAGATAAACACATCATAGAAAATCATGGTTATAAAAAAGAGCCACTCAGTTCTGTGTGAATATGCCTATTCCACATTCAAAACGTCAACTCTAGAAAGTTTCCTGCCAAACTGCTCTTAAAGTTGTACATACTTTTCCTTTCTTTCCTACTCCAGGGCTCAAGGGAGCATCTGAGAATTTCCTGATCTGACTTCATCTCTATTTGAGCTCTGGGTTGGGAAAGAGGAAGCAGAGGGGTACCCTGGGTGCAATGCTCTCCTCCATGGCCAATGGGGCCTGGGCTTACACCCTAGTAGTAAGAAGTCCATGCAAGGAAAGCTGAGGCAGGTACCTCTGGCTGGAGACTCCTGTGGGTTAAGGAGACCCTGGTGTAGCTTGAAGAGCAGAGTAAGTGCATTTGGCGGGAGAGGGCATGGTGCTGACTGAGCATCTTTGCTTTGGAGTCTTCTCTTTCGCATCAGCCTGTCTGTGCCAAGAGCTGGGAATTGGCTGCGGGCAGGAGGCAGGGTGTCAGTCCCCAGCACTCGCCCGTTGGTCCAGGCTGGGAGAAGAGTTAGGGGGAGCCCTGGGCGCCAGCCAGAGGCAGCCTGCCTGATCTCTGCTCCAGTCCACAAATCCTTAACGGATTTTCTTTCTCTCCCCTCACCCTTTTCTCTCCTTTGCTCTCTTTCTTTCTCTCTCCTTCTTTCTTCCTTTCCCCCTCTTTTCCCCCTTTCCTCCCCATCCCCTTTCCCTTCCTCTCCCATCCCCCCTCTCCCCTCCCCCTCCGGGTGTGAGCCTCTTCCTTTCCCCTCCTCCCCTTTCCGCCTCTCTCCCTCTCTCTTCTCCTTCTCCTTCTCCCTCTCAGCTCGCCGGGCGACCCTGCTCCTGCCTCCCACCTTAATGGCGGCATCTTCGGAGGATGATATAGACCGGCGGCCCATCAGGAGAGTCCGCTCCAAGAGTGACACGCCGTACCTCGCGGAGGCCAGGATTTCCTTTAACCTGGGGGCAGGTAAGGACGACCCTCCAGCCTGCTCTCTCCCCACCAAGCTCCCCTTTCTACCTTCCTCCCCACCGGCTGGCTCAGCCCCCTGCCCTCCTCCGGTGTCCGCTCCTGGCAATGCCCTCCCTTCTGCCCCCTTTCTGCCCAGCCCAGCCCAGAACCGGCTCGCTCACTCCCTCTCTTTGTGTCGCTGGTGCTGGTGCGAGGAGGGTGTGTGTGTGTGGGGGGGGGAGCGGCACGCGCGCGCGTGCGCTGCAGAGGTGGGAAGGGTAGTGCGTGGAGCCCTACATTGGCCCAGGAGTCACCCGCGGGGTTCCCCTTTCCGTGAAGAGTGCTGTCACTGATAACAATGACCGTAGTTATAACCTAGAGCTGGGTCAGGATGCCAGTGCGCTGGTGTGGGCTCTGCTGGTGAGGTTCGCTGGCAGGGCTACTCCAGGGTGGGTGGAACTTGCTGGTGACATTCAGACTCTGGTGATTTTGCCAGGTTGGTACCACTGCTGTGGTGTTGGAGTGCGGACAGGGGGCGTGGTTGACAGCTGGGAACAGGACTTTTTCCTTGCACCAAGCAGTTGGCAAGCAACCATTGTGATCATCATAATAATGTCATGGTCTGCAGGGGACAGGTTAGGTGATTTGACTGGGTGTCACTGGAACTGGGGCCCAAAGTGACTCAGATGGAATTAAGTGAAAAGGGTAATTGAGGTAGCGGAGGGAGAGAAGGAAAGAAGAAAGGGAAGGAAGGAAGAAATAAAGCAATAGAGAGGACTAAGGGATTCAGAGAGTCAACTTGCTTCTGTTGAGATCTCTCAGGGTTGCCTGAGAAGCACCCAGTGTCTGCTGACCCCACTGCTGCTACTGCTCCAGAGTCACAGGCAGACACCCCTCCCCCACCCCTTTACTAGTCTGTGGTCACTATCACTGGGAAGAAGCTGTTCTCCACCAACTTCAGAGTGCTGCCTTTCTGAATGACTGCTAAGCGTCCACCCTAGCTGTGTCTCTTCCTTTCTAGAGTCCCTTAGTATTCCAGTAACTCCATGCAAAAGGAGGGCATTTCCCTGAAGACCCTCCTTCAAAGAAAGTTTAAAAACCAGATGATACCTTTTATCTAGGAAACTAAACCCTTTAAAATGGAACTGAATCAAAGTGTGTGTGCGCGCCTGCTCACACACTCTGTTGTAGCAAAGAGGACCTTCAAATTATGAATATTTTACATACTATCAAGAATTTTGGACCAAAAAAAAAAAAAGAAAGAAAGAAACTCTGCATAGAGAAATAAGATGTGCTCGCTCAGCAACAATATCTTTATGACTGGAAGGATGGTAACTGGAAGTGCCAAAGTAGACAAGTTACTTAAAGTGTAATTTTCTTGTCTTGGTGATTTTGGTTTTCTAATCAAATGTTTCCTTGTTGCTCCTGAGCTGTGTGCGTCTGGATTGGGGCTGGGGGGAAAGGGACCTTTATTGGGGGAAGTTTTGGCAGTTTTTGTGGTGTGCTGTACAGCCAAAGGTCTCACTGTGCAACTGTTAATCCTCTAGTTGTATGTTCCAGATTAAGGATAGGGTTGTGAAGGGTCTTGAAAAGGACTGGCAAGAGTTTCTTTCAAGACCAAGATTACTTTCCCACCCAGTGATATTAGGACTTATTCTGTTGACTCCTTTACTATCACACTCTGGTATATTGCCTTAGTGTCTTTGGCTACCACTGACTTACTGAAACCATTTTGCCACCAGATTAAACCCAGTGACTTGCAATCTTTTATTCTGGTTAAATTTCTCTAGTGGCCAATTAAAAGAATGGATTTTTCTGAAAGGATGTGTCTCCCTTTCGCCTGAAGCAAAAAAAAAGCCAAACAAGCTCCCAGTCGTTTTCATATGTCCCTTAGAATACCACTAAAAGCAAAGTGTCCGGAAGGACACCAGCAAAAGAGAAATTCAGTGGAGAGCATGGTAAGGTAATAAAGGAGGGAGGGCAGTCCCTGCTGGGTCTTAGTTTAAGGGAGCTGTCCTTCCTCGGTGGTGCTGAAGAGGACTTCGTGACTGTGAGTTTATTGTAAGCTTGACAGCGGAGGGAGGGGTGCTCAGTCTCTGTGATGGAATCCCCTTGAAAATGCAGATGATCTGGCACCTAAAACTTTCCTATCCCTGCCCACTTAACGTTTGTCGTCTGTTTACTATGCCTCACGCCTACTACTCCACTGCTCAAATCAGGCGGTTTTGCTCTAATTTTGCGCTGGCTGCTCACTCCTGGGGCTTTATTTTCCAGCTGCGTTCTGTGGTTTCCTGACATAGTAAACTCTACTTGCAGATGTGTCTGTCCCTGATGTTTAAAGTAATTGTAACCCCCGGCTTAAAAAGCAAACAGCTTTGTTTATCTTCTTGAGCAGCAAGTTGTAATTAAACTATTAGTGTCCTTATCAGTGTTGCTGAGCAAAGGAGCCTGCACACTTGGGATAAACTACATAATTTGGGCATAGAGAGCATTTGTCTGTCTCTGAACACAATTTATATACAATTAAACAGGGAAGCTTTCATCTGCCCTTTCTTCCCACTTCCCTCCTACTCCCCAGTCACATTGTTTATTCTTTCCAGAGAAATTCCTTATTGGTTTAAACTACGTATGTTTAATATTTGCTTTCTAACACCCACTCATTATATATGCATCCATGTTTAATGTTTTATTGATTTAATAATGCTTCAAGAAAATAATATACATGTACTCATTTTACTTGGATATCATGAAATCGTTTGGGGCATTTTGAATACTGATTAAATAGTTAAGAACTTCTTCAACTTCACAATGTCCCTTATGATACTTAGTACTGTCATTTCAGAAATAACTCCACAGCTTGAGTGAAGGACACACTCATTCACCTATAGTCCCAAGTCAGTCAAAGAATAGCACCTAAATATGGGTCTTTCATAACTTTATGAAGATGTTAATTTAAAGCTCAGCCTAAATTGAGACCGTGGAGAACAATAATTTTCTGATTCATGACTTTTATTTTTCTAAAAGAGCCCCAATGCAAATATTAATAGATGATTGTTCGCTGAAGATAGTATATAAGCTATAAAAAATAAGTCCAGCTCTGGCTGGTTTGGCTCACTGGATAGAGCGTCGGCCTGGGGACTGAAGGGTCCCAGGTTCGATTCCAGTCAAGGGCATGTACCTTGGTTGCAGGCACATCCCCAGTAGGGGGTGTGCAGGAGGCAGCTGATTGATGCTTCTCTCTCATCGATGTTTCTAACTCTCTATCCTTCTCCCTTCCTCTCTGTAAAAATTCAATAAAATATATTAAAAAAAATAAGTCAGTGTATTTGCTAAAAGTTACCCAGACACATCAGACTTCATTTAAAATATTGGAAGAGTTGAATTTGAGAATTTCAGATGTGTTAATGGGACATTTTGTAACAGAAGAGTGTGTTCACACTATTAGTAGCAAGTTTTTCTAATTGTGTTCTCACTTACTAATGAACATCACTGACATTTTTCTTGTAAGAGCTTACCCTGCCTTATGAGGTCATTTATTCACTACATTAAAGAGAATGCAATGAAGAGTTGCAGCTCATCTGGCAGATACTTTCTATGAGCTAGTGTATTCTATTTTTCTGTATACTGACAGTATATAGAAGAGTATTCCATACATAGAATATTCTGAAATGGAAAAGTGCTCCATAATTACCACAGTGGATGAAGTTGTTCTGGTAAATAGAGGATTTAAGCACATCTAAAATTTCTTAAAGGGATGTCAGAAGAAGGAAGGCTAATCATCTGATGATTTAGGATTAAAACACAAACCAATATTAGTCACTTTTGAGAAAAGTAAGTTCTCTTCTAATCATCAGGAAGTTTAACCTTTGTTGACATTTCAGAATTGCTTTGTATGCTCAACCCTGGCATAAGCATCCTCCTTGGAAGGATATTTTTTAGTTCCTGATGTCACTCAAGGATTCCTGTTTCTATCTTCTATTGATCTCTCCCTCTCTTTTGGGCCCACAGAATAATGGCAGTGAAAATTGACTTACTCTTGCTACCTGTAAGAATGGATGGGTCAGCCAAATTAAGTGATAAACTGAGTCTCAGAAGATCTCTTCCCTCTTTTTGTGAGGAAAAAGACCTTTATTTCTTCGCTAAATTATGAAGGCCCATGATATTGAGAAGTGATAGTCCATGATGTGCTCTCATTACTTAGCCATGAGAGCTGTTCCTGGGCAAAACTGTGAATATTGTCATTGGAGAGCCAAGATTGTTTCACCAATCTAACGGTCTTGGTAAGCATTCTCCTCCATTCTTTCACTGAAGAATGCCTATGTATTCCTCACAATATTTTGTTTGTTTAATTTTGGTACTGATTTCAAATGGAAAGATAATTGATCATATGGATCTGGCTTTTATTTTGTTGGACAAAATTCTTCTTTTAAGTATTGCTCTCACATTAAGTAGTCATAATAATTCAAGTAGTTGACCACATAGATGACCAGAGTCCCTACTACTAGGCTTTCTGGGGCTCTGCCCTCCTTTTGTACCATCGTTAAAGCTAGCTAAACTGATAATCTCATTACGTCATGCATTAAGGTGACACTAGTGAAGACCACTTCAGATAACATAAATAATATGAACAAGGTAGAGGAAAGTAAGTAATTAACACTGTGAAGAAATATAATTTGTTTGCTTCAAATATATAACTATAAATATATGATATATAAACCATGTTCATGAGACAAACACAAAATCTGTGTTGAGTGGTTAAATTTAGGATATTTTGCCTGTGAACTATTAATTTTTAAACATCTAAGTACTGTATTTACCATTTTCTTATGATGAAAGGATAAATTGTTTGTTCTGTCCTTATGTGTCAATATTATTTAATTTCATGGAAAACCATGGAGCTGTGTTTTAAATGGAAAATGTGAGGCAAGAATCAGAAGAACTTTATTTTAATGCATCTCTTCCACTAAGACAGTGGACAGGTCACTTAATCTTTCTGGGCTTGATTTTCTCAGCTCTAAGAGGAGAGATTTGGAATTTAAAATCTCTAAAACTCTATCCAGTAAAAAGTTTGTATAAGTAGCTGCTACTTCTAGCTCTAGCTGTGCTATTAGAAACATATTATAGCCTGATTTTACAAATCATCTTATTTATGGTGTAAAACATATAGAATAGCATAATTACAATAAGAATCAAGACATTTGATTTCAGCTAAGTTATGAAAATAACTTAGAGCTAATATATAACTTAAAAGAGAACTAATATATATTTAAGGTATATTATATATACAATATCAATTAAAATAGTTTGAATATTCAGGGATTAGAATATTTAACATAGTTGATGCTCTATAAATATTTAATTGAATAAGGTATTGAAGAGATTTTAGCAAAAAATGGAGAGTGAGAACACTAAATATTAATATGGTTCCCAATTAGCATTTAAGTCTATTAGCCTGTCCTCTTATATAATTAAAATGAAATGGGAATATAAGATCTATATTTTCCCTTTATTCCTTTAAATTGCTAAGGAGGATAAACATGTATACCAATTAACTAAATGGCAGGATTTAACCAAGCTACAATGTACCACTTTTCAATTGGCAGATAGAATAATCCTAACTTCTAGGCATTGACTGTAAAATTTAGCCATGAACCACAAAGAACTATTTTTTCCTTCTTCTTTACAGGCATAAAAGCTGACAGGAGCAAATAAACTATTGGTCAGAACAAGTGTAGCAAGTGCATATTAATACATTTTTATAATACAATTGAATACTAGGCAAAATATTTAAAATTACTTAAGGAGTTACTCTTTGAGATAAATTGCAACTTCAATTCATGATCATTATTTACTGTACAAGTACAAGAGTTAAAATTAAAGTGGAAGAGAAGATAACTTGTAGAGCTGACTATTTTTATCCTTGACTTAATAAGATGAAAAGGGGGACATACATTATAGCCAGTGTGTTATGTTACACAAACAAAACGGACTTGAAGGAATTGTTAATAGACATAACATTTTCCTCACTGTATGGTATAAGAAGAACTCAAGCACTTTTGTATTTTCTTTCATTACACTCCCCACTCACTTTGATAGGTAATAAAATTGATATCACTTTAGAGGGGGGAAAGAGTGGGCCATGTTGATATTTTAATTGCTTTATTTTACAAGCCTTTTTCATATAATGAAGGATAGTTAAATAAAAGACAAAATCAATTTTATTGCCTTATCGAATGATGGTGGATTCTCCTGATTTTCTAAACAGGTTATTGAAGGACAACAAAAATAATCTTCTTTTGATAGTAGTTATTTCACGCTTATGAAGGCAAGTGTGTAAATGTCTGTAGGTTTTCTATTGATCTTCTCACCACATTTGTATGCCCTAAACTAACAATTCAGCAGAAGAATCTTTGAATAGTAAATATCGGTGCTATAATGGTAGATATGAAGATTCAATACACATTTGGTTTTGAGACTATACTGAGCTTTATCAATATGCTACTTTGCCTTTTATAGACATAGAGAGCCTATTATTTCTGGATTTCTACCAATTAAAGAACAAATTTGTTTAATATTCAATCACAATTAAATCAAAAGTATAAGAAGAGCTTTGTTATTCTTGAATTTATTCTTATCCCATCTGAGCCATTTTTTGGGGGTGGTGGTGGAGGAAGGTGAGAAGAAATACTAATATAATAATGTTCATTAACTCAACAAATATTGAAAAATTAAATATGTATTAGACCATATTTTAGACACTTGGGATATATTGGTGATAAAAACAAACAACTTATTATTCTCATGAATTTTAACTTCTAAAAGTGCCTTATGGATAATAAACAATATAATATTTAAGTACATTGTATAGTATTTTAAGTTAAGTATTAAGGCCAAAGCAAAGAAAACTAAGAGTATAAGGCATATGGAGGCAAAGAAAGGGGTGGATTGCAGGATAGACAACATTGAGAAGAGGGAATTTGAACCAAGTTCCCCAGCGTAGGTGAGAGAGTAAGCCATGCCAATATGGGGTGCAGGACAGGGTGGGAGAGACCTGAGGGAAAGCAAGTATAAAGACCCTAAATCAAGAGTGTTCCCAGTATGTTCAAGACCTGTCAAGGAACCCAGTGAGGCTGAAGAGGAGTGAGTGAAAGGGAGGTGACAGGAGAGGAAATTCATGAGGGAATGGGGACTACATCACATAGGGTCAGGTGGACCATGGCCAAGACTTCTGCTTTACTTAGTGAATGTGGAGCAATTCAGGGACTTGAGCATAAGAGTAACATGATCTGAATGAGATTTTAAAAGGGTCACTGGATCTACTATGTTAAGAACAGATGAAAGTGGAGCAATGAGGAAATGGAAGCTGACTTGGAAGTTGCTACAGTAATGCAGAGAACTGGTGGTGGCTCAGCAGCATGGTACAGCAGAAGCAGTGGGAAGTGGTCAAACTTTGTATGTATTTGACTTTAATGATGGATTGGATGTGGGTTGTGTAAAAAGGAGAGGAGCAGGGAATAAGTACCTTAAAGGTTTGGCCTGAGCAACCAGAAGTATAGAAAAGCTCTTTTGGGGCATGCATGGGGAAATGATAAGAAGTTCAAATAAGGACATGTCAAGTGTAAGATGTCTGTTACACATCCAATTGAAGGTATCAAATAAGTAGTTATACAAGTCTAAGATTAAAAATGAGACCTGATCCTGAAATAAATATTTGAGTTGTCAACAGATATAGAGAATTTACTAACAACTGTGTCGAGGGCTTGTTAAGCATTTGCTCATTAATTCTTTATAATGACCCTATGAGATTGGCGTTATTATTACTTTCTTTATTTTATCCAGGTGGAAACTAAGTCACAGAGAGGTTAAATAACCTACCAAAGGTATTATAGCTAATAAGAGGAATAAGAAGAAGAATGGAGTTTGAATCATGTTTTATGACTTCAAATCTATATTTTTAATGGCCATTATTTATTACAAGGAAGCAAACATATTATCAGCTTTGTTATGAGATCACACTTCCAGCTGAACGTGCCTAAGGGAAGGAAAGAAATGGAGCCAGAAATGCATTCTAGCTCAGTATTTAAAAAAAATACTTGGTTAGGATTCACTGTAAGAAATGCACTTTATATCACCTCACATAACACACATTCATATTTATAACTGGAATAAAATATAGTTGACCATTGAACAACATGGGGTTATTTGACTAATGTACAGTCAAAAATCTGTGTAAAATCTTTGACTCACCAAAAACGTAACTACTAAAATAGGCTTACAGATAACATAAATAGGCAATTAACATATATGTTGTGTGTTTTATATATTACATACTGTATTCTCACAATAAAGTAAGCCAGAGAAAAGTTTAAAAATAATAAGATAAAAAATCATAGGAAGAGAAAGTACATTGATAGTACTGTACATATTTATTGAAAAACTTTGCCTATAAGTGGACTTGTACAGTTAAAACCTGTGTTATTCAAGGGTCAACTGTATTCCTCAAAATACCCTTATAAGGTACAAATGTATTCTGATGCTTTCTATGTTATCCTGTTTCATTCCTTCCCACTCCATTCCATTCTAACAAAGTTTAGTCACAAAAAATGTTAATTATGATCCATCTAAATGATTTTATAACCCATAGTTTAAAAATATTACTTAATTGGTAGTTTCTAAGGGCTATTTCTTAATTCAGAAAATGTATTTACAAGGAAATCCCACTTTAGTACTATCCCACTAAAAGAAATTCATTCTCTTACCTGAGTCAAGGTGAAAGAGAAAAATCCCAGGGTCAGGGCCAACTTAGCGATTGGGTACAGTAGGCACAAAGTCCAGGCACACGATACATATAGAGGCTCATGAAAATGTTTTAATTTCTTTAAAGTCAAAAGTATAAATAAATATAATCCAGCCTGCTTCATATTGGTTTTATACCAATACAGCCATAAAATATACTTTTTAATATCTTTTTATGGTAAAAGTAGCCTACAAAGGCAAAAGTACCACCCTGACCAGGTGGCTCAATTTGTTGGAGCATCATCTCATACACTATAAAAGGTTTTGGGTTTGCTTCCCAATCAGGGCACATTACTCATGTTGTGGGTTCCACCCCAGGTCAGGGCACATATGGGAGGCAACCAACCAATGTTTTTAATGTGTGTGTGTGTTTTTTTCTCTCTCTCTCCCTTCCTCAATATGGGAGGCAACCAACCAATGTTTTTAATGTGTGTGTTTTTTCTCTCTCTCCCTTCCTCAATCTCTAAAATCAGTAAAAAACATATCCTTGGATGAGGATAAAAAGAAAAAGGCAAAAGGACCTAGAACCCACACAAGTTATAATGCAGCCCTGTGAAGAGTTGGAAAATGAGAAGTGAGAAAGAACTCTCTCTTTTTTGAGGTAGTATAGTAATTATAAGGATATACTCTAGCACCAGACTTACCAGGTTTGAATCTCTACTTTTTCACCTCCTAGATGTGTGAACTTGGGCAAGACATTAAACCTCTCCCTACCTCAGTTTTCTCACCTGTAAAAAGGGACCTGTAATGGTAAGGCTTGTTTTGAAGGACAAATAATTTATCAAATACAGAAACATAGAACAATGCTTGTCACATAATGAAAAATCATTACACAAAGTGGAGAATGAGCTCCATTGTATTTCTGTGTTCTGCTTCAAAAATGTTCTATTCTTCTAAGATTATACAAAAAAAAGCTTTCTTCTAGTTACCACATCTTACAAGATCAAATGAGGTACAAATTGAGAAAATACTACATAAAAACCTAATTTTCTTAGTTAAATTTTACCCCCATTCAATCCCTCTTGCTTATGCTACAGGATAAATATGATCAGCCCCACATTAGAAAGTCACCCTCAGACTCTGAAAGTTAAAGAAATCTACATTAAGAATAGTTTATCCTCTGTCTAGGCTTGAATAGATCAAATGGCCATGTGGAAATGGCCACATGGAGAAGAATAACCAACTGGACTTTCCAACAGTCCTCTGAACTTGGAGGAGGTGTTGTAAACACAGGGTGTAAAAAGAAGAGCAGAGAAAGAGCTATAGGGAGAAACAGGGAGGTAGGCAAAAAGGGAAGGGGAAAGAGAGGACACACAACTTTCATCTGTGTAGCTCAGAAAAGTACATAAATCTGAATCTGCTACTTATGAGCTGAATCATCTCAGAATCTTTGAAACTTATAGCATGCAGATAACACTGGGACTAATTTTCGTTGTTACTTGAAGGACCAAATGTGAACACGCTTTACCAACAGCCAAGTGCTATACAAAGACAAGAAACAGATGTGGTCTAGTGAATCGGACAGCTTTAAATGTCTAGCTCTGGCTGGGCCAGAGTGGCTCAGTTGCTTGAATATTGTACTGTGTACCAAAAGGTTGCGGGTTCGATTCCCATTAGGGCATGTATGGAAGGCAACCAATCGATGTTTCTCTCTTCTCTCTCACATCAATGTTGTGTTCTCTCTCTCTCTCTCTCTCTCTCTCTCTCTCTCCTCCCTCCAACCCTCTTTACCTCCCTCCCTCCCTCCCTCTTTCTAAGCATATCCTCAGGTAGGGATTATAAAAAAAGAAATGTCTAGCTTTGGCACAAAACACAAGACTGAAAATGTGAAAAATAGACGAATTCCACCTAAAATGTTGTCTTTGCCATGGTCAAAAATTTAACACAGCCTAATAGTCCAGAAAAACTAAATACAGCATCTACCAATTGATAAATGTAGGCCATATTCATGCCTCCACTGTCAACTCTCATCACTATGAAATGAGGTCACTTTAGGATGTTATCATCCATTCATAAGAGACAAAGGGTTTGAATTTTTATGAGTGAGAATTGCAGAAATGTTTAACTTCTTTTTAAAAAAAATTATTTTATTGATTTTTTACAGAGAGGAAGGGAGAGAGATAGAGAGTTAGAAACATCGATGAGAGAGAAACATCGATCAGCTGCCTCCTGCACACCTCCTACTGGGGATGTGCCCGCAACCAAGGTACATGCCCTTGACCGGAATCGAACCTGGGACCTTTCAGTCTGCAGGCCGACGTTCTAGCCACTGAGCCAAACTGGTTACGGCAAAATGTTTAACTTCTTAGTGCAGTCCCAGCCTCACATCACTTCAACTTTTCACTTGATAACAGTGCCTGAGATGGTACTGTCATTTTGAAGCTAAAAGTAACTGTACTGCACACTGGAATTACTGGCCAGTGCCAAGTGGTTTGGCCTTAGACAGACAGCCAATTAACCAGGTGCATCCTTATTTATTTCAGTCTCTTCCCTTTTCTTTACCCTGTTCCCCCAGAATGCCCTACTTTTTTTTTTTACTTTAAAGAAACACAACCAGAGGTTTCAGGCAAAACCTTCATTTGTGAGAGAAAGAGTGGCCTAAACGCCCCCTGGGAATCTGCGGAAGTCTAGGACTGTTCTTTACCTCCCACTAAAACCATAGGGTTACACAGTTTGCACAGCTGTGGAGTCACTTGCCCTGCGCTCACTCCAGACCTCACACCATGCTGCCTTCCAGCAACATCCTGGCCATAACTGCTCATGACTGACTATAATCAGCTAAGGGCAACAAATTCAATGAAAAAAGTGCTTTATACCAGCAGTTCTGGCATATTACTCAGAGCAACAACTTTTTGTTGTTGTTGTTAATCCTCACCTGAGGCTATTTTTTCCATTGATCCTTTTTTTTTTTAAGAGAGAGAATGGACAGGTAGAGACTAAGAGAGGAGAGAGAGAGAGAGAGAGAGAGAGAAAGAGAGAGAGAGAGACATTGATGTGAAAGAGACACATTGATTGGTTGCCTCCCCCACATGCCCCGACCAGGGCCAGTGATCAAGCCTGCAACAGAGGTACATGCCCTTGACTGGGAATCAAACTGCAACCCTTTAGTCTACACTACAGGTTGATGCTCTAACCATTGAGCAACTGGCTAGGGCTAGAAACACTTTCTTCATGTTCAATGTGCTCAACTAAAATAGAAAAGGCAGAAACAAAATTATGAGTAATTGGGTTTTTACTTTATTTTTAGTCTTCAAGTTTTACAGTTTGGCAGCTGCTCCTAAGCTATGGATTTTATTCACATAAATGCAAAAAAATTTAGCCAATACCTAGGTCTGGAGTCCATGATGGGTAATGCAGACCACACAAAATTTTGGAATTTGATTCTCCATTATACACAACTTATACTACATGATTTTCATGAGGGAATTTTACTGCATTTTGATGTAAAAGGATATTTGATTAACAGACTGGAAGCAAATTAAGTGCTTGATACCTTGTTACAATTTTACAAAAATTCACAATGACTAAATCTTTATTCAAATTGTAAAATGCCTGAGGTAGTTTTCCTTTATCTGCTCATGTAAGAAGTTCATTTTAAATAGGCAGGAATAAATCGTTAGTGTGGTTTCTGACCTTTTAGCAAAGGTGGTACCTATACATCATGTATCATTCAGTTCTCACCACAAAAATCCTCCCCATTTAATGAAGCAACCAGACAGCACGGTCAGTGGTCACTGTAAATGATGCTTGGTTTGCTGTTTAGTTGACTTGAAAATTCTTTGTTTCTCTAAGTTCATTCATATGTTTGCATGTACTTGTTCAGGTCATATTCTTTCAGGTATCTTAAGGACATTCTATTTCTGGAGATAAAAGGTTTGCTCTTATTTTTCTTGTCCAAGACAATCTGAATCAAATTGTGTCACCACTTGTCTTATAGATGGCAACCACATAAATGGGAGTGTGTGTTAAGCATAAGGCACCTAGGACCATCCATAACAATAAACCATGTCAACCCAAAGTAAGCTCAAATCAGCTTTAAACTCACTTCATTGGCCTCTAGGTTACAGCTCATATAATATGGTCTGTATGGACAATTTCAGCTGTAAAGTTACCTCGTAAAGAAATATATCACCTACAGAGTCCTCGCATAGACCCAATTTTAGGAACAAGTCCACAGAGTTATAGCTATGAGGATTTGTGTTCTATCTCCTCCTTGGTTCTACTTATTAAAGACACTGAAGTGGAAATAGTGAAGTGGGAAGAAAACAAAGACTGAATTTAACCAAGACAGAAAAGGCTGGCATAATCACTCAGATGTAACCCTAGTTCTCTCTTATCGCTGTATTTCCTGCCTCATTTATTATAGGTGATTTATAAGCAGGAATTTTGTACATAAATATAAATACACTATCAATATCTTATTGATATATTTGGACAAAATTCTGCATGATTTATTTGAAAGTATTAGTTGGTTATGTATTTTAAATTCAATTCAATAAGGAAGAGCTTTGGTGGCAAGTGGCACAGAGCAAAATAACAATAAAATACATTGTTAATTAATAATTAATAAAAATATATTGTTGGGGAAATAATCTAATTGTGAAAGATATGATTCCTTTTCACCTTATACCAAGACCAAAAGGTATTGATATTAAATTTGTTATCCCACACAGAGTTGAAAAGAGATTGCATGTTATAATGAAAAGGCCTAACTGATGAACAAAACTAGATACAGAGGCAGAGCAGCATCGAGCAGACTGTCAAACTACAGCGGGAAGGCAGGGGAAGGTTGGGGGGCAGAAGGGGGGTAAGAGATCAACTGAAGGACTTGTATGCATGCATATAAGCATAACCAATGGACATAAGACACTGTGGGGTAGGGGAAGCCTGGGGAATGTCAAGGGGCGGGGGGAAAGGAGACATATGTAATACTCTTTGTAATACTTTAAGCAATAAAACAAAAATAAAATAAAATAAAAAAGAAAAGGCCTAGAAAAGGACAACGATGTTAAGGTTAAAGTAAAAGCTTTTCTGCAGCCAAGACTCCTCCTCCAGAACCGGGGGAAATGAGAAGCATGTTATGGCAGCTAGTGCACCGGTTCAAATATTTAGTGCATTTAATGCAGCCGGGAAAACACACTCAGCAACACTGGTGTGTATTGAAGCCAGTGTAATTTTCTTCCCAGTTGCTTGTTCCCTGTGCACTTTATTCTCTCAATCTCTAGAAACCTCAAATACAGTCCGATAACCACAATGCATCTTGAACGCATTCTAGTGTCTTTTCTAAATTATAACTGGTTTCATCTCTCTTGTACTTGGTCTTTAGTGACCGAAGGGAAAATAACTGTGTTGTGTTGTTTGTGTGGGCTCATGAGAACAGAAAATTTTTCCATAAGTCCTCAGTTTCCATAAATCTGTTGCTGAGGTTCAATTACTTTCCTCCCCTGAGTGGGAGAACAGTTTCAAACCTCAGGTTCACGTAATTTCTCCCATTACATTCCTGGCTCTGACTCGTGTTAGAATTAAATGCCTTCCTGTGATGAAGGTCTAGAGGCATATAGTTAGGAGTAGATAAAGTACAGTGGCAAGTAATAGGTAGAACTCTAGCCTTCCCAGAGATAAACTGCCTGAAGGGCCCACTGATTTGTATTACATCATCATACATAAAGGAGAAAAATTTCTGGGGATTATTGGTTCACATGAGAATTCCTGCTGAGGCAATGGTATAATCACCATTCTGACCACTCTCAGAGCATTGCCCATAGAGGGATAAGCAGGACCTGTGTCAGTCAGACCTGGATATAAAGTCTGACTCAGTGGGGCCATTGTAGGGCAAGGTTACTATTTTATGGTCTTCCTTTTTTGTTTTTGTTTTTAATATATTTTTATTGATTTCAGAGAGGAAGGAAGAGTGAGAGAGACAGAAACATCAATTATGAGAGAGAATCATTGATTGGCTGCCTCCTGCATGCCCCACACTGGGGATTGAGTCATGTGCCCTGACTGGAATCAAACCTGTGACCCTTCAGTCCGAAGGCCGACACTCTATCCACTGAGCCAAACCAGTTAGGGCGGTTACTATTTTTATGAACTTTAGCTTGCTTACCTATAAAATGGGAATCCTCATTTAGCATAGTTGTTGTGGGAATTACATGAAAGGGGGATATAAAGCAACACACCTGGCATAGTAGCTGCTCAATAACCACCTTTCAAATGTGTCAAGCAAGAAACATACTCAATTTAGTTTATTAACGTAATATCTTGATGTCTCATCACAGTGACAATTATGTTATTAGTTTACCAAAACCCGCTTATAAAAACCTGAACAAAATTTTAGAAAAATAAAGGAAGGATGACTTGTTATTGTTTATTGTGACTCATTTTATTAAATATCAATATAATCAAGTGTTCATCAAAGGCCTTCTGCTACATGCTCAACATGGATTTAACAGTTTTAACAACAACTAAATCCATCAGTCAGAACATTAACGTCCACTGAACCCGGAGCTTTAAGGGAAGGGACCAAATGTGCCTTATCCATCCCTGAATCCTCGGGGCTAGCATAAGGCATGGCCCATACGAGGTGTTCAAAAAGTACTTGTCAAGTGAAGAAATGTATCAGGGCAGTGACCCTTTGCTTATGGGTTCCTCTTTATACCAAACTTATTGGATTTCTTCTTCATATTTTTAAAAAGGACTTTATTTTTTGCATTTTAAAATATTTTATTGAGATCTAATTAACATAACACTGTGTTAAGTTTAAGGTGTACAATGTGTTGATAAAAGAACATTTTTTTTTAAAGATCAGTTTTAGGTTCACAACAAAATTGAAAGGAAGGCAAAGAGATTGCCCATATATCTCCTTCCCCATAGTCTCCCCCAATTTTGACACCCCCCACCAGAGTGGCGCATTTATTACAATTGATGAACCTACATTGACATGTCATTATCCCCCAAGGTCCATAGTTGACCTTAGGGTTCACTATTGGTGTTGTACTTTTTACACATTTGGTCAGATGTATGCCATATATCCATCACTATAGTAACATAGAGCATTTTCACTGCCCTAAAAACCCCTCATGATCTGCTTATTCATCTCTCCTGCCACCCCCTGGCAACCACTGATCTTTTTATTGTCCTTATAGACTTTTCCAGAATGTCATATAATTGGAATCATACAGTATGTAATGAAAGAAGATTGGCTTCTTTCACTTATATGCATTTAAGGTTCATTTTTGTCTTTTCATAGCTTGATGGCTCATTGTTTTTTAGTGCTGAATAACATTCCGTTGTTTCTATATATCACAGTTTATCCATTCACCGACTGAAGGGCATTTTGGTTGTTTCCAAGTTTTGGCAACTATGCTGTTTACATCTGTGTGCAGGTTTTTGTCTGCACATAGTTTTTAACTCTTTTGAGTAAATGCAAAGGAGTGCAATTGTTGGGAATATATTTAGTTTTGTAAGAAACCACCAAACTACCTTAAAAAGTGGCTGTACTATTCTGCATTCCCACCAGCAATGAATGAAAGTTCCTCCTCTTCATGTTTTAGTAATGCCCATAGACATTTTCATATATCTGGTCCTTGTTTTTTTCTAAAGATTTCTGTTAGCAGAACCTTTAGAGCAAGGTGGCAAACTTATCCCCTCCAAGCAGCAGTATTTTCTTTTGCTGTTGTTGTTGTTACAGAGACAGGGAATGGAAGGCACGGGGAGAGACAGAAAAATCAAGAGGGACACATCGTTTTGTTGCCTCCTGCATGCGCCCAAACCAGGGCCCAGAGTTGAGCCTGACTGGAATCGAACCCGCAACCCTTCAGTTCGTGGTCTGATGCTCTGTCCACTGAGCCAAACTGGCTAGGGCCAAGCAGTATATATATATGTTTTTAGCTGAACTATAGAAACTGACATCATGGTGACACAATCATGGGAGCCTCCACATTACATAGTTCTGAAAACTATACATAAATTTTATAAAAATAAATCTTACTGAAATAGGAATAAGGTGCTATCTGTTTGCGACCAGCTTTCATCTTCAAATTCTTAGAGTGTAAACTTGGACTCACTGGAATTTTTTATTTAATTCTGAAGTCATACTCAGGCTGCTTGAAAATTCAGAAAGCTCTGTGGTCCCCAAAAAGAGAAAAAATAAGTAGGAGGGAAATTCCCCAGAATCTGGACATTTAAAAATAGCTCAGTTCCAGAGGTGTTTTGGAGCCAGCAGCTCATATTGGTTGTGAGAGCCAATGAGGCACATCTCTCCCCAACTCCACATTCAGGACATCACATAAAGTCTGCCCTGGGGGAGCACTGACACCAAGGAAATCAGTGAACACTGCTGTGAATTAGAACTTTTTCAGAAAGCTGGTTTCACAGAGTGAAGTCTGACATTTGATGGACAAACTCTAAGCACCATTTAAGATTATATGTGTGTGTGTATGTGTGTGTGTGTGTGTGTGTGTGTGTGTGTGTGTGTGTGTGTGTGTACTGCTATGTCTGTGTGCTTTGGGGGTGTTTTATTAGATGTTTAAAATATTAAAGGAGCCCAGCTGATGTGACCCTGTGGTTGAGCAATGACCTATGAACTGGGAGGTCACGGTTCCATTCCCTGTCAGGACACATGCCTGGGTTTCAGGCTTCATCCCCAGTGGGGAGCGTGAAGCAGGCAGCCAATCAATTATTCTCTCTCATTGATGTTTCTCTCTTTTTCCCTCTCCCTTCCTTTCTGAAATCAATAAAAATATATTTTAAAAAAATATTAAAGAAAAAGTAACAGAATGGTTTTCCTTGACCAATTTAATTTGACAACTTAACTTTCAAAGGTTTATTTACTTCAAAGGTAATGTGTTGATGGGTAAAATTATTATTGCTACATGTTCTTTTAATATGGAAAAATCAATATGGCTAAGGTAAAGAATATAAGTTTGTCTTGAAAATAGGCTTTCATCTTTAGACTAGATATAAATATGTCTGATACCAATATTTAGAAAATATTTTATCACCTTACATGGTACTTGGGACACTTATGAAGAAGAAAGTGGATTTGTTTTTTCAGTTTATTCAGCACTAAAAACAAGTTGGTCACATTCCAATATAGTTTGCAACATTTCCACCTTTCCCATCTAATGCTACTGTAATACATTCACTCTGTTTGGGATTCATTTTCAATCAAATAAGTGGTGAATTGGGTGTAATGTCCCTATACCAGTCTTGCCAACTGGAGAGGTGCGTCTTAAAGCAACAAGGGAACAGCTATTTAAGCTTCTCCCAGCCTATCTGTCCTTAGTGCAATCGCTTAACTACATCAGAATAAAAATTTTAAAAAGTCATCACAGGCCGGCCTTTCGAAGAGAGCCTTTTAAAATTACACTTCAGCGTCTGCAGGTCACACATGTTTTTCAAGGAGCAGAAAGAAGGTTTTGCTGCTGTTGTTATTGTTTTCTGAATAATTGTCAACTTACAGTAAATGAAGCTGGAGAAGGAATGAGATTCCCAGAGGAGCTGTAGGGAATTTGAACAATCTCCTATACACTCTTTCCTTTCCTTTTAAAATGTGATTCAAATGACAATCATAAAGGAGTACATGTCCATAAACTAAGAAACCAAATTAGAATTCTGATTATGCCTAAGGGCAGTATAAACGAATAAATGAGAGTATTTGCTCTCTTGGTGTATTTTAAAGCTCCCCAGTTCATTTGTGGGCATTCTGACATAGAAAAGAAAATGTATATAGGAATTCAGAATGAGGGGTCACTAATTAAGAAAATGGCCTAAGGATGGAGAATGCTAAGAAAAATGACAAGACATAATTAAAATGCATTAATACACCCTATTGGAATTACTTTGATATATTCTAACTGAATACATGAATAGCAGAAAGTGTTAATGTGCGTGGCCCATACATTATTGGATAATGGGCTTGGTGTTTTTATTTTGATGTAGAAAGGGAGACTTGGTGCATTGGGACAATAGATTTGTCAGTGGGGAACTGGAATTGCCTGATTCTGACATCTTTGATGTGACTAGGTACAGCATCACCTGTTTCTATAGGGACAATTACTTTGTGATCAAACCCTTTTCAGGGAACAGATCCTGGGAAGAACATTCATCACCATCAAATCCCTGTTGGGCAAAAGCTCCTGAGAAAAGATTGGATTTTACCTCCTTTTAGGTAAAATGTCAGATGAATTAGTATGTAGGGCCAGAAATTTTTCACCTTCTTTTTCTTTTTGATAAAGGACTGTGTTCTGATCTTGGTTTGGGTGGGGTCTGTGGGTTAGACCATGGACTATGGTGTCAGGCCCCTGGGTTTGCACCCCGCCCCCACTTCCAGCCTTCCTTAAGTATTGGAGTGTGAGTTCGTTGATGAGCCCCTCTATGGCTTTCTTCTTTTGCAATAAATCAGGGACAAGAATAGCATTTGTTTTACAATTATGGGGATTAGATAAGGCAATATGTGTGAAGCTCTTAAAGAGTTTCTGATACATAATAAGCACTCAGCAAATGTGCGCTGGTATTATTAGTAGGAGCTGCTGGCCCAGTCAGCCCAGGATGCTAATAAGCGTTTAGAGACACAGCACCTGCTGAGACCAGAGCAGCAGACAGACTCCAAGAGCACAGCCAGCTGGCTCATCAGTAAGCTCCCTCTGCGAGTTGAGGCTTTCGCTTGCCCCTCCCCCCTCCTTCTGCACAGAGCTGCTTAGAGGCTCAGAAGAAAACCTCTTTAACCCCTTAGGTCGAGCATTGGCAACTGTCCCAAGTCGTTTCCAGGCTGTAACTAAGCAGATTCAATATTCAAGCCTCTTTTAGGTAACTCAATTTATGGGGTTAAGGATATAATTTGGTAAGCAGGTAAAAAAGTACATACCAGGGTTTAGTCACTTATAATTCTAACTGCTTGAGTTGATTATATAATTTGAAATGCCACAGGATGTGGGGAGCATGATGTGAGTCAGTGAAGGCTCAGGTCCTCTTGCCCTTTCATTTGGAAAACCTGGGTGTATCCTCCCATGTGGGGCCCTTTAAACCTGGTTTTTCAATTATCCCAGAGGGGTGGTAGTAGGACCAGAGTTCCAGGTATTAATACAGCCAGTTTACACCAGGCCTCTGTTTAGCATCCCTTACACCCAGACCCTACACTAACATTAGCAACACAAATGTAGGTAGGTAAGCCTAGTTCTTAGGAGCCTGAGTCTGCTTGGGTGGAGAGATAGTAAATAGATGGTTCCAATCCAAAGTGACAGTACTTACACTCAAGGCACAGGCGATGAAGAGCCACTGGACACAATGAAGAGACCAGCCCTGCCTGGTAGAGGCGGGAGTCTTTATTGAGGAAAGCACTTGGGCCCATCCAGGGAGGATTAGTCGGATTTTTCCCGTGGATGAAACCATGTGTGGAAATATCTGAGGGGAGGGCTTCAGAAATTGAAGGGCATTCTAATCAGAGGAAACAGTCTGCACAAAGTGTATTTGGCAATTAGGTTACTCTGATTCACAACAATTTTATATGCAGTCCTAAGATATATACATATATGATCTGCAGTCAGTGACCTGGCTACAGACTTCTCTGCCATTAGGAGCACAGATGAGAGAGAAGGGAGCCATGTAGGGTGACTGTGATGCAGCGTCATTGCTCTAACAGTCAGAAGGAAATGGGGATCCCACCTGGCAGCACCACAGAATCCAGGGGGCTCATGCTGAAGGTGGTGCTCAAATCCAGTCGGGACTAGGGAATGAGTGATGTCCACCAGGAAGATTGGAAAAGAGTGTGTGTGAAGGCATGAAGGCAATTAATCGCATGCACACACTACAATCAGGAAAACTGGTGGGACTGGAGCACATTGTGTGAGCAGGGAATTGCAGAGAGGAGACTGGGAGAGAATAGGGTTCAGAGCCTCATGTGATAGGCAGCAAGAGTGAGGAAGATGGATTAGAAAAGGCCAATGCTGGAGGCAGTGAGGGATGTACTTTATCTTAAGCATGTGGCAAGAGATGATAGAGGCTGAGCTGGGGCAGTAATAGCTGGAATGAAAAACTGATTTAGAAACAAGATATTTTAAAAGGTGGACTAGCCAGAACCTAGTAACCAATTCACTATGAGAGCTTAGGGAGAGGGATGGAAGACCTCTGTTTCTTCCTTTGGCCGACTAAGTTCTATTTACCAATTCTGGGAACAGAGGATGGGGGAAATAGTAATGGGATAGGTCAATGAGCTTATACTTAGACAGATGGGTTTGGGGGTCCCTGTGTGACATCCTAGTGGGAGATCCATGAAGCAGTGAATACATGGTTCAGGAACTAGGGAGAAGTGTAAGATCCAGGTCAAAGATCCTTGTTCAGCGTTCAGCGTGTTATCTGTGACTGCATGTGCCAAAGTATAGGTATATTAGTTTTAGATGTACAACATAATAATTTGATATATGTCTATATTACAAAAGGATTACCACAATAAGGTTAGTTAACTTCCATCACCATCCCTTTCTATATCCTTTCCACATCTGACTGTACATTAAGAAGTCCTTTACTAGGGAAACCGTGGTGAGAGACTGAAGAGCACTGGGAATGACCTTCAAGGAGCATGCATTTTAAAGGGGTGCAGAGAAGAGGAGTTAGCACAACAGCTGAGGAACAGAGGACAGAGGAGAAACAAGAGCGAGGTAGGGGAGAAGGGATTTTCTAGGGAAATACAATGGCCAGCGGGTCCACGTGCAGCGGAGAGACCCATGGGGGACAAAACCATGGTCCTTGTTTTTGGTGCTTTTGCCAAAGGTTGTTTATCAAGTGGCAGAAGCTCAGTGTCAGTGGGTAGAAGGGTTAATAGAGGTTAGAAAAGGGGGGCATGAAGCATTGAGTCCTCATTCCAAGGTTTTCATTGGCTGAGGAAGAAAGGTGAGAACAAGTACCCTAGTCAGCTAGAGTGGACAAACGTCAAAAGAGATTTTTAAATTTTGTTTCGTTTTTCAGTTATGCACAATGGTGTGGTTAATCTGATATCCCTAGTTAGGTGTCAAACTCCCCAAAGAAGCGATCGTGTTTCCTCTAGTACTGGGCATAGTCCAGATGCTAACTCAGGACATGAACATTCTCACAGAATTATTCACATGGTAATTGCATGTGCACCAGTTTAAAATGTCTTTTCTTGATAAATTTGCCAATGTGTGTATATACTTGTTTCATAAGGAGAGAGAGCAGATTTTGTGACATTAACTAACAATCATGAATTTATTAAAAATATTGTGATTCAATAGACAATTATCCTCTTTCTCTAAAGGGTTTCTTTTATCTAGACTTATTTTAAAGTGTGACAAGATGTTTTGTGCCCACTTTTCTCTGCTCAGTGGCTTTTCTCCTACATTCATCTGTTAAATCACATTTTCTCCATCAGTGTTTGCCTTCTGTAGTGCTTTTGACTTTTTTTTTGGTGAGGTAATTGATACTTGGGGGTGGGTGTCATTATTCTCAAACACCAAGCCAATACACTAACTAAGCTTAAGCATTAAATCAACTCTTTCTGGGCAACAACTTGATCAAAAATACCATTCTAACTTGGCTCTTAAATTGAAAGGTATGTGCTGGTGTGTACTGGGATCAAAAATACCATTCTAACTTGGCTCTTAAATTGAAGAACCAAGTAAAGCATGCCCTCAGAGCATGGTAGTCCATGTTTAACGTTTCTGTTTGAACTAGAATGTGCTGTTTAAGTGCAAAACAGTATTAGAACTGATTACAGATAAAAGCAAATGGACTCTATCTTCAACTCCCATTTTTAATTTCAACTTGTAGCAAATCCAGTCGGATTTCCAGACATTTATATAAAGTTACCATATCGACATGATAAGAAAGAGACCTTTAAATAAAGAAATATGCCCTTTACAATAAGAGAAAGAATAGAATAGCCTGGTGGACAGATGGAACACAGAGCAGAAGGCCCTCTTTAGTATAAGTTTGAAAGTGGACATTAGTGCGCAGTGGTTTCTGCTTGCATTTCTCTCAAGTGAAACTGGGAGTGAAAAAAAGATGTTTAGGTCTCCAAATAAAAAGACTGGTTATCTCAGCTAAATTCCACTTCATGCCTACACTTCTCAACAGTGTGTGACAACGAAGTTTCCTACCTGGGGTTGTGCTGTGTCCCCGTGAGGATAGATATCGGTGTAGCAATTCAGTGCTGGGACAAATGGTTCTATTTCCCCCAGTAATTTCCAGTGGCTAGAACTTGTACCATCCAGCCTCTCCCGACTCACTGTGTATTTTGCAGGCTTACACAACTTGTCACCTTCCTAGAGGGACAGAAAATGCAATCTTATTTATTCCATGACCTTGTTTTAAATCAGATATTTGAAAAACTCAGATCTCACACTAGCCCTAAGAACCACGTGCAATACAACCAGAAGGCTGTCAGTTAATGTCATGTCTGAATTTTAATATAAAAACCTCAAATTTCACAGATCTTATAATATCTGAGCTGTGAATATTTGCTTCAGGCATCAACTTGGCATTTAAAAAAAAATCTTTAAAACCACATGGACATTTCACTTTGCCAGAATATCTACTTCTCATAAAATGCTTAAAAATATCAAACTTTAAAACA
Organism: Myotis brandtii; assembly: GCF_000412655.1. Taxonomy (NCBI): domain Eukaryota; kingdom Metazoa; phylum Chordata; class Mammalia; order Chiroptera; family Vespertilionidae; genus Myotis; species Myotis brandtii. Next base: position 2,239,297 of record NW_005370080.1, on the reverse strand, counting down.
TCCAATTTTGTCACATTCCAAGAGTCAGAGATCTCCTTTGCTCGGTGAGTTCATCTTCCTTTATTTCCACTTCCAGGCTAGAACTCGCCTGTCACTGTTTTGTATTGATTAGTTAATTGACAAGGTAATCAAATTTACTGCCCAGAAAAATGCATTCTAAACACACATACACAAAAACATATTTCTCTCAGAGTTTTTGCTTAATGCTTTCACTCTTTCAAAATAAAGAGTATAGATAGAAGCAAAGGACCATAGAAAACAGTGGTGGGTAAAGAGAAAGGTGTTTGCCTGGAAGGTGAGTGAATAAAATTTAAAATATGTAGCAATGTCTCTTACAGATGAGACAGGTATATATTTATTAGGGAAATACTATGTGTTTTTTTACTTACATATATATTTGTAGTATCAGCTATCTTTGTACATAGTATTCATGATTAATGTTTGCCTAATGCCCTCCGAAGTGCTCTCAGCTCTTCTAAAATGCAAGGTAAACTCCCAGAGACCCAGAGGCATGTTTGTATTTCCCTGACACTTCATAGAGATTTGAATATGTTCAACTCAACTATTCTTTGAGCCTTGGGTATCTGGGATTTTAAATGCAATATCACACCCACAGGTACAGACATATTACACCCGGTACTTTTCACTAGAGGAATTGAGAAAGAGGTGCAGGCCTTGGCATCAGATCCAGCTTAGTACCCAAAAAGCAAAACCATTTCAGATAAAGTAAGGGAAGATATTCCTAAGAAGCACCAGAGTCACTTTTAGAGTCTGTCTACACCATGGCTTTCTGTTGTCTTTCCAAGGAGACTTCCTACTTAGGAAGTGCTGACGAGATGAGGGTACCAGGCAGGGCCTCCCAGCCTCCTTAGGCAGAGTAGCCCATTAAAAGGATCAGCAAGAAAGTGTTCAGGGACCTCACTGTTTTCTCTCTCCAGGACTAACCTAGTCTCTCAATCTTTCCAACACATTAATCATCCAGGGAGTTGCATACTATATCATACCATATTTAATTTCCCAAAAATAATTTTCGTAATACTTGTAACCTTATGATAAATCATTGTTCTGCCCTTTGAAAAACACACCTAAAGAAATGACACCTCCTAATTTTAATTTATTTTAAAGAGTTAAAATAAATATCTTAATTAAAAGATTATTTAGAGAACATTGGATCTGGCCATCTGTTGCCACAAAATTAACTAGTAATGTTGTAAATACAATATGAGGATGTAAATCTATTTCCATTCATTCAAGCTCATTAATCTTGTTGCCTAATGTGACTGCAGAGCGCCACTTACATTTTAAATTTGTATTATGATGGCAAAGGCTAATCCTGGGACACTTCAATTATTTTTGATTTCTAAATAAAAAATTAATATTGTGGGAGGAGGGTTATTCCATTATGGTGGAGAAAATATGAAAATTGATGTGAGATGCAAAATGGAATGAAATGCAATTTGTACATATTGGAATCCAGGAGCAGGTGGTTCTTTAGCTGTAACTGTAGTAATTTTTAAAATTTATTTATTGTCTAAAGTTTTATATATGTCTTCTTTTTCCCTTATTGCCCCCCCTCCCCCAGCCATTCCCACCCTGGGCAAGCCCCCACCACCCCAGTGTTTGTGTCCATTGGTTATGTTAATATGCATGCATACAGTCCTTTGGTTGCTCTCTTACCTCCTCCCCTCCTCCCCTGCCATTTGTCTCTGGATCATTCTTGTTCATCAGTTTATGTTGATTATTATATCCCACATGAGTGAGATCATGTGATATTTATCTTTCTCCAACTGGCTTATTTTGCTTAGCATAATGCTCTTCAGTTCCATCCATGCTGTTGCAAATGGTAAAAGTTCCTTCTTTTTTATAGCGGCATAGTATTCCATTCTGTAGCTGTACCACAGTTTTTTAATCCACTCATCTGCTAATGGGCACTTAGGCTGTTTCCAAATCTTAGCTATTGTAAATTGTGCTGCTATGAACATAAGGGTGCATATGTCCTTTCTGATTGGTGTTTCTGGTTTCTTGGGATATAGTCCTAGAAGTGGGATTACTAGGTCAAATGGCAGTTCCATTTTTAACTTTTGAGGAAACTCCATACTGTTCTCCACAGTGGCTGCACCAGTCTGCATTCCCACCAGCAGTGCACGAGGGTTCCTTTTTCTCCACATCCTCTCCAACACTTGTCGTTTGTTGATGATAGCCATTCTGACAGGTGTGAGATGGTATCTCATTGTTGTTTTGATTTGCATCTCTCTCGGATGATTAGTGTTAGTGACTTTGAGCATGTTTGCATATGTCTCTCTGCCTCTGTATGTCCTCTTTCGAAAAGTGTCTATTTAGGTCCTTTGCCCATTTTTTGATTGAATCGTTTATCTTCCTTTTGTTGTAACTATAGTAATTTTTTAGAAACTTGGTATTTGAGGAACTCCAAGTTCAAGATTCTCTGCTGCCAATAGTTTTGACTGGAACAAACTGTATTATCAGGCTTACTTACCTCCAGATTTAATAGAAGATAAGAGATTCTCAATCATTTTCATAGATTCTTGGGCATAATTAATTTATTAATTACTTATGTTAAAAGCAATTAAAACTAAATAATTAAATAATTACTTTATCTATTCAATGCTCACTCTATGCCAGGCATTATGTTAGAAGGTGAAAGATGATGGTGTTGATGAACATAATAGTCATATTCCCTGTTCTGACAGATCTTACAATCTTGAAGGTCACCTTAGTCTCTGAACATTCAAGTGATATTTGAAAAAAAAACTATCTAAAGATCTTTTCTCCTTAAAATGCAATATTTTAACCAAACAAACAGAAGGTTTTTATTCTACATCTCTTGGCTATAAATGTTAATTTTTTTCCTTTTTAACTACATGTATACATGTCAACAGAAGAAAGCAATGGTTATATAGCCAAACTATCTTTATTTTCATTTTTCTGTTTACTTATAGAATGAAGGAAAAAGTGAGAATTTCTTTTGTTGTCTTAACACCCTCCTCATTACCATTTACAAATTTAGATTAGCCCAAAATAAGGAAACAACCTTTCTACTTCTGCTGATAAAGCTTACTGTGTAAAGACTGAATCAGTACTTTCAGCGCCTTCTGGTGAGCCAGGTGCTCCATCACATCCCCAGCTGACACCTGTGGACCCTGTAGTGGCCCTGGCCATCTGCACAGCCATCCTGAAAAGGCTTCCACGCAGCTTTGACAAGTGTACTGGTTGTCATTGGTTAGATGTGGACTCAAGTTCCAGGAAAAATCAGAAATGCCTTATGCACATTATAATCAGGTCTATGGCTTCATTTTCACATTTGGAGTTTCACATATTCTGAGTAATATCCCACCCAACTATTAAGTATAGATATTCAAACAAAAGGGATGTATTATTTCAAAGTATGGTTTTATTTTCATTACTCTACTATACTATCTTCTCCAACGTAAAAACATAAGAAACCTCAAGTACTAGTTATGTAACCAAATTGGTGTTTACTTCTTGCTCCCTCGCAGATTGAAAAAATAAGATATTGAACTGTAGAATAATATTGAAGATTCTTAAATTCCTTAGGAAAGGAAGAAAACTAGGTAGGGTTCACTTACATGATATATAGTCTGTTATAAAATAGCATCTTTAAAACATAGAAAATAAGTCATGACATACACTTTGTAACAAAATAGCCAGTAGGTTTCCAGAGTAGTAATTGCCATTCACTGTTTTTATTTTTTATTTTTATTTTTTTCAATCTTTAATTTCTTTATTGATTAAGGTATTACATATGTGACCTCATTCCCCCTATAACCCCCCCTCACTCATGCCCTCACCCCCCTGTTATCTGTGTCCATTGGTTGAGCTTATATGCATTCACTTTTTATTAAAAACACTCATGGGTTAGAAATTTTCAAACACTCCCCTATAAAGATGCGTGTATAGCATTTGTGTTTAATATCCATTGGTTGGTAAAAATGAAGAATTAAGTCATATTCAAATATTTTTATTCCTTATTCAATGCAATAGTATTTGCATACATCTGAAGAATAATAGCATGAACATGTTAGAGATTAACTCAGACTACACTTAATAACCGGTATACACACATAGATGAGATGACTTCTTGCAATAATTCCATGGTCCCACAGTAGTTCAAAAGGCATGGGTGTTGTATGGAAGTATAAGGGGGTGTCTCAAGGTTCAGTGATGCATTAATCCTTTTAAAAGAAAAATGTTATTGGACCCCTGGCACTGACTTGAATTATTTGTTGTGCATGTATGCAGCATAATAAACATGTTAAATATGTACATATGGGAACCTGCTTATAAACTTCTTATACACTTGTACAACCATAAAATCAAAACAAATTAACAATCAAATACAGGCTACAAGATCAATTAAAATTAAATTAATAAAGTTAATTTAATGTGGCAAAAACATGTTTTTTGGCTTAAATTAAATTACCACTCAAAATATGAATGTGGTATTGACCACTATGGCAACGGGACTTTCGATTTCAGCATGCCTATGTATTTCAAGTTCCGAGTGATAGTTTTCTGGTAGAACATAGTAAAGACTTCATTTCTTTGGATTTACTTGGTGCAAATAACTAATTTACTTACTAGGTTCATCCTATAGTTGTTGTTAGTGTGATTTGTTGCTATTGAAAAAGAGGTCATATTAATTTGTTAGTTTTTTATCTGAATAAAATCATCAAATCAAATCCACTCCTAGAGAGAATTTGCAGAAAATGTAAAACATGTCCAAGTACTACCCTACCCTCATTCCCAATGACCATGGACACCAGTTTGAAACCAATGCCCTAAGGTAGTAAAACTTGTTCTGAACCTGAACTAAATGAAAGGGTAGTCTGTAATAATAACACAAAGGTTTGAAAGCATTTAAATGTACAGTTTTATTTTTCTACATAGTATCCTGCAGGTTCACTGCTAACTCATATTGTTCTTTTGTGCAAATTACAAAGAATGCCCTTCCCAGCACACAGCCCCAACTGAGAGCTCAGAGCTCTACACAGGCCCAGGCGGGAAGCCAGCCCCATTGGCCTCTGGCTCTGTGCCTTCATGCTGTGACAACTGCACAACTGTACATGATATACCCAGTATATTAAAAAATTAAGGAAGCAAGTCTCCTTTCCTTCATTTCATTTTCCAAAGAAAGACATCCGGACTCTCAATTGAGCTCATTAGCTAAGTTAAACCTTTTTGTAATGTCATATTTACTTCAGTTAATTAAAGCAAATGCACTGGGAGACGGTCTCTGCAGTTTCCTTCCGGAAATTATTCCTGGTGACCTCATCTTAAATAAAAGACACCTCCTACCAATGCGTTCCATTTCCACTCATTTCCCTAACTTTGTTGCACTCTTTCCCATTTGTTTTCCACTTGATATAATTGACCAAGTAGCCAAACCCTAATTTCAAGTCGCTCAAAACCTACTTGATTAGCTTTTTATTGAAAAGACTTTATTTTCTTGCTATATATGCAATATTGTGACTTGTAAGAAATACTTATTTGGTCATATGTAATGGACACTTATTCTCATATATATTTGGTCTTCATCTGGGGCTCCTGGCTCATAGTTCCTAAAACATTTCCTGTGATAAGAGCCAAAGGGTGTCTTCTGTTATGTTAACGGGTGACTTTTGGAAAGCCTTAGATAACCTAAGGTTGGGGACTGGTTGTCTGGAGAACGAACCTTGAGATTCCAGAGCTGGAACTTTCAGTCCTACTTTCTGGAAAGCGAGAAGGGCTGAGATTGAATCATGTAACAGCCTATGATGGAATCAGCCATGCCTCCATCAAAACTCAAAAGGAGGGGCCTTGGAGAGCTCCTAGCTTGGTGAACACATGGATATTTGGGCAGAGGGGCATGTTCAGACAGCATGGGAGCTCCATGTCCCTTCCCACATACCTTGCCCCATGCCTCTGTCCCATCTGGATGTTCATCTGTATTCTTTATCATATCTTTTGTAATAAACCAGTATTCCCGTAAGTAAAATGTTTCCCTAAGTTCTGTGAGTCCCTCTAATAAATTAACCAAACCCAAGGAGGGGATCCTAGGAATCTCTGGTTTATAACCAGTTGATCAGAAGTACAGGTGAATCTGGGCTTGGACTACAGCTGGGGAGGGGCGCGCCTTGTAGGACTGTCTTTTACCTGTAGAACCTATGCTCTCTCTGGGTAAATAGTGTCAAAATGGAATTGTACTGTTGTTACTGATACCCAAATAATTGAGTCCATATGCCTGTTTGCACTGGTCCAAAGGAAATGTATGAGCAGGAGTTCACAGTATAGAAATCAGATTTACTAGAGAACTAGCCAATCTAGGGTATAGGGAGCTAATGCTCTAAAGACCCAACACTGGATGGTACGTAAGATACAGATTATATTGGGCAAAATCACAGGACACTGTGGATTAGAGGTTTGGCATCGTGCTGGGAGCTGATTGGTTGGAGGTGAGGTTAATGAATCATTTCTTCAGGTCTTGAGGACAGCTCTGAGGTCTGCTCTGATGTCCCTCTGTCTGGTTTCAAGGGACAATAAGTAGCGAGGGGATCATTCCACCTTAGGGCTCAGGAGCTGAAACATAACTTAGATCAAGATGTTATCGTTCGCCTGCCAGAGGCCCAGACCCTGTGACCATTAGTCAGGTCCAGGCTGCTGTCTTCTGTTGCCTCGGGGTTGCTGGTTATCCAGGGTAAGGCTCGGTCTATGAGGGGCATCGAGAGAAAGATGAGTTCTAGGGTTAGGATTTAAAGCTAAATTTAATTTCAGTGTCACAGTTAAATTGTAGGACACTTAGCTGTTGCCCTAGCATTGCTTGTTGGTGTGGGGGAGCCCCCACTCCCACATTGGAATTGGTGATCATAACCACCCATTTACTGTATGATCATGCCTAGAAAGAAATATTTTTACTATCTTCTATGGCAGTGTTTCTCAGCAGCAATATTGGGATATATATATATATATATTCTCATTTACACACTAAAAATATAGCTTAGTTTAAATAAAATCTTTTTTATATAGAGCATTCTGAATAGGAATACATCTTGGAGAATTATGTAATACTGTTATCTTGAATCACTGGACTTTTAAATGCTACCTACAGGACATTTCCTAAAGTGCAGGTCCTTGAAAAAGTCCAATTGTGTTCCCATCCTGCTTGAGCTCAGAGAGAAGGAGGGAAGAGAAACCTTAATAAAGAACTTATGCGGAGAACTCTGAGATGAAACCTGGAGGTAGAAATTAGGAAGCTTAGGAGGATTTAAGAACCTGACTATATTTTAGTATAATAGTTATTATTGTTTAAATATTTTAAACCTTTGACAGGTATGTGCTTAATATAAGATATAAGATAGAGGAATGGAAGCATTCCAGTGTGTTGTGTGTGTGTGTGTGTGTGTGTGTGTGTGTGAGAGAGAGAGAGAGAGAGAGAGAGAGAGGCTCTGTTTTGTTTGTGTGCATGCAGAGGCAACTTTATATATGAGCATCAGGGCCTGATTTATAGAAATAGATCATGTGTGTTATGTGATTGTCAGCTTATATAGTAAATCCTCAGTCATACCCAGCAGCATTATGCAGAGGCAATTTTACTTAGTGTATTATGGCCATTTATCACAGAGTAAATCTTGCCAGAATCCTGCAGAAGGAATAGAGCTCTGGAAGCTACTTTCTATCTAAAAAGTTAAGCCTTGAGTATTCCCGATACCTCTATTGCATTCACAATGACCTCCTCTGGGCAAGCCAATGAACAACTGCATGCTCAAGGCAGGTACTTTTATATGCTGCCATGCTGCCTTCCTGGCATTTGCATACATTCATTCAAGCGGCCTTATGGTCATCCAAGCACATGGAAGCAAAAGTGAGCCCTGAAACCCTGAAAACATGCAGAACTTAAATGGATAATTTCTGAAGTATTAGAGTGCAAATGGATCCCATGCATCATCCCTGTCATCCCTTATGTGACGATTGTTTTAAAGGACAAATGAATGAGGAAAGGATGGGGAGAAAACTATTGCTGCTTTCTCCTTCCCCTTGGTTACTGCAGGCTGCAAAGGACCTTCAGCACAATTTGGCTCTCACACTGTTCTCAGGCAAATTGCTGGAAGTCACTCAAAAACTAAATTGCTTGTCCTGGCTGGGTGGATCAGTTGGTTGGAGCATCGTCCTGAACAACAAAAGGCTTCAAGTTTGATCCCTGGTTGGGGCACAAAGGGAAGGCAAACAATCAGTGTTTCTCTCTCACATCCATGTCTGTCTGTCTGTCTATCTATCTATCTATCTATCTATCTATCTATCTATCTATCTTTTTTCCTTCCTCTCTCTCTGAAATCAGTAAACATATCCTTGGGTGAGGATTTAAAAAAAAAACTTTCCAAGCACGCCCATGAGGAGTCTAGGGTTGCCCTGCTCAAGAGAACATTTTCATCAAGCGCGTCCATTCTTAGGTAGGGTTTCATTTAGAAGGAAGAGAGAAGTCCAACTTGCTCATCCCAATCATGGGAGGTTACTTTCATGAAAAGCACAGTAGGTCAGACCTTTCATGGCAGTCAGACATTAGTCACTGTCTACATGCCTTCCTGGTGGGCCCTCCAGGGCTTAGGCAGTTCCTTCCCATATCATTGCCATCTCAGACCCAAGAGTGTTTGTGCATTTTTTTTCTGATGCTCTTCTCCTTCCTATCTCTACTTCTTCCTGGAGGAAGGTGGGGTGTTAAATTTTTAGTTTTCTCCCATTATTATCTGACTATTTCAAAATTTTTCTTTTAAAATTCCAAGTGAAAGAATGTGTTTGTCCTGACAAATGAATATGGACTCTGGTGGGACTGAGCTCTTGTACAAAGTCATCTCACAGTTTTCTGGTCAACCCAAGGGTTGGCGGTCAGTGACTTTTCTTGGTCCAGTTCATTAGATGTGGAGATTAAATAAATGCCACAGAACATGAGCCCCCCCACAGCATGCTGCCTATGGCTGCTTTCTCCAGCAGGGCACACGGACAAGGCCACTGTCCTCAGAGAGCACATCAGTTGTGGTAGGTGCCATGACTGACTCTTCCGGTACAATGTCAGGCCATATGAAGACTCTTTACAAGGACAAAATATAATCAACTCGTGTTTCTAATTCAGTTTCTAAGACTGTTTCCAGTGTGAATATAGATATGGCCAAGGTTTTGCAAAAGAAGTATTGGCTGCAAAAGATGAATTTTTCCACCTAAGTCTTAAAATCTAGTATATTATTTTTCATGATTTTGGACTGTTGTGGCACATGGGATAAAATGAGGAAAACAGTAATAACAAATTACAAGAACTGAAATGAAATGTGCTTAGTCTTCAGAGAATGTCAGATAAGGCAGAAATGTGGCCAGCAATAGATTGTAAAAAGATGACTACTATTAATTAGATGGGCAGAGTAACAGAGAAACAGAAAATAATAATTCTGATGGCACCCTGATGATAGGAAATGATGAGCTATCAAAAGAAAAATTATTCAGTAAGTACAGTAATTATCATATTGCCTATTATTTTATGAAATATATAGCCAGCTGGAAACTCAATTGGCAAACAGAGAAAAAATAAATACAGGATTTTTTGTTCAACTTGTATGGTCAAATATTTACAGTGCTCAGTTATGAATGCTCCTTATAGACTATGGCCCTTGTATTAAATTTAGCCTGTTTTAGGCAAGACAAGTGAAACCCTCTCAGAGTTTACGTGTTAGGAGAGCATCAGAGCAGGGACTGGAAAGGAAAGGCTGTCAGCAGCTGTTGCTTTGCTTTTGTATTACTTGTTCAATGTCAGGAACCCTGGTTTCAAGTCATCTTGTTCTCTTGTCATCTCTCTGCATCCATTGCCCCGATGGGCTGCGCCAAATGCTCAGATTGTTTTGTGTTGGGCATCCTGGAAGGTAACTAGGAACACATAGGTCAGACCTGTGTGGGGGTCAACTTCCTCACATTTACAAAACCCAGATCCACCTCAGCTGGTGCAATGTAAAAAAATTGTACTTAATAGCATTAATCTTAATGTGCTTATTAAAAAACATAGTTTTGCTCCCTTTGTGCTTGCAATATATGGGGCTCTGTGACAGCTGAGGTGCAATGGTTAGTTAACAAAGGCATAGGGAATGTGAATGGGCTTCACCGATGTTCTATGGTTGTGAGATAGCTCTATTTTGTTATAGTCCAAACCACATGGGTTTTTCAATGTAATAAACACATTTATGGAGTGCCGTTATGTGTTTACTGCTTTGAATAATGAATCCACGTGGATTCCAAAATGGCATTTTTTAGCCTCCAGGAGCTTTTGATCAAATTATGGAGAAAGGCAGCCATAAAAATGACAATGACCTTGACAGTAAATGTTTTTTGCATGTTAGATGCACTGTATATGTTTCTAACCATTATACAAAAATATTATAAATTATTTTTTTCTTTTTCACAAAGAAGAAATTAAAAGTCAGGAGGGTTATGTGACAAATTAAGTAACCAGATATAGGGTTCAAATTCAGATTATGGCTTTAAACCCAATTATTCTACTATATTATGTTAAATAAATAAAATGGTAAAATAATAAATAAGAGTTATATGGATAATCGCTCTAGAAATTCATAGATCAACATAAGAGGTCAATTAGTCCTGTATTTGCTTGATAGCATTTTTAGGAGACAATGCTAAAATGGATATACACACATGATATATACCAGTACACATGCATACACATACATATAAGTGATAATATGCATGTGTACACAGACACACACATATATATTAAAGAGAAAAAGAAAAATTAAAATCCCCTTAGAATTTTATAGTCTAAGAAGAAATATAGGCCATGCCATGAAAAAGATGCACTCATTAGAGTTGACACGTAGACAAGCGCTGAACCTCACCAACTGTAATTACATGTATTTCCATCTGATAGAAGAGTCTAGTCTATCTACCCGCCCTTTGTCTCCATTGCTATCCACAGCAGAACCATTACATAGGGTAATAAATGTAAGTATATGCGTGAGGTTGACATATAAAGGTAGACAGTGTGTTTTCTGGTTTTGCTCAGGAATGAATCCTCAGACTGCAGTTGCATCTTGTGTCTGGCCATCTCAAAGCAAAGCACAAGAGTAGTACAGGGGTTGACTAATCACTGCAGACTGCCAGGTTTGTTGCCAAAAGCAGCAGAAAAACAGAAGGAGGATTCCAGTTTCTCTCTTGTGTTGAAGCAACAGTATTTTTTGCATTGCACTGAATCAAGACTCTACATACTTTGCTTAGAATACACTGGTTTTATCCATTTATTTATGTTATTAAAGGCCCAGTGCATGAAATTTGTGCACTCAGGGGTGGGGGTCCCTCAGCCTGAATTGAGAGAGGGTGCAGGCCAGGCCAAGGGACTACACCAGTGCACCATTTGGGCAGGAGAGGGAGGTGGGAGCTTGGCCAGCTGGGGAGGGACCACGGAAGGGCTCCAGGGCTTGTCCAGCCCATATCACTCAGTCCCTATCAGCCGGACCCCGCAGCAAGCTAACCTACAGGTTGGAGCATCTGCCCCCTCGTGGTCAGTGCACGTCATAGCAAGCGGTTGAGTGGACTTAGCATATCATTAGCATATTACACTTTGATTGGTTGAACAGCCAACAGGACGACCAGACACTTAGCATATTAGGCTTTTATTATATAGGATTTTATATATTACCTATATTATAATCATTTATATTATTCATTACCATTCACCATGACTTCTTTTATGTATTCATTCATTTAACAAATATTGAGTATCCACCTTGACATCAAGGTCATGGTGTACACTTCACTGATCAGACTCACCCTATTGCAGATGTATATTTGACATTCCTGAAAGAAATGTTTTTTTTTTAACAAGAACCCATCACAGGTCAAGGGTTGTACTGTACTGATATTTGAGATTTTAAAACCAAAAAAGAAAAATTTTTCTTTTTTTAAATTTTATTTTATTGTTTAAAGTATTACAGATAGTAGCACATATGTCTCCTTTTTTTTCACCCATTGACCTTCCCCCGGCCTCCACTACCCTCTGGCACATGCCCTCACCTCCCCCCGACCCCCAGTGTCTTGTGTCCATTGGTTATGCTTATATGCATGCATACAAGTCCTTCGGATGATCTCTTACCCCCCCCCAA